>NW_008360317.1:2243021-2252370 GCF_000622305.1 Nannospalax galili | reverse complement strand
CCTCCTCCTCCTCCTTCTTCTTCTTCTTCTTCTTCTTCTTCTTCTTCTTCTTCTTCTTCTTCTTCTTCTTCTTCTTCTGTGTGCTGTATGTATTCCTACAGGTATATAGTATGCAGATGTGTGTGTGCATGTGCAACTGTGTGCATATATGTGGATGTGGAGGCCAGAGGTCAAAATCAAGTGCCTTCCTTAGTTGATGTAGTGGTTTGAATAAAAATGTTGCCCATAGGCTCCAAGTATTTGGACCTTTTTGTCCCCAGTTGGTGGCACTGTTTTGGGAGGTCTTAGAAGGTATGGCCATGCTAGAGGAAGCACGTCACTGGGGATGAGCTTAGAGAGTTCTTAAGCCTTGCCAGATCTCAAGTTGCTCTCTTGCTTCCTGTGCCTGCTTGAAGACGTAGAGCCTAGCTTCCACTGCTCCTCCAGCCACCTCTGTCACCATGGCCCCCCGCCATGATGGACTCTTGCCTCTTGGAACTGTAAGCTCAAATGAACTGTTCCTTCTATAAGTTGCTTTGGTCAGTGTTTCTATCACAGCAGCAGAAAAGTGACTAATACAGTTGCTCTCCACCTTATCTTTAAAGAGAAGACCTCTTGGGGTTGGAGAGATGGCTCAGCAGTTAAGAGCACTGACTGTTCTTGCAAAAGACCTAGGTTCAATTCTTAGCACCCACATGGTGGCTAACAATCATCTGTAACTCCAGTTCCAGGGGATCCAACACTTTCTTCTGACCTCTGAGGGGACTGCACCACACGGGTATGCTTACATACATGCAGACAATACACTCATACACATAAAATAGAAGTAATAAATAATTTTTTTTAAAAGAGAGGGCCTCTCACTGAACCTGGTACTCACTGATTTGGCTAGGCTGGTTTACCAAAGAACTCCAGGGATCTGTCTGTTTCTATCGCCATAGTGCTGGGGTTACAGATGCAAGCTGATGTACCTAGCTTTTTATGTGGATGGTTGTGATCTGAACTCAGGCCCTCATGCTTGTACAACATGCATTTTACTGACTTGGTCATCTCCCCAGCCTGAAGCATTTTCTTCTTCTTTTTTTAAGTGTATGAATATTTCGCCTACATGCATGTAAGTGCACCATGTGCATGCAGTGCCCAGGGAGACCAGAAGAAGGCATTGGATTGCCTGGAGTTGGAGTCACAGGTGGTTGTTAGCCACCATGTGGGTACTGGGACCCAAATCCAGGTCCTCTGCAAGAGCAGCTTGTGCTCTTAATTGCTGAGCCATCTCTCCAGCCCTGCATTTTCTTCTTCTTTTAAAAAAAATATTTTATTTGCTAGGCATGGTGGCCCACCCCTTTAATCCCAGCAGAGGCAGGCGGATCTCTGTGAGTTTGAGGCCAGCCTGGTCTCCATAGCGAATCCAGGCTAGCTGGGGCTACAGGGAGACCCTGTCTCAAAAAGATCAAAAATTTTTTTTTAAATTATTTTCATTTAATGTGTATGAGTGTATTGCCTGCATGCGTGCAAGCGCACCGTGTCCTGCAATGCCTGTAGAGTCAGGAGAGGGCGTTGGAACTGGAGTTATGGATGGTTGCTGGCTGCCATATGGGTGCTGGCAATCGAAACCCGGTCCTCTGCAAGAGCAGCCAGTGCTCTCAACCCCTGCGCCTCCTCTCCGGTCCCGCATTTTCTTCTTTTTAACAGTTCGATATATTTCTGAGAATAGTGGGATTTCTTGCATGTTCTGCTTTTTCCAGAGTTTGAGATACCCTCTGGTACACCCTGTTATTCCTTGCTTGGGTATTTTTGCAGGCTAGAAGAAGCAAGGGTTGAGAATGTTTTCTTCTGCAGCAGCATTTGGATAGCTGAACCTGAAGCTACAACTTAAGATTGGTTGGGTGGGCTAGTAGGAGGAAGAGAGCCGAGAGTGGAGGAGTGCCATGGACCTCAATGGACATGGCTGGGAGAACTTGAAGACCTAGGGGCTCAGAACCTCATCTGTGAGCTAGAAGGCAAGAGTGTAAGGATCCAGAAGGGCTAGGACCACAGAATGCCAGCCGCTCCAGCACAGGCTGGAGTAAAGATGGCTTTAGCTTACATCTTGAATGCCCTCCAAAGGCCATGGGTTCAAGGCTTAGTCTCAAGCTGATGGGGCTGTTGGGAGGCGATGGAATCTTTAGGAGTATGAAGTGACATCATTGGAGCATGTCCTTGAAGGGGTCCCTGGCCCCTCCTTCCTGCCTTTGCTTTCCAGTCTCATGGGGTGATCAGCCTCCTTCAGCATATACCACTGTCACGTTTTCGATGCCGCCACAAACCCAAAACAAGGCCGAACAGCTATTGAAAACTCTGAAAGCAGGAGGCAAAATAAACCTTTCATCTTTGATTATTTCAAGTATTTTATCATAATAATGGAAAGTTATCTAACAGAAAGCCCCCCGTTTTACAGGTTCCTCTTAAGTCCTCTGGATCCAAGGCAAGAATGAGTTTTCTTCCAACCTTTTGGGGTAGAACCTCAATTTAGAATTGAAGTGTGCTAAATAGAACACTACTTCTTTTGAGCCTGAGTTTCTGGCATGATACCCATCCTTTCTATACTCTGCAGTTTTCTTTTAAAGCATTGCAATCAACCTACATGCATTATAGAATAAGACTATGGAGAACAGGGGGATAACAGAGGTGAAAACGATTTGAAAGGTTATAAACACCAAACACGTGGAACGAGAGAGACATAGACAAGCTCTGCTCAGAGTGAAATCACCATCTCATTATCACAAAGCCCTGATAAACCTGAGACTTTGTAAAACCAGAGCAAGTCATGCTTTTGAACAGAGTAAAATCAACAATATTAGCTTGATTTGTTTGTATCTTTTCACCACCAGGACTTCCCGGAGAGCTGGAGCTAGTACAAAGCCCAGCTAAGTGGGCCATCACATTGGGGTTACAATTTGTATTAAGCAAACAGGAAATGAGGGAAGAAGAGAGGAGGAAAGATTGCTTTTTCTCGTTTATCCTGAAATTCTACCTTGTGTGCTAATCTGGTAGACGAAGGGTACTATCAGTCATTTTTATTGACGCTTGGCTCTTTCATTGAACCTGAAAACCTTGTCAGAAGTTATAGGATGCTCCATTCCAGAAAAGAGCACCTTCTCCCTCCCCTTAAATAATTCAGGTGATGAGAATAAATTTGGATGACTTTGCAGTTTGGCTCAAGGCATTCCAATAAGCACCAGGCCAACCTCCCTTTGGTGCAGATGGTAATTTGATAATTTTTGGAAGAAATGGTTCAGGTTCTTGCTCTCCACTCCAGAGCCCAGGCTTCTATCTCAATGTCATTTAGTTTTTAAAGAACCATTTGGGTTTTGCCATGAGGCATTCTTTAGGTAGACAGCCAGGCTGTCCTAGCCATCCTGCACGTTCCAGTGCCCCATCTCAATGGGGAAGAAAAGAGTCCTGAGGAAACATTAATCAGGTGTGAATCTTGCAGATGAGAAAATTGTAAGGGGCTGCAGGGTAATGGAGGTAAAGCATCTGTCTAGTGTTTGTTGGATCACCAAGCCCAGGAGGATGGGTTGCCTAGCAACTCCTAGTCACTTCAGACCAGTGCTAGGCAACAAGATGCAATCTGTCAGCTGCATCCGATTGGAGTGTTCTCCTGGTTTTTAGAAGGCATGTAGGTATTTCAGAAGCATCTAATTATCTTTGATTTCATTCACCTCACTGTCTATATTCAGTATCCTATGTGTACCAACCCCCATCAGCCCTCCCTGTGATACTCAAAATTTCCCCCCACATAGGAGGGGACCAAAGCCTTGGAGGGAAACTGCCTCCATTACAGGGAGGAGGAAAATTAAACTGTGTTGCACTTCTCACTTTTCATTAAGTCACCTCTCTGCAGTCATTTTCCAGGCTTCTACACAGAAGCAAATTGTTAAAGGCAAAGAGAAATTGACCGATGGATGCCAAGGGAACCAGGCTCCTGATTTGGTCATAAGAGCAGCCATTCTACTGCACTCTTGCTTCTCCAAGGGAAGGAGACAAGAACATGTGGGAATGCAGGCTAGGCTGATTTCTGTGGCAAGGCAATCAATTGTCTTTACTGAGCTGACTGAGTGCGCTCTTTGTGTTCGTCCTTTGTTTCTTTTTAATTCTCACGGTAGCTGGGTTATTATTTCCATTTCACAGCTGAGGAGTCAGAGGCTCAGGAAGTCTGCGGGAGTCTAAGACACATGGTTCCTCTGGGGTTCTAATTGTTACCTTGTGCCTCCCCAAAGGTGTAAGAGATGTCGTCTCTGCTCATTGGGAAGACTCTAATCTGGTTAGGAAAACGGCAATGATTTTTAATTAGTGTCTTTTTGGTTTAAATTGAAGACAATGTGTACTTTAGAACGATTAGAAGATAACCTCTGTGGTTCATCCTGCAAGAAAAATGGAAAATGTTGGAGAACTGAGGAGATTCAGTGTTCTCATGAATCTCTCAGTGATGTCATGAGAAAGCAATGCCACCTTCTGATCTGTCTGATTTTCAGACAGCAGCAGAAACTTGGAGGCCCAGGCAAACCCACACTGTACTCTGACCCTCAGTGGCAGATGAACTTGAGACTTACAGGATCACAAGCCCTGGTATGCATAGGTCCACATGTAACCCACCTCCAATGCAGGCCCTGGCTGTTGTACAAACATCTACCCATACAGAAACTAGGTTATAAGTGGGCTAAATATTATCCCTTCCTGACTTTCCAGTGCCCAGTTCCCAGGTAAGAACTAGAAAACAAATGGGAAGGCAAGTGGTCCAGAGATCAGAAGGAGGTACAACAAAAAAATTAAGAGGATTTGTTCAAGGTCAAAGTGAATAAGTTTGAGAACTTGCAAGAGTATAAATGCTCTCCTTATTTTTGGAAGAATCCTTTGGAAAGTTCATTGCTTTTATGATAGTTTGCACAAATACCTGCCTCCCCCATATATTAGACAAAAGACAAAAAAAAAGGAATAATGACCCTACTTAATGAATTTACAGGTGGACTGAGAATCAGTAACAAAACAAAGCCACAACGTGCATGGCAATGCGCACCTCTCTCTCTCTCTCTCTCTCTCTCTCTCTCTCTCTCTCTCTCTCTGTGTGTATGTGTGGTCCCTGCTGGCCTGGAACTCACTGTGTAGACCAGGCTGGTCTCTGTCTCACAGAGATCCACCTGCCTCTGCCTCTCATGTGCTGGGATTAAGAGCATGTACGATGACTGGCTGAGTAATGATTTCTTAACCTTGTAAATTCTTGGGTGGGGTAGGGACCAAGACTCTATCTTTCTAACAGATCTCCAGGTAACATATTTTGAGTATTAAGGCTGTGGGGGCTTTCTCATTAGAGTCAGAAGTTGGTCTAGAGGACCCACAGGTCCCTTACTTATAGAGGGTATTTGTGATCAGAATGTTGTTTAAATTTAGCCCATCTGGCTTGTTGATTTCCAGCACTGGAGATCACTCTTTGTTCTCTGTAAAACTCCCTATTGACATAAGCTATTCTTTCTTTTTTCCCCAGCAGAAATGAGGTTTAAATAAGTAAGACTTGATCCCATGGTATAGAACCTCTTGTAAATCTCGCCACAGTTATTTGAGATAGCTTTATTCATTTTCTTTTCCAAGTGAGAAAATTGATAAGAGTGGCTGTAAAGTATGAGCACAGCTGACGAACAGTAAACAATGATTCGTAGCGCGTCCACTGGCTTGATCAAGGGATCTTCATTACATTTTATCTAACAGCATCATTAATGGTCTAGAAGAAGTAGACACTAACAGAACTGTAATTAAATTCATGGTGGATATTAAATTGGAAGCTATTGTGAGTCTCGGGGAAGACAGAAAAGTAACCTAAGGGTATATGATGAGTAAAAGATAAAATAGAATCCAGCAGTAACCACTGAAGGGAAATGCCTTTAAATATGCCTTGCACGGAAATACTAAGGGTCTCAGAGACTTGGCATGCTGTGTGCCAGGCATATCCGGGGTGCTCTGAAGATGTGAACTCATGTGGTGCTTCCATGACATGACAAAATAGGTGCCACGGTGATTCTCTCTGCAGATAGGGAAACCGAGGAAGGGAATGGCAAGGTGGCTTGTATGAGGAACATGGATGGCAAGTCACCTAGAAAACTTTAAGGATTCCCTTGAATTTTTCTGTTTTCAGTCTCTTTTCTTCTAGAGTTACAAAGAAGCAATAAAACTATGCTTTAGCAATATCTCACTATTTTGTTTTTAGAGGAAATGTGTATTCTTTGTGGTTTAGTGTAAGGATAACATATTTTAAGAAATTCCTTTTCAAAAGATCTATTCATGATCATCATAGATTTGGGCATCTGGAAAGGCTGCTCCAAAAGACACTTCACCTGGCAGAAAGCACCATGGCCATGGTAGGAGCCTGATCTGCTTGCTTATTATGCACCTCTAGCTTTCACAAGAGTGCCCAGTATGTGGCCAATATTCAAGAAGGAATTATTAAATGTAGTTCTTTTAACATTAGCTTCAACTTTGAATTCAGAAAGCATTGGGTACTTTTTAAATATGCAGAGTTATTTATTAGACTTTAAGTATAAAAACGATCATTTTGAAGACCCTTTAATGAAAATGGTAGTCAAGTTTCTCTCTCTTCGTGTTTCCTTTGGGGGTCAGTCCACAGGAATATGCAATGTATTATTTATTAGAGTTACCATTCTGTGCAAGAGATCACTAAAGCATATTCTTCCTATCCAACTGAAACTCTGTGTCCTTTGCTGAACACACCCGCCCTCAACTCCTGCTAGCAACCCTTCTACTCTCTACTCTTAACATTTTCGACTGAGTGTGCAGTGAGCTCATATGGCATTTATCTTTCTATACCTAATTTTCCCACTCAATATAATATCTTCCAAATTAATCCATGTTGCCACAATGACAGGTTTTCTTCTTTTTTAAAAAAAAACTGAGCAGTATTCCATTGTGTGTGTGCGCACATTTTCTTAGTTCATCTGTTGATGGACTCTTTGGCTGAGTATTTATCTTGGCTATTATGAGTAATATTGTAATAAACATGAGAGTGTAGATATCACTTTACTGCACTGAGCTCCTTTTCCTTGGAAGTGGGATTGCCAGATCATATGAAAAGTGTTCTGAAGTGGCTACACTGGTCTCCATCATGGCTGGATTCATATTAAGCAGTGGTTTAAACACAGCAGTCATCTAGTGGTGATCACTTCCTGCTCTGTGTGCTTAGAAGTTTGAGTGTGGCTCTATCACTGTTTCTGGTGTGCGGCCTAGAAAAGGTTTCCCTGCCTGCTAAGAAGTGCCGAGGTTGTGTCCTTCTTGCCTGTGCAGGTTGGGATGACCAAATGAAAGCAGGGCTGTGGAGGCAGGTGCCAGATGCAACTAACTATATGAATGCTTGTTGCTCTCATAACCTACAACTTTATTCTCTGCATATCAAATCTGATATCCTCCCCAGGCCAATATTTAAGAACTAATTTAGTTTAGTCTCATAGAAATTAATTCTAAGCTAGTCCTAGACAGTATGGTTTATCACTTAAGAACAGTCTACATTTTTTTCCAGATTTTTTTTCAGACTCTTTGGCAATTGAGTTCAGGAATATTGGTATTAAAAATGCCTTTATAGCCGGGTGTGGTGGCACACACCTTTAGTCCCAGCACTCGGGAGGCAGAGGCAGGCGAATCTCTGTGAGTTCAAGGCCAGCCTGGTCTACATAGTGAATTCAGGTCAGCTGGGACTACAGGGAGACCCTGTCTCAAAAAGACCAAAAAAAAAAAAAAAGCCAATATATGATTATTCAGCCAGGTCAGGTCAGAGAATAATAAGTTTAAAGGAAAAATTTTACTAGTAAAAAGACAGTAGAAAGAGTTGGAACTAGAAGAACAAATGGTGAGAAGGAAGGCAAGTGGTTTAAGGATGCCAAATGCTGGAGAAAACTGGGCAGCTTCAGCATTGGGTGGAGAAGAGGTCACAGAAATGGTGTCAAAGTCAAGGTCAGAGACTGTCTTGCTTGGGGAATACAGGACACAGGACTCCTTTTGCCAGCTGGGAGCCTGATATGTCCAGTGTCTGTCCTAGGAAAGAAAGAAGAGTCAGTATTTGCTAGTCCTGGTAATTGAAGGTCGTTTTCAAACAGAGGCAAGACGTTCCCAGGGCTGCTTGCACACCGTGCCCGTGAATTCCCTCCTGCACTTACGGGACATTAGTTTCCCTTCTCGGACTCTCAGTCCCCTCCTCATGACCACAGTGAGAACTGGTTATGGTCATCTGTTGATTCCACAATGATTTGTTGAGTGCCTTCTCATCATCAGGCCACGTGTGAAGTCTGGGATGATAGAAGGCAGAAAAGCAGGCACAGCCCTTATGTTCTCAGAGCTCACTGAGATGTGGGGAGATACATACGAATGAAATAACCAAGTAAATGCATATGTGATCCCTGGACTCTGAGTGTGCCATGAAGGAAATACCTCAGGTCCATGAGAAGCGCCTTCTGTGGTGAAGGTAGCCGTGTTGGCGTTCCTCAAGATAAGTGCCTGAGTTGACGCCCAAGGGCCTGAGGAAGATGAGGAGCTTGGGGGAAAAGGCGGCTTTGATGAAAGAGAAACCTGTTCTAAGGTGCTAAGGGCCAAGGAGATGTAACAGGAAGCTGGCATGACCAGAGGAGAGAGGGGGACCTGTGGGGCCTCAAATCAAGTCCTCATAGGCTGTGCTCAGGCTTGGAGCTTCTGTCCTATGCTGGATAACTTTAATATCAACTTGACACACCTGGGTTGAGGGAGCCTCAATCGGGAAATTGCCTCCATTGGACTGGCCTGTGGCCATGTCTGAGGGGCATCTTCTTGATGAGTGATGTGGGAGGGCCCAGCCCACTGTGGGTGGTGTCACCCCTGGGCAGGTGGGCCTGTGCTGCATAAGAAAGCAGGTTGAGCAGGGGCCAGGGGAGCAAGCCTGTAAGCAGTGTTTATCCCTGTCCTGTGCTCCAGCTCCTGCCTCCAGGTTCTTGCCCTGAGTTACTATCTTGGGCTCTCTGATGACCTGTGACCTGGGATGTAAGCTGAATAAACCTTTTCCTCCCCAAGTTGGTATTGGTCAGAGTGTTTTTTCACAGCAATGGAGAAATAAACTAGAACATGTCCTAAGAGAAATGGGAGACCCTAGAAAAAAAGATTTTTTTTTTTTGTCTTTTGAAACAGGGTCTCCTTGTAGCCCCAGCTGGCCTGGAACTCGCTATGTAGATCAGGCTGGCCTTGAGCTCAGAGAGATCTGCTTGCCTCTACCTCCCAAGTGCTGGGACTACAGGTGTGTGCCACCATGCCCGGCCTTGACCTAGAAAATTTTAAAATGACACAGAATGCGGACACACACACA
>NW_008360317.1:2239873-2242907 GCF_000622305.1 Nannospalax galili | reverse complement strand
GGGAAGGGGAGGAAGCTGCTGCATTAGTTTTCCTGGGCTGTCATACACAGACTAAACAATACAGTTTGCTTTCTCAAGTGGCTAGGTATGATGACAGACACCTATAATCCCAGCTCTTGGGAGACAGAGGCAGGAAGAGTACTGCAAGTTCTAGATCAGACTAGTCTATATAAGGAATCCCAGGGCACCAGACAGGGCTGCATAGTGAGAATGTGTTTAAAAGATTTAAAAAAAGGAAGGAAGGAGGAGGAAAGATTTTCCTAGCCTGGAGGCTAGAAATTCAAGCTCAAAGTGTCCGCAAATCTCATTTCTCCTCTCTTTGGCTTATAGATGACCACTTTTCCCCTGTCCTTTTTACAAAGTTGTTCTTGTGTACATGTATCCCCTGCTGTCTTTGTTTCTTTATGAGGATACCTGCTTGATTGAATCACCCACATCTTAACAGGCCTCCCTCATTTTAACTTGATCACTTTGTTGTAAAGTGTTATCCTCCAAGCAAAACTGTTGCCATCTTCTTGAAATTCTATACTTAAGAGAGATTAGGGTCTCAGGGGGTGCTAGAGGCTGGGGACCACTAATGGAAAGGGTTTCTATCTACACAGCCATGGGGGAGCCATCATCCATGCTGGGTGCAGACTTTGTAGTGTAACTGCTTTAGGGTCATCCACATTCTTCTTGCATGTAACCATGATTTGTAAGTAAGCCTAAAATCACCATTGTTCCCCAGGGTGAATTTTGGTAAAATCCAACTTGATTTGTCATTGGGACCTTATGAGGAGGGGGTAGACATTGTTTATGCCTTCCCAGGAAGAAAATGCTCATAACATACCTCAATCTTCATAGTCACATACTGAGTACTGGGCTTCTACATAGACTTCTTCCCTCCATCCCTGGAGTGTGGGGCAAGGCGGGGGCACACGACTTATCTCATAATGGAAGTGTAAAAATGTTTATGTTCTAGAAGGCTTTTTTGTCTGTTACCGCAGGAATGAGGGAAGGAGAATACTGGAAGGAGGAGGGAGGCTGCAGGGCCTCTGTGGCCCAGGCACCTTTAGCACTGTATAATACCCTGTTTCAGGCGGGGTCTCTGCCCTGTTTGGTCTCCTATTAGGGATTTATAGCATTTACATGTGCAGCATTCAAATTCTATGAAAAGTTAAGCACAGCTTTGTAAGCCATACTTTGAAAAAAATAGATAGGGCACTAGAAAATTTGCATTGGAACAGTACTTTCAAATTTTGGTTTCAACAAATCAAATCAAAACAAACAAGCAAACTTAAGAACAAACGAAGTTGTCTCCTAAAGGCAACAAGCAATCTCTGTAACTCAATTATGAAACCTCCAATTTAATAAAATGATTTCATTCCATTTGCACTTTTTACTAAAATATTACTTGGATTAAAAATAAACACATAATAGCTGTACTTTAGTGATTTGTCAGTAATTGTAGAAAATGGGACATGAGGCAGAATCATAGTATTTAGCTATTGAAAATCTATTTTAGAGGCTGTCAAGATGGCTCAGCAGATAAAGGCACTTGCTGCCAAGCATGATGACCTGAGTTCAATCCCTGGGACCCACATGGTGAAAGAAGAGAACCAACTCCCCCAAGTTGTCCTCTGACTTCCACATAGTCTATGTGCTATACACATACATACACACAAACTCATATACACTAAATGTAAAAGAAAAAAAGAAAACCCATTTCATTTTCTTAGTACTTAATAGTATAAGAAAAACTGGAACAGCAAAAAGAGCAAAAAAGTCACCCGATTGTCGTCATCAGCATCATCATCACCATCATGGCATCACAAGGATGTGCTTTCTAAAGCTTAAAAAAATGGTAATTTTGAAGACTCACATTCATATGGGGTGCAGGGATCTCGGGGCGTCAGCTGCTAGCGTGGTGCCGGTCTCCTGTGCACACCTGGGAAGCAGCGGGTCCCACAGCGCGTCTGCTCCATGTTGCTGGTGGGTCCCTGCTTCTCCAGTCTCTGTGGGTCTCTGCTACCGAGGCTGGCCCGGTTGAGTTCCGCCCCAATTTCACCCATGCACTCTCTCTCTAAATTTGGGACCCGTCAGCTGTCAGGTCACGAGAGGTGTGGGGCGGTGAAAGCTGGATTTCTGTGAGTCGATGATGGAAGGATAGTGCCCCCCAGGAAGACTGGATCGTAGACAATAAGACACGGGACTCAGCTTAGTCCGTGTTACAGCTCTTTATTCAGTGACTCAGCTCGGCTCCAAGTCTTGGTGATCCAGCTCCAATGATTGAGGAAAAACCAGGACACTTTATACCATGGGGGTGGTAGTAAAAACCTTAGCTGATAGGTACTTTTAGGATGCCCCATTTACATGTGGCAGTAAGCTCCTGCCAGACTGCCAGACTGCCAGAAAAATCACACAGGAAAGGCTGGCAATTTCCAGAGCCGGAGGCCATGTTTCTGTGGCGGCTACTTCAAAAGACGAGTCAGGAAGATGTCAGGAAGGTACCCTGATGAAAAGGAGTCTTCTGCATATGAAACCGAGCTCATGGGCTGTCCAGACATGGAGAGACTACTACTTCACACCAGGGGTCCCCAACACTCACTCACACTCACACCCACAAATACCCCCCCCCACGCACATGCTGATACATACTTGGTACTTTTAACCAGTTGATATCTGTCATGTGCCTCACTGTATTGAGGAGTATGCGAAGCAGAGCAGGTGTGAGTGTTCACTGTACAAACCGCTGAGGCGGCAGCAGCTGCTTTACCTTCTTAGTATGTACTATGTGGTCACACACTGCATCATCACAAACTAACTTCTTGACCACAAAAGAGGAGGAAATATTAAGGAATTCAGTCTAGGCTGCTGGACAAAATCAGGGCTTAAGGGAAATGTGTAGGCTCTGGATGGCATATGATATCAATTCATTTCTATTCCTGTTATTAAAATTAAATTGCCCACATTAACTTGATTTAGCAAATGGAGAAATGTGTGCAGGGATGGCCTTCACCATTACCGCAGACATGCTTTAAGTATCAATTTAAGG
>NW_008360317.1:2217709-2237208 GCF_000622305.1 Nannospalax galili | reverse complement strand
CTGGTTGTTGCATTACCGGGTTTTTGCATTAGAAAGATGTATAGATAGGGGGTCTTGTCTACACCCGTGTGGGCAGTCAGGGTCTGTTAAGAGGACTAAGAGCCTTTAGCTAACATCAGGGAGTAGCCCTGACCAGGAAGCCTCAGTTGTCTCTCTGTCCTTAGCGGTCCCACGTGAAGACTTTTAGACCGGAAACAAAAGGAGGAAATTAGAAGAGATTTTTGCTTCTCTCCTGGTGGGAGAGGTACTCACGAATCCTGCATTTCCGAGGGTACCAGCTGCTGGCTGGCACGAGGTTCAGAGGCCCCACATTGGGCGCCAGATATGGGGTGTGGGGCTCTTGGGGCACCAGCTGCTAGCGTGGTGCCGGTCTCCTGCACGCACCTGGGAAGCAGCGGGTCCCGCGGCGCGTTTGCTCCACGTTGCTGGCGGGTCCCTGCTTCTCCGGTGTCTGTGGGTCTCTGCTACCGAGGCTGGCCTGGTTGAGTTCCGCCCCAATTTCACCTGTGCACTCTCTCTCTAAATTCGGGACCCGTCAGCTGTCAGGTCACGAGGAGAGGTGCGGGGTGGTGAAAGCTGGATTTCCATGAGTCGATGACGGAAGGATAGCCCCCCCTCCCCGGGGAGACTGGATCACAGGATTTAGTGTTACAGCTTCAGACAAGTGACTCAGCTCAGATCTCAGTGATTCAGCTCCAGCTCCAGTTTTATTGGGGTAAAACTAGGACTATTTATAGTGTGGAGACAGTAGAAGAAGCCTTAGCTGATAGGTACTCCTGGAATGCTTCCAAAAGTAAGTCAGGGAGGAGAGCAGAAGGCGTCCCGCTGAGAAGAGGAGTCTCCCCATTCGCGCTGAGCCAGCTTGTGGCTATCTGGACATGGGGAGACTGCTACCCTAAACAGCAGGGGTCCCCAACACATTCAGAAACGAATTATGACCTAGATGAAGTAAAGAAGGGATGTAACAATTGTTAGTCATTCAATAATGTGTATTTAAGTCAGGGAGGAGAGCAGAAGGCGTCCCGCTGAGAAGAGGAGTCTCCCCATTCGCGCTGAGCCAGCTTGTGGCTATCTGGACATGGGGAGACTGCTACCCTAAACAGCAGGGGTCCCCAACACATTCAGAAACGAATTATGACCTAGATGAAGTAAAGAAGGGATGTAACAATTGTTAGTCATTCAATAATGTGTATTTTATACCCACTGTGCATAATAGCATTTCTCAAATATGGTTGATGGACCACCTGCACAGAATCACCTTGAAAACATGCTATATACACAACTTTGCAGGCATCACCCTGGGCTGAATCTAAGTATCTGTGCGAATAGCCCAGGAATGAACAACTATATCCATCACAAACCACTGCAAATGATTCTTAAAACCCAGCAAATCCAGAGGTCACTGCCATAGGCAAAGCATTCTGTGTTCTACGAAGGGGGAAGGAAAAATCAGCTCCATGTGTCTGCCCTGAAGAATCCATTATTAGCCTGGAAGCCTATGTGGAAATGTGAAATCATAAGGAAGCAATGCACAATGCAGAATGCTGTCATTGTAAAGCCCAATTCTGTCATCCCACAACCGAGCAACTGACTGACTGGAAGAAGACTTCCCAACTCAGGTCATACACCTAGGGGAAGTGCTGTGGGCCGAGTCCAGGCCTCTCATGTAGCATTTGATTCATTCACTCTTTAATGACACATGGACCTCAGTATCACCTCAGATACATCCACATAAATGCACAGTGAATAGTCCTCACAGTGAGGCAGTGAGGGCAGGTCTAGCTTTCAACTGAAGATTTTTTTTTTTTAAAGAGATGCATATCTTTGCTCTTTTCCAAGTTTGGAAAAACAATCTTGCAAGCCCTCTATGAAGCCAGTCCTCTTTTCCCAAGTCCTGGGAAAAGCTTGCCATCTGTGCTGTTTGTCAACTAGAACATCAGTTGGAAAATACCATGAAGGTCATTCAGGCTGTGCACGTGGCAGGTCTAGCTTCACTAATCCCTGGAATTCTGCAATTCTGCAGTACTTTCCTCAAATTAATTGTTAACTTATTTAGGTATACTTCTTAAAAGAATTTTTTTTTTAACCTCACTAAGGATAAAAAAGGGGCGGGTAGGGAATGATTTTATCTTAAAGTACTGAGGGATATTAGTAGTCTAAAGAATTCAAAGTAAGGGGCTAGACAGATGGCTCAGAGGTTAAGAGCACTGAATGCTCTTTCAGAGAACTAGGGTTCAATGGTAGTTAACAACTATCCATAACTCCAGTTCTAGGGGATCTGACGCTCTCTTCAGACCCCTGTGGACATTGCATGACATGGGTGTACTTACAACACATGCAGGCAATACACTCATACACATAAAATGAAAAAAAAATTCTTAAAAAAAGAATTCAAAGTGTTTTACATAAATCAGAATCAGAGAAGAAACCAGGTGTGATGACAGACATCGCCAATCCTAGGTACTCATGGAGGCTGAGGCAGGAGAGTTACAATTTCAAAGCCTGCCTGGGTTACAGAGTAATTTGAAAGTTAGCCTGAAAAATACAGTGAGATTCTGTTTCAAGATAAAAAGTGAAAAAGAGTACCAAGGGTGTAGGTCAGTGTCAGAGAGCTTGCCTGGGATGCACGAGGCCCTGAGTTTCATCCTCTGTATATATACTGAGAAAGAGAGAAAAAGACAGTTACGTGGCATCACAAGAGATTTAGGCTCTAAAGAAGAAACTTCCAGATGCTGAGAGTTGTGTCAGATTTTAAAAGCTATTGTGAAGAAGGAAGTGTTACCTTTCTTTTTTTTTTTTTTTTTTTTTGTCTTTTTGAGACAGGGTCTCCCTGTAGCCCCAGCTGCCCTGGAACTCACTATGTAGACCAGGCTGACCTTGAACTCACTGAGATCCACCTGCCTCTGCCTCCCAAGTGCTGGGATTAAAGGCTTGCGCCACCACCTGGCAGAAGTGTTACCTTCTTATCTAGTCAGTTTTGCAGGCATAGGGACTGTTACACACACACACACACACACACACACACACACACACACACACACGGGCACACACACCACCTTGCAGTTTTCTCGAGTTCCTTCGACAAAGACCATGGCCTCAACCAGCCCTTACATTCGCAAGTCCTGAAATCCTGATTTTCAGCCCACCAGGATGGTGATCTTCCTTCTGTTTCCCTCCCTTGGAACAGGAGCCCAGAATGACTGGGTGGCAGCTGCAGCTTGAATTTTGGGGGCACTTTTGCTCTGTGATGAACAGATGTGTCCTCTGTTGAGAGTCAGAACCTGCTAACTACTGACCTCGGCAATGTAGGATCATTTCCAACAACCTTGTAGACTTCCACTTCAGTATCTCTCAGGCTTTCAAATTCAGCTTCTCTAAAATCAAATTCATCTTTCCTTCACCCCCCCTTTCCCTTTTAACCAATCAGGTTAAAAGTATGTTTTGTCTGTGATAAAATCAGTGAGATGTTCTGGGAACATCTTTGACTGCGTCCTCTCTGCTTGTATGTTATTTGTCAATGAAAAATTCAAACTTGTGATATAAGCATCTTTTGTAGAAAGTGTCTAGTGTGTGGCAAAGCCTCCTGAGGTCAGTGTCCAGTCTCACAGGGGCCTCAATACCACTCAGGCTGAGATGAGGAGTGTGGGGAGGGTGTGGGTTGACTCAGCTTGCAGCTGGCCCTCTGAAGCTGGGCTGTTGCTGCAAGTTGGGCTCCAGTGGGGAAGGAGAACTGAGAGGGGGAAGAGTGGCTGGGATGATCAGGAGGTAGTATTCTTAGGATGGGCATCTGTGGTGGAAGGGAAGGAAGCAAGGCAGGAAAGAGAGAGAAATCTGTCAGCAAAGAAGTCACAAGATGCCATCTAAACCTATGTGGGGTTCTGAAGCTGGGATGGGCATTGACTTGTCCCCCATGTTGACCTGTCATGAGATTTGGGGTGTTCCAGAAAGGAGGCATGGTTGTGAGTGGCCCTCACCTGAGGGATGTAAATCCTTGCTTGCATTTGCCTTTCAGGCCATCCATGTCACACTCCTACTTATGGTCCAGTTGGTGAAGACTGGCAATTGGAAGTGTCCAAGTGGTTCATTTGGATACCAAATATATTGCTTTATTTATTTATTTGTTTGTTTATTTATTTATTTATTTATTTATCCATTATTTATTCTTTATTTATTTAAATTAACAATTGTTTGCATATATCCATTTCTTTTTGTTGTTGTTTTGTTTTTGTTTTTGTTTTTTTTTGGTCTTTTTGAGACAGGGTCTCCCTGTAGCCCCAGCTGGCCTGGAACTAGCTATGTAGACCAGACTTTCCCTAAACCAAGGAGACCACAAAAAGTAAAATGAGTATCTCCCATTGTTCATTGTCTCCCCCTCAGGGTTGAGTATCATACAGGGAAACTCCCAGCTGCTCAATGACTGAGTGAGGGAGTAAATGAATGGAGGAAAGGCTGAGGAATGATTCTGATAACTGCTCGGGGTCCTTTAACTTCAGGGTGAACTAATACTAATAAGTTCATATTTCTCTCTCTCTCTCTCTCTCTCTCTCTCTCTCTCTCTCTCTCTCGTAATGTGGACATTAAACAGATAGGTGACTGTGACTAGCTAGCATGGTGTCACTTCAGTCAAAAGGGTACAGAGAGAATCAGTCAGTCCAGGGACCAATTGGGTAGCTAAAATAATTTGGCTGATAGGGATAGCAGAAGCCATACCAGAATTTTCCCTTCTCACACTGCCCCTGCACCAGTAAGACAGAGGAATGAGTCATCAGAAAACTCAAATGCTAGGGAGCAGAGGCTGGGAAGCCTGATGCAGCTCTGAGGTGGAGGCCCAGGGGTTGACAGGTAAAAGACAAAGTTTTGGGGTATGGTATTTTCAAATGATACAGCAAGTCTATGGCACAGTGGGCTTCAGTTGCACATTTAGAAGCAGTGGCCTTTTGAAGTGATGGTACAATGTCCACGTACCTAAGTAGAAGAGATATATGTTAATGGATGAATTCAAAGGGACTCAGAAAAGAGATGCTGGTAGAACTTTGAAGAACTAGATAGAACCCAAATAACCACTGGGGCTCAGCAGTGGGAGAGGGAGCAACAGAAATGCTTTTAACAAATAATCACACTGTGTCTGTTGAGGGCAGAGACTGATAAAGGGAGTTAGATCATGATGCTGGATTAGGAGAGTTGGAATGAGACTGCTACTCACATCCAGACGCTGTGCCATGTGTTCCCAAGCTTGAGGGTGCTGCACCCAGAACTCGGAGCAAGTCCAGTTTGATGTGTGCACAGATTACCTCACTCTCTGCCAGAGACACGCCAGAAACTTTCTGGTTCCAAATGCCTCGATTTGAAATGTGTGAAATGGGGTATTGCTGGCAAATTTACTGAAGCCCAACAAGGAGTGATGTGCTCCTTGGAATGTCACTATCCAGTGAAGGTGGACTAATTCCACTTACCTGTAAGGAAGGTTCACACTATAGCCAAACCCAAGAGGGAGCAAGCAGGGAATCTTCCTAGTTTCTCTCTGATGGGTACTATATCTGCACTCCATGTTGCCATCCAATTCAGAGAGCATCTGGGCCTGCTAACTCAGATATGTAGTGGGATGAAGCCAAGAATCTCATTTTGATCTGTCTTCACAGAACAAGGGTTTACCCACAGAGGTAAAGAGATATATAGAAATATACATGTTCAGATGAATAAAATGAAAGTAACCTAGGAGACCAAGCCTCTGTCAGGTGGATACTTATTTGGAAGACACAGTTGTTAAACTGGAATTTACTTGGAATATTCTCAAGTTATCTGTGTAGGAAAAAGGTCATTTCTTTAGAATGAATGAGTAGACAAATTTTTATATGTACAACCACATACATGTTTTTAAAGGTTTTAAACTTTTCTTAGGTTTTCAATCTGTAGTACAGATGTCATAACTAACAAGTTTGGGGCTTGAAAAATTGAAGCCAGCAATACAATTACATGACATTGTGCTGCTGTAGGGAATGGCATAGTGACTGGCTGTTTATTTCTGAACAAAGAAATAAAAAGGAGGTTATAGAGCATGCATCTGTTAGAAATTTGAGGACTGAATAAACTTCAGGGTATGAAGAGAGAAACAGCTTAAGAAATCTAAATGGGGCCATTACAGGCAGCAGAAAAGTGGGAGACAAAGGAGACCACAATCAATATGGCCAATGGCCTCCTCTTGCCTGATTAGCCTTCTGTGATTTCACATCAGATCCATCCTCATTAGTGCTTGTTAGACTACTGTCTGCACACCATTATTTACAGTCCCTGTGAAGCAAAAGAAACCCGTCAGAGCCCCAGGAGAGGTTGTGGGCTGGTGCCTATTCTATTTGTGGGATTTTTCAGATAACCCACAAATGCTTATTCTACCATTAAAATCTAGTTAAGGGAGTGCAGGCACAGATGAGGAGAAGAGCAGAAATATAGGGCAGTATGTCTTAGGTGCCAAATGAGAGGCCTGGGTGATGGGTGTAAAAGCAGAAGAGAGCTTGTGGGTGATGCAGCTCAGCCAAGGTCCACAGACAGACTCTCAGACACAGAGGGACACTGTACAAAAGGTAGCATAAGAAGACAGATTTAGTTGCCGAGGAGAGCCCTGGATGAAGGGAAGAGACTAGAGACAGGATGGTGTTAAGTGCTATAAGCAAAGTCCCAGATGGAAGGCAGAAAGGGCCTGACTTCTAGTGATGACAATGGGGTTGGAAAATAAGCCACAAAGAGAAGATTCCACGGAAGGCAGTGGCTGACTGAATATGGACAAAGAAGTGAAAAGCAGAGGCAGCCCCACACTTGGGAGATAGAAAATGGTGTTTTCCTTTGCAAGAACAGATGCTAATTTTGAAATGACAGTCACGAACTTGAGATGCAGTTAGTTCAGGTGTTCCATGAAGAACATCCGGTGGACATTTGGTGGTAGACTCTCGTGGTAGTTCAGAGCTGAGTGCTTGACTTGGGAGTCATTTGCACCAAGGCCTGTTGTAATGGAATATTGAGAGTGAGTGTGATCCTGTAGAAAGTGAACTTGGAGAGGCGACTAAGAAAAATATTTGAGGGGCAACAACATGCCACCAAAATAAAGGAAAAGAATTTTTGAAAAGACGAAGGAGGCACACTGGGTGCGTCAGGACAGCATGGCACCAAAAGCACGACAGAAGAGCTGCACAGAAGAACCGATGAGTGTAGTGAATTACTAGACAGAGGTTGAGGAGAACCAGGGCAAAATACCTCACAACTCTCCAGCCACACGTGGCTCATTCGCTGTCCGCTCACTACTTTTTAAAAGTAGGCTTGCTTTATTTTGTTTTAGAGCAGTTTGAAGTTTACAGAAAGATTGAGAGAGAGATACCAAGATTGTTCATTTGTTTCCTGTCCCCGTGTGTGTGTGCCCTCCCCCATTATCAACATTCCCCATGGGGTGATACATTTATGAGATCTGAATCCACACTGACATTCTTATTGTCCAAAGTCCATGGTTTGCATTTGCTTTTACTGTTGGAGTTGCACATTGTATGGCTTTGGACAAATGCATAAGGACATGTGCCCACAATCATGCTATGACATGGGGTAGTTAGACCGCCTTCAAAATCCTCCATGCTTCAACTATTCATCCTTCCCTTCCCCCAGATTCCCTACAAATACTCAGCTTTTTAATGTCTACATAATCTAGCCTTTTCCAGAATCACCCTGTACCTAGCCTTTTAGATTGGCTTTTCTTTTTTATTTATTATTTTTATTTTTTGTGTTTGAGTGTATTGCTTGCATGTATGTAAGTGCACCTGTATCATGCATTGCCTACTGAGGTCAGAAGAGGGTGTTGGATTCCCCAGTACTGGAGTTAAGGATGGTTGTTGCTGCCATGTGGGTGTTGGTTGTCGAACCCGGGTCCTCTGCAAGAGCATCGGGTGCTCTTTTTTATACTATTATTTTTATTTTATGTGTATGAGTGTATTGCCTGCATGTAGGTAGGTGCACCTGCATCAGGCAGTGCCCACCGAGGTCAGAAGAGGGCCCCTGGATCTGGAGTTAAGGACAGTTGTTAGCTACCATGTGGGTGCTGGGAATCGAACCTGGGTCCTCTGAAAGAGCGGTCAGTGCTCTTAACTGCTGAACCATCTCTCCAGCCCCTGGCTTTTCATTACTTAGTAATATATATTTAAGGTCCGTCATGTCTTATGGTTGTCTTGATAAAGTATTGTTCTTCAGTATTAAATTTTCATGCCTCACAGTCTATTTATCCATTCACTGTCTGAAACACATCTTGGTTACTTTCCGAGGCAATTATGGATAATGATGGTATAAGCTATCATGTGTGTCCTTAAAACTTTGAAAAACAAAATTTGCCTTATAACCATCTTTAAGTGTTTCAGAGATATTTATATTCATAGTGCTGTGTAAACATCACCACCAGCTATTTCTAGAAGTCTTTTCATCCTGCAAAATGGACTGTATAGCCACTAAAAATGAACTCTCCATTATCTCCTGCCTCCAACCCCTGACAACTACCTATATTTTACTTCTTTGATTTTGAGTACTCCAACGACCTTATATAATCATTGGCTTAGTTCTCTTGCCATAATGTCCTCAAAGTTTATCATATTGTAGCTTGTATGAGAATTCCATGCCGTTTGGAGGTTAAATAATCTACCAATAAATCGTCCTCTGACTATTACCTATCACAGTTTGTTTATCCATCCATCCATCAATGGGCATGGGCGTTGCTTTCACTTTTCAGCTATCATGAATAAAGCTACTCTGAGCATGGGTGTGCATATATCTCTGATACTCAGTTCTTTTAGGTCTATACCACAAGTAGAATTGCTGGATCACATGGTACTCTGTTTGAAGGTTTTTGTGTGGGCATGGCTAAGTACCAAGGGGCGTGACTGCTCAATCATATGGTGAGAGTAAGTTTAGCAATAAGAAACTGCTAAACTATCTTTCAAAATGGCCACCCCATTTTGCATTGCCAGCAGCAGTAAATGAGAGTTGCTGGCTTTCCACATCCTCTCTAGCTTTGTTCTCAGTGTTTTGGATTTTTTGGGGGGTAGGGAGGGACAATGTGACTTTGTTTTATGGGCACTACACCACACTCAGTAATTACCGCAACTGAACAATTCGTAAGACTGCCTTCATGGAACTCTTTTAAAAGTTATTTTACAGGGACTGGAGGGATGGCTCAGTGGTTAAGAACACTGGTTGTTCTTGCAGAAGACCCGGGTTCGAATTCCAGCACCCACATGGCAGGTAACAACTGTCTGTAACTCCAGTCCCAGGGGATCTGACAGCCTTTTCTGACCTCCATAGGTGCTGCACAATACAGGTGCACTTACCTACATGCAGGCAATATGTGCATACAATAAAATAAAAAATAAATAAAAAATATTTTTTAAATGTTACTTTACAGCACTCAGTGGAAAGTGTCAATCCACTTTTATTAATAGAATAAATAATTTGCAGCTCTTCAGCCAAGATTCATGATGGTTCATTTCATAAAACCTTTATTTTCAAGAATAGGTAATTTTGGGGCTGGAGAGATGGCTCAGTAGTTAAGAGAACTGGCTGCTCTTGCAGAGGACCTGGGTTCAATTCCCAGCACCTACATAGTGGCTAACAACCATCTGTAATTGTTACTCTAGTTCCAGGGGATCTGATGCCTTCTTCTGACCTCTGGGGGCATTGCATGACATAGGTGCACTTACATACCTATAGACAATACACTCATATACATAAAATATTTTTTTAAAAGAATAGGTAAGTTTAAAGAAATATTAAAGTATTCAGAAAAAAACATTTCCATACCTAGTCATAATTGTCCTGGTTTTCTCTGGGTTTAATTGTTGATCATCTTCTGAAAGGCAATGTAGCCCTTCCATTTGTCTGAGATGTAAAATTACTCAAAAATGTGAGGAAACAATGTCATATCCACACATTCTGGAGTATGGGAGCCTGTGGTTCAAGAGGCATTCTTCCTGGATGATGGAGCTGACCTCCAATGCAAAGCTGCCAGTCAAGGAGTACTGGGATTAAAGGTATGCACTACCACATCTGGTTCAGGCACCCCATTTTGATCACAGACTTGCAAACAGTATCCATATCCCAAGACACAGTAGTCCACAGATCAATTATTTCACAAGATACTCTGAACATGTCTTGTTCATGGAAGCCACCCACGTGCCTATCACTTCCTTCCTGGATGACTTTGACCAGTGACAGAATCATGTAAAGTTTCTATGGGAATTTGTTCCACTGCAGCCCTGTGAAGTATTTAGTTTCAAAAATATACACAGATTTTTGAAATAGCTGTCCTATTCAGGGATAAGTGCTCTGCAGCTGCTTGTTCTCTGCACATGGGCATTTCCATAGCTAGTCATAATTGTGGGTCTCTGTGCTAATCGCCATCTGCTACATAAGGAAACTTCTCTGGTGAGAGTTAAGAGATGCATTCATCCATAGTGTGTAGAGGTTGCATTGAAGACGTGTCACTTAGGGTTAAGTATCTTACAAACACCTATTCTCTTCATTTGACAAGTTCTAAAATTCTGAAATAGTCTCTGTCTGTTACAAAAAGAGTATTTTTTTATGAGGGGTCAAAGGAACACTTGTCTGTAAACATGAGGATGCATATTTAGAATAAATTAAGAAATTATGTTGGTCTAGGGATGTGGGATAAGTAGGTTTTTGTCTAGGATCTAAGACCTCTCCAGCTATGTGTATTTGGCTATGCTTACAGTACGGCATGTGAGTTTCTTACCATTGAGAGGGCCTTAATTCCAGTTAGACAACTGTTGATTACCCCTGAGAAAAAGTGCCATTACTGAACCAATAGCAATAATTTGCTGGACTAGTCATTGTTGTTTATTAGACTTCACAGCTGGGTAGGACCATTGATTGGTTTTCTCCCTTGGCAGCTTGTGTAGTATCCTCTAATACCATGAAGGCTAGTCTTCAGGGAGGGGCTTCCTGGTCAATTTCAGCTCAATTGCTCCAAGTCCTGTGTCCAAAGTGTGGCCTGTCTTTAGCAATAGGGTTTTACCTTCAATTTCTGGGTGGCAAGGGCTGTGGCAATAGCCTGTGTTATTTTGGGAGTCTTGGTCTAACCTGACCAACAACTTGAAGGGAGGTTTCTCCTGCCTGACACTGTACTTTGTGTTATACAGCCTTCAGCTATATACATGTACTTGTATACTGTATGTATATTTTTCAGTAGGACTTTGAACTAATCCATTTTCCTCGGTTTTTTTCATACCATAACAAAGTGTTATTTATCTCTCCTTTTGCTCACCCCCCATATAAACCTTCCTACTCCCTCCCTTGTTAAAGTACCCCTCTTTCCCCATTTTTCCTTCAATAACAACTGTCTCTTACCATCCTCCTCTCTCAAGCTCCTTCTTCCCCTTTATCCCCATGGTTCATTTCCATTTCCTGGCTCCTGTGGTTACATGAGGATGTATCCTCACATTTAGGGATTTGGAGCTAAGATCCACAAATGAGAGAGAAAACGTATGTCGCTTGTTTTTCTGAAGTGAGTGTTCCTTCACTTAGCATATCAGTTTCTAGTTCAAACCTCTGCCTCCCAAGGCTCAGGTATCATTGAGGAAGAGAAGGCAGAAAGATTGGAAGAGGCAGAGGTGGATGACCACAATGAAACAGTCTTCCAGACAGCTGGTTATTTACTCATATGAACTCACAGCAACGTGACAGCATTCACAAGTCCTGTGCAAGCTTAAACCAGACAAAATCCCAGCATAGACGTGGGGAAGTAGGTAAGAAATCCAGTCCACTTAAGGGAGTTTTCCCATACTGCTGGGGCTCTTGGTTCTGCTAGAAGCTAAGTGAGCTACTGGTTACCTCTGGGTCAGGTCCTAGGGTGTGAACATGGGATGCAGGAAGCCAAGGGCCATTCCACACTTTTGTGGCTCTGCTCCAGTGGCCCAGAGCCTCAGCAACATTCATTGCTACAGCCTCCCTTGGTTTGGATTTTCACCATGCTGTAGATGTGTAATGGTTTCTTACTGATAAAGATTTTGTTCCTAACTGTGTGTGTGTGTGTGTGTGTGTGTGCACGTGCGTGCGCGTGTGTACATGCAGGTGCTCTCCTCATTAAGGAGAGGGCCTTGGATCCCCTGGAACTGGAGTTACAGGCAGTTGAGCTGGTAGATGATGGACTGGTCCTTTGGAAGGACAGCAAAAGGTTACCACAGAGCCATCTTTGTCCATTCTTTTATTGTTTTAATTTGTAATTCATTAATGGCATATTGGGTCAAGATGGAAAGACAGAAAAATTCAGGAAACAAGAAAGGAAAAAGAGCCCCTCAATCCCTGGGATCTGGTTTGTTTCTTACTGGCTGAAGGTCAGGAATTTTGACATTGATGACAAAAACCTGCACAAAGACTTCTGCAGAGATTATACTCCCCTTTCTGAGAGACATCTTAAACAAGAGTATTAAAACACCTCATGCACCATGCTGAAGGCCCAAACACGCCTTAAGTCTTTGTGACCCTTGACTTTATCCTCCTCAGCACTACTTCCTCATCTGTAATCTTGCTTCATAATCTTGCTTTATAATTTCAGCTACAAAAGGAGATTCTTTAAGATGAGAGAAATAAATAAACGAGCTCATTTTTACTTCATTTTAACTTTCCTTACTTCACTGTAGTTATAAATTACATCCTTTGAACAGCATAAATTCAAAAGCCACAAACACATTTATAGCTATTGTTACGCTATTAAAGCACATTTCATTATCAACACCTGGCACTCAAATCTACATCTCTGTGTGCTTTCCTTTCTTAACAAGCCTGAATCTTGCTTCAGATTTTCTTGTCTGGAAATTCTTTTCTGTGGTGTAAGTGAAGGTCCAGGCTGTGCCTGAGTAGAGGTCTCCAAGGATTCCAAGGCTGCGTGGTTGGCAGTGTCAAGTTGCTTCTCCTGCTACCAAGACAGCACGCTTTTTATTTATTATTTTTGTTTTATGTGTACAAGTGTATTGCCTGCGTGTATGTGAGTGCATTCGTGTTGTGATATGCTGCGGAGGTCAGAAGAGGGCATCTGGATCCCCTGGAATTGGAGTTATAGATGCTTGTTAGCCACCATGTGGGTGCTGGGAATGGAATATGGGTCCTGTGCAGGAACAGTCAGCGCTTTTAGTCTCTGAGCCATCTCTCTAGGCCCTACCGTGCAGTCTTGATGGCGACATTGATCTGTACTTCCTTCTCCCACTTGGTGGAAGGTTTTGGAGTGCAGAGTTCTGCCTAACCTCCTTCCATCTACAGGACTCTGTACATGCCCCTCACACATCGTATGTTCCAAAAGCATCTGGAGAATTGAGTAGAAATGACAAGCACTCAAGGAGGGAAGCACTACAGCATAATGACTGAGCATAGGCGTTCTATCTGGACCAGTGACTGCTCCAGAATATCCATACCGAATGGGTTTAGAAGTGACTGGGAGGGCTGTGGTGTGAGGGCTGTGGTGTGGCTGCTGTTTGGGAGTGCTAGGGAAAAGACAGATTTGAGCTAAAGCTTCATTTGTGTGGAGACTCTTTGTTTTACTAAATCTGGTTTTGTCCCCTAAATCAATTCTTAGCACTGCTTTTGTCACAGACAGCTAAGGATTAAAATAATTTTATCAAGCCTCAGTTTCCACATATACAAAATAGGATTAACAATAAAATAATGATACTGACACCATTAGGGTACTGTGAGAGTTACATCTGTGGTAAATATGAGTAACTGCTTAATCTAGGCCAATTTTATAGCACCCAAAAAAGATGTTATTATTATGATGTCTGAAGGTGGTTTTAGCCATAAAATGCCAGAATGTTAGTGCATGAAGAGAAGTCAATGACAGCAAAGATACAAGGTCGAGGTCACTGTCCTGAGTGGGGAATTTTATCTCCTCAAGACAACCTTGGTTAACTTATTCATCCGGTAAAATGTAAATATATGGCCTGGACTTGGTAAAGCTCAGATTCCACTGCAGAAATCTGACTGAGGAATTTAATGGTGGTATAAAGGAAATCTACACAAATTTTCAGGTGAGTCTGAGCTACAAACTCTACAGGCCATAACTTGTGAGCTGTGACCTAATCCTTGGAAGTCTCAGTTTTTCCTCCATATAATGGGGCCATGATACTGCCTCATGGTTTTCTATAGGGAAAGCATCTGGCCCTTAGGAACATCTGCTCATTGTAAGTGCTCAGAAGCTGAGAAATACTGTCTCCTTTCCTTCTGGATGTGTCTTCAACTCTCCCATCAGTCACCTGCAGCAGTGTCAGAGAAGAGAGCAAAGTCTCCAGGAGGTGATAAAAGTGGACAAGAATCCATTAACAAATTAACCATCAAACATTAAACAGTGAAAAGAGTCCGTGAAACACATCAGATGCATTTAAAGAATGTAGGTGTGCCATAGAACAGATTCCCTGTTATAGCCATATATGGAAATCGAAATTCTACTCCAATGCCAAAACTTAAGCGGCAGCTAGCAAGATCTGGGACCTCACCAAGGGAATAAACAGTTTCACTATGAGTTTTGGAAATTTGACTACTTGCCTGTCTCTGATTCATTACTGTAATATTAGAAGAAGATCAACAGAGTCTGATGACCTCAAAGGACATATGGGGAGAAGACCAAGTCCATGACGAACTAAGCTAGACACAATGAAGAGGCTTGCCATATAGCATTGCTTTTAGGGTCTTGCTGGCTATGCACAGGCACATGTCCTGTCCAAGTTTGATGTTGCTGTAGAATGGGAACTTTAGAAGCCCTGTTGTCTATAGTAAGTTAGATGAGCTCATTTTAATGTTTTCCCTTTCTACATAATGACATCATTTCTTTGTTATACAGTTGGTAGGGTTTTGTGATAACTTTGTTGTTGTTGTGTTGTTTGAAACAGGGTAGCTCCCTGTAGCACCTGCTGGCTTGGAACTCACTATGTAGCAGACTAGCCATGATCTCATAGAGATCTGCCTGCCTCTGCCTCCCAAATGCTGGAAATAAAGATGTGTGCTGTCATGCCTGGCTTTGTGAGATGGATCTTCCCCACTTTTCATCTGTTATTTTGGACACAGAATTGACAGCAGAAAGGGAAGAGATGTGAAAAATTTATTGAAAACTGGTTCTATGTAACAGATTAAATTCAAATGTTTTTGAGAAAGAAAAAACTTGTACTGCTTTATTCTGAGAATGGGAATTTCACCAGCGTTGATGTTTGCCTTCAGGAAAGAATTTTGTAATTATAGAATCCTAAATAAAGCTTTGAAACAGAATTCGATTCCTCTGTGGGTAGATTTCTTTGTTTTAATTTATTCATCCATTCGTTCATCCATTCAACAAAGACGTGTTGCTGCCATTTGTGAATGCGTGGGACAAAAGAGACAAAAGCATTCTTGCCCTCCTTTCATGCCCTTCATCAGGTTCCATGGAGTCTTAAGTGTGCTTAGACACCACATATTTTATTAAACTGACTAACTGAAAACATTTGTTAACTATTTCCTGTGTTTGAGCAAGCATGGTCCCTGTTTCCTCTATAGGACTGGGGTGGGGATTCAGTGGGTTAACGAAAGTATAGTGCCTGGCATGGTATTGGCACCTAGAATGTGTTTCACAGATAACAGGCAGGTGACCTCACTGTCAGGGGGAAAGGGTGGAAGACATTGACAGGGATCTTGTAATGACAAACTTCAGTGGGAAGAGATGGGAGACACCTCAGCTGTTTCCTGTCTTCCAGCTGGAGACCTTCTGTTCTTTCCAGGAGTCACATGACCTACTCTTGCTTGTGTTTCTCCTTGGCCTCTGGTACTTTGTGACTCCTTTCCTCCTTTTTTCCTTTCCTTTCCTTTCCTTTCCTTTCCTTTCCTTCCTTCCTTCCTTCCTTCCTTCTTTCCTTCCTTCTCCTCTTTCCCCTCCTCCTCCTCCTCCTCCTCTTCCCTCCCTCCCTCCCTCTCTTCCTTCTTCCTTCCTTTCTTCCCTCTTCTCTCTTTCTCATTCTGTGCATTCTGTGATCATAAAACTTGAACACTATTTTATTCTAGTAAATTGGTTCAGGGTTCTGTGAGAGCAGCCACAGGGGATCGGGCTGTCCAGGAGCCCCATGACTAGGTTTCAATCTGCGCACTGAATAATCTGAAAAAATAAGAGCCCGTGGATGAGAAGAATATTGAAAAATCTGTACATAAATTTTGTTCAGGAGGTTCTGACATTCTGGATTATGGCACCAAGATATTGATCCCGTCAAAGGGACTCCTGTATCTGAGGCGAGTGACTGGAATGTTTGAACTAAAAGGAATGAGGAGTGAGGGTTCTGTTGCTCAGAGGAAAGAAACAACCTAAAGCATTTAGCTTTCATATCCTCAGCACTTGTTTAGATACTTAAGTTACACAGGACCGTAAGTCAGGGAAGTTTTTCATCCGTATAACTTCAAGAAACTCATTAGCTATGAAAGACTGCTGCCTCCCAAAGAGACAACTGTTAAGCCTATTCTTCACCAAAGGCTTGAGACCTATGTTTATCACAGGGGACTCTAAGCCCTACAAAGAAGGAACAATGGGGACAATGTTGATGTGTACATCTGTGCATGTGTGTGTGCACGCGTATTCCCGTATGTATGTGTGGAGGCCAATAGATTCAGGTGTCATTCCTCAGACACTACACTGTTCACCATGTTTTTTTTTAATTAAAAAAATATTTTATTATTTTTCTTTTTTTCTGTATGAGTGTATGTAAGTGCATCTGTGTCCTCAATGCCCACTGAGGTCAGAAGAATGTTGGATTCCCCTGGAACTGGAATTATGGGCAGTTGTTAACTGCCATGTGAGTGCTGGGAACTGAACCTGGATCCTCTGCAGGAGCAACCAGTGCTCCTTACTGCTGATTTTTAAGACACTGGCCTGAAGCTTACAGAATAGGCTGTCTGGCTGCCAGTGAGCCCTGTGGATCCACTCATCCTCACCTCCTCAGTGGGTGCCACCAAGCCTGACTTTCTATGAGGATTCTTGGAGGTAAACTCAGGTTCTCATGCTTTCCCAGTAAGCATTTCACAAATTGAGCCATCTGCCCAGCCCCTAATTATCTTCTTTTGCTCACCGTAAATTCTCATGCTCCAAAAGTGCAGTACATATCAACTGGTGAAAAATAGATATACACAACACATTTGTGAAATACTACTTTTTGGAGCCCTGCTACTCCACATAGGGTTCTTGAGTAAGTGAACAAGATAACTAGTCAAGGAGAGTTTAGAGAACAAACCAGAACATGGGATTAGAGGATTTTAAATTGCTGATATGGGTTCTAAGAACACATTCTATTTTTAAGTAAACACTCAGAATCAACAGAATGCATCAAAATGCATCCAGATATCTACAGGGAAGCTGTATACAGGGCCCCAGTACTGGCTGTTACTACAGTGTTATACATACTCACTGCCTATGAAGAGTCAGTGTTTCTTTATAAGGAAGACATAAAGAAAGCAAGGTAAAACTAAGCAAATCCTGACCGCAGCTTACTGAGAGTAATTTCTGATTTGAGCATCAGCAAATTGAATTACCATGCATGCCTAAAACATTTGAGTAATCCTTGCATGCTTGGAACTCAAATAGGTAAACTCAGCAGCATTTGTTTACCGACTGATTCAAATCTTCTCTGATCTGACTGATTAGGTGAGGACCAGTTTTAAATTAGATCAAATTATGCATGAATGACAAAGGAATTGATTTAGTGACTCACCTAAGATGTAGTCACAGTATAGGTACCAGGGGAAAAACTTAACCAAGCTGATAAACCTCTGAGAAACCAGGGTATGGAAAAGAAATACAAATGTGCAAATGCAAAATAAAAATCCAAGAACTAACATCTGTCATGGATTGTTGCATGGCACTATATTATTAATAGAGGGTTCCTAACCCAAATTAATCAATAGCTGCTTCTTCTGCCAAGGGCACTGACTTCATGTAGCAGGATGCTTTGTTTCAGGGAGCTGATAGAGTCTATAAGCAGCAGCTACATTTACACAATTTAAAAATTTGGTTCTTGAATTTGTTATAGATCATTAAAATAATAGTATTTCTTCTTTGTTGGAGAAGCAGCATGAAGAGGCCACAGAGAAACAGAACAGCCAATCTTTTCCTTGATTCTAGTTTAGCACACATGTGTGCATTTGGCTACTGTATTTTGGCTCTCAAACACGGTGTATTATTTTCTGGACCTTGCCAATATGGTTAATGAAACTACTTATAAAAGAAGACCTTATAAGATACCTTTGCTTACTACATCAACTCTTCCCTCAGTATCAACCTCTAGCATGTTCTTTGCTAGTCACCCTTGAAACGTGTAGTGTTTGTGAGGAGAAGTTAAGTGCTTCTGGCCCACTGCTCTATTTTGGGTCTTCAATGCTCCCAGAAGGCCCTTGTGTTTGTTAAAGGCATGGTTATGGGATGTTGCTACTGAGAGGTGATAAAACCTGGGAGGTGGCAGGTCCTTAGGACATTGCTAGTGTACTGCTGAAGGGAATTAAGGGACTCCGGTCTCCCTACCTCTCTCTGCCTCCTGGCTCATCATTTGAATGGTTTGCTTTGCTCTATGCACTTTCATCAGAGGCCCAAGCAATGAGGCTGCCTTGATTTGAATTCTAACTTCCAGAGACAGGCGCTCAATAGCCCTTTTCTTTTTATAGGTGAATTGCTGATTGCCAGAGGCATTCATTGTAGTAGTGAGACGCTGACTGATACTGGCACCTCCTGTAAGGACTGTGTAGCTGGATGTAAACCTGGCCTCAGATTCAACTGTCAAGTCACTTCCCTGGCCCCATTAAGGGACCTTATTTCATATGACTATACATTGACAAAGTGTAACGTTCTCACTTTATGGTGTGAGTTCACTCATCCTCAACAAATTCTGATGTCCTCCTGAAATCTCAGGTAAAAATGTTCCCAGTGTGGTAAGGGGGAGGGCTGGGAGCAGGCAACCCTGGTGACTGTGGCTGTGAATCTGGGGCCAGGTTTACACCCCCTTATGCACTTTGATTTTCGCCGTTACCCCTCTTGTTCCCCTTTTCTCCCACCTTCAGATCCTCTTCTGCTCTCACATAGTCGCCCTTAAACATTCATGGTGTGTGTGTGTGTGTGTGTGTGTGTGTGTGTGTGTGTACGGATATGTGGGTAGACAGGTTCTGCAAATGAGATAAAATGCTTGCCTTTCAGGGTCTGGTTTATTTTTACCATCCATTTCCTGCAAGTGACATAATTTCATTCTTCTTTTTTAAAAAAAAAACATTTTTTTTATGTGTATGAGTATATTGCCTGCATGTATGTGAGTGCACCCGTGTCGTGCAATGCCGCGGAGGTCAGAAGAGGGTTTCAGATTCCCCTGGAACTGGAGTTAAGGATGGTTCATAGCCGCTATGTGGGTGCTGGGAATTGAATCCGGGTCCTCTGCAAGAGCAGTCAGTGCTCTTAACCGCTGAGCCATCTCTCCAGCCTCCTT
>NW_008360317.1:2213408-2217508 GCF_000622305.1 Nannospalax galili | reverse complement strand
AAAATTAATAAAATAAATAAACTCACTCTCAGATAATGTATAAAGGACTGCTAACTAGATTAGTTAACCTTTTTTATATCTTTTTGAGACAAGGTCTCCCTGTAGCCCCACCTGACCTAGAACGCACTATGTAGACTAGGCTGGCCTCAAACTCACAGAAATCTGCCTGCCTCTGCCTCCCAAGTGCTGGGATTAAAGGAATGTACCACCACACCCAGCCCACCATCTTCTTTTTCATCCATTAAGTTTGTGATGGTCATCTACACTTTTTCACATCTTGGCTATTGTGACTAGTGCTGCAATAAACTTGGATATGCAAGTGTCTCTGTGGCATGCATGTTGACCTGGAGTCCTTTAGTAGCCAGGAGTGGTATAGTTGGGTCATATGGCAGTTATATTTTTGGTTTTTTGAGTAACCTGTGTACTGATTTCCATAGTTGCTGCATCAATTTGAATTCCCATCAGCACTGTATAAATGTTCCTTTTCTCTCACATCCTTGCCAGCATTTTCTGTTTTCTTGATAATAACTATTCTGAATGAGGTGAGAGACGATATCTGTAAATTTTAATTTGTATTTCCTGGATGGGTAAGATTGTTGAACAGGTTTTCACATATTTATTGGCCATTTGTGTTTCTTCTTTTGATAACTGTTTAAAAGACATTAATTTATTTAGATTTTTAAAAAATAGTTTTTCTCCCATTCTGCAGGCTGCCTCTTTGCTTTGCTGATTGCTTCCTTGGCTGTACAGATGCATTGTAATTTCATGTGCTCTTGTTTGTCAATTCTTGCTATTGTTTCCTGTGTATTCAGAGTTCCTTTTCATAAAGTCTATCACTTTGCCTGTATTCTGGTGTTTTTTTTTTCTTTCTTTCTTCTGCTTTCCTCTATAAGTTCGAAGTTTCAGGTGTTGGATAAAGATCTGAAATGAATTTTGAATGTATTTTTGTGCAGGGTGAGAGATATGGATCTAGTTTTATTATTCTTCATGCAGATAGCTTATGTTTCTGGAAGCATTTGTTGAAGAGGTTCTTTTTCTCTGTGTGCTTTTGTACATTTGTAGCTATGGCCTTGTGGATTTATTTCTTGGTCCTCCATTCTATGCCATTTGTTTGTATTTTTTAATGTCAGTACCATCTTATTTTTGCTACTATGGCTCTGTAGTATAATCTAAAATCGAGTATTACAATACATCTAGCATTGTTCTTTCTGCTTAGGATTGCTTCGACTATTTGTGATTTTCTTGTGTTTCCTTATAAATTTTACAACTTTTTTTTCTTTCTGTGAAGATTGTCATTGAAATTTTAGTAGGTATCACATTCAATGTATTAACTGCTTTTTGTAATTCAGTCATTTTTATAATATAATTCTGATAGCCCATGATCATGAAAGATCTTTCCATCACCTAGTGTTTCTCCTAAACTTCTTAAATTTCTTGAAGTTCTCACTGTAGAATGTTTCCCTCCTTTGACATTTTTTTTTTTTTTTTTGAGACAGGCCCTGTAGCTTCAGCTGGCCTGGAACTCACTATGTAGACCAGGCTGGCCTCGAACTCACAGAGATCCACCTGCCTCTGCTTTGCTCCTTTAAAAAAATTATTGCAAATGGGTTTCCTCCCCACACCTCCCCTTTGATTTATTTCTTGAGAAGTTTGTTATTGGTATATAGAAAAGCTAATTTTTGTATGCTGATTTTGTATCTTGCTATTTTGCTCAATATTATTAAATCTGTTTCCTGGTAGAATCTTTGGGTCTTTTATGTACAGGATCATGTCATCTATAGTTCTCATTTGTATTACTTTTACTTGTTTATCTTGTCTTATTGTTCTAGTTAAGACTTGGAGCATTATATTGAATAACAGTGGAGAAAAATGTATTCATTTATTCGCTCCTGTGCTCACATGATAGTTTCTTCTTTCATGGTTATAAATTTCTATAGTTTGTGTTTGTCTTGAAATGTCTTTATTTTCCATTGGTTTTAAAACATAATGTTGTTGGATAATCCACCTTTATTGGCAGTTATTTACCTTCACGGCCTGAAGTATATCATACTATGCTTTCCTGGCCTTTAGAGCTTCTGCTGAGAGACCTAATGCTACGCTAGCTTTTAATTGTGCTTTTACTTTGTAGATTTGTATTTTGACTGTAATGTGCTGCAGAAAGTTTCTTCTCAATTTGGGATTCTAAATGCTTCTTGGGTTTAGATGCCCATTCCTTTCCCTAGATTTGGGGATTTTCCTGATATAGTGTCACTGAATAGATCATCTAGGTCTTTAGTTTTTATCCTAGTCTTCCTTTCTACCCTAGGGATTCTTAGGCTTAATTTCTTTTTCTTTTTCTTTTTTTGGTCTTTTTGAGACAGAGTCTCCCTGTAGCCCCAGCTGGCCTGGAACTTGCTATGTAGACCAGGCTGACCTGTCTCACAAAAATCCACCTGCCTCTGTCTCTCAAGTGCTATGATTAAAGGTGTGTGGTACCATGACTGGTGATTATTTTTTAATTAGACTTTTGAATTCTTTGTCCAACATTTGAACCATTTCAGAATCTTTGGATTCAGTAATTAAGGAGACATAAAGCCTTGGTTTTTCAAGTTTCTTGAATCTGTGTTGCAATTTGTGCACTTGTTGGTTTGGGTATCTCTTCCTGAACTTTTAATTGAACTCAGACTTCTTTCCTTTTGGAGCGTAGAACAATGTAGTGGTATACTAATTACCATAAGGAGTTGGGATCTTATTAATGAGATGGCTCTACATCTCAGTCCCTTTCAGGTAGCACATTGGTGCATCACCATTTGTGTAATCCCCTTGTGTTTTGACAAATGGATTCCCCACAGGAAAGAGCACTACAACATGCCTTGCTACACCTTTAAACACTCTCTTCTGCTGTAGAATCCCAGAAGCTAACTGTAACATTTTTCTGCCTACTATCCTGTTGACTATTAGAGAAGAGATAGAAGGTAGGCCAAGTAATTCAATTTTTTTCATGATAAAAATTTCAAAAAACATTGTTTCATTTCAATGGAAAAAATGGAGTGCTACCCACTGGAGCAACGCTTCTTCTGTGGAAAACAATAAAGGCAGAGGTGTGTTTTGAGTCCTATTGAAATAAATGAGGTACCAGGTGCATCTAGCTGATTGAAAACCAGTGGAGAAGGCTTTAGGGAAGCCGTTCTGCTTCTTTGTCTTTTCATCTCTTTTAAATGAAAGTTCTCATCATCCACTGAATCCCTACGTGTACACCCCAGAACCTCATAGCATGGTTTTCTTACATGAGTAGTTTCTTTTTCTAAGAATATTTCTAAACAAACTATTTGAAAATTGCCATTTTCTACCTTTGACACCAAAGAAAATTTGATTCAGAAGATTAAAAATATATTCTTGGCCACTTTAATTATAAAGATTAAAACCATTGGGCCTCATTTCAACAAGGTATTTAGAGAACAAAATATATATTTGTCCTGATGCTTAGTGAGTTTCAGAGTGCCTATTAGGTACCCAGACTGCACAGAATGGAGCCTGCCACCTGCTGAGTGTTGACACCCATAGGGTGCACACTGGATGCAGCCTAGCAAGTGTAGAAGTTCAAGGTCATGAATCTCTAGAACCAGGGACTTGTGAATGTCAAGAGACACTCAGCTTGAGCTATTTAAGTGGCTTGAATACAAAACACTCAATGTGGTTTCTTTTTTTGTACTTGATTATATTTGTGTTTCATTTTAGTCAGATAAAAAAGAAACTCCACATCTGAACAAATGGAATGATGAAGGAAAAAAATATGTCCTGTATGTGTTCAAAAGCAGAGGAAACTGCTAGCTAAAGTTAGAATATTATGCAGAGTGGTAACAGTAAAAATAAATTTTAATTTATTCAGTTGCCTTCTGATGAGTGAGGATTCCCTCCTAGTTTATGAATTATCCAAGTCCCTGGGAGGTTAAGTTTATGTGTCAATTTGAAGGGTGTTTGGGATGAAATTAACATTTCAGTCAGTCAGGTGCAGCAGACTGTCTTCCATAATGTAGGTGGGTTCATCCCATCAGACTTCATGAGCAGGAGGATGCTCTTTGGCAGGTGACCGCCCCCCGCCTCCCCCCCCGCCCCGCCCC
>NW_008360317.1:2148460-2213347 GCF_000622305.1 Nannospalax galili | reverse complement strand
CCTTCCTTAATTTGCATTTGTTTTTCCTCCCATTTTGTAAGGGAACTCACACCAATTGTTTGAATTTAGTTGGAACTAGATAAAGATATCTATTATACAGAACATAAAAATAGTTGTCATTTTACATTTAAGATCCACCAATCAGGCTTCTAGCAAGAAAGAGAATTTCACTCAGAAGCGTTTAACTAACAAGTTATTGTTTATAGACCTGAAGGCAGAATTAAGGGAACTAACCAAACATAGTGAGGCCCTCAAGGAAATAGTAGCAGGAGAAAGCTCACACCACTCACAGGCCAGAAGAAGAAAGAAGAAACTTGGTTACTAGAACCAATGAGAACTGAAATCCTAGAGGGACCCCTAGAAGGGGTTCACACCCCACCCCTGCTTTCTCCTTTATTTTTCAGTCCAGGAGCCCAGCCCATGGGATGATGCTGAGCACAGTCAGGATGGATCTTCCCTCTCTGCTCAAATCTCTGGAAACACCTTCATAGACACACCAAGAGGTTTGTTTCCTAGGTGATTCTAAATCTAGTTAGGTGACAACAGAGGCAGAGCCTTCCTGTCTTCAAGTTCTATAGGTAGTTGTAGGCATCCTGGACAGCTTCTAAAAGTCTTCTTGCCAGATCCTGACCCAACTCAGCTCCCAGCTGGCCTTGGAGCCAGTGGAGTACCACTTACAGCCATTTTTTCATCCATTATTTTATTCTAAGTTGGTTGCATATGCATTTATGTTTGGAAAGAAAAACCTTTTTAATATGATCAATTTTGAAGGGTGGAAAAGTTAATTTAAAAATAAATTGGGTGGGGGAGTGGAAGGAGGGAGGGTGTTGGGGTGGATAGGATCAAGATACATTGTATCTATATATGGAATTGTGGAAGAAAAATAAAATATTAAAAAAGAATAAGAAATAAGCAACACTCCCACAAATAAAGAACAAAGTAACCTTGGACTATTCATTCAAAATTCTGATCACTGTATTCTTATTATTCTAAAAGATATGGACAACCCTAATGAAACTCAGTGTGCCATTAAAAAATAGTCATGAAAGTAGAAGGGATGAGCTTCGAAGGAGAAGGTGGTCAATGGGGAAGGGAAGGGGATGAGAGAGGATAATGGGGTGCGTGTGTTGATACAATCAGAATACACAATGTATGTGCATAAAATGGCATAATGAAGCCTGTTACTATGTAAAATTAACACGGGCTAATGAAAACATTAAAAAAAATGAAAAATAAGTAAACCAATCAACTTTTCCTCTTTTGGGGAAGGATATCTATGCAAAATCCCAAATGGAGTTCAAGCAACAGTCTTCACTCTATTTGGCCAAGGAGTTTCCCAACTCAGTTGCATTGTGATTTATATCATGGTTATTCATTATGTCTACTACTGGATTACCTGGTAAATCAATTTTAAGAGTCAGGGCAGATTAAAGGGGGAAAGGGAAGAAAAAGTTGCAGGGCAGGGAACAAGAGGCCTGGATATAAAATTTAAGGAAGTGCTCATTTTTCAGGCCATATACATGCAGAATCTGCACCATGAGTGAACACTGAACACGTTCTTAAATGTTAAGCCTAAATGGCAGTGACTTGATCCCACCCACCCCGGCTGGGCTGCCAGTTCTTCTCAGTGCCTGTGCTGGGTTTGTTTATCAGGCCTTGAAGCTTGCCCCTTTATAGGTCTTCAATATGATTTTATCCAGTAGACGTAAGAAGAACATTTATAAAGAATGAAAGGACATTTCTAGAACAGCCATGGATAATAAGATTGGATAGAATAGACAGAATGCCTATTGCCAGAGCAAGTGACAGGAGCTGTAAGAGTCAAAGCTGAGCTTGTCCCAAGACACCAAACATTTAACTACAAACAAAGCACACAGCAGCAAGTGTAAGAAAAGGCAAAGTAATGAAATAGTGATTTGCAAAAATCCTCTAATATTCCTCCACACATCCATTCCTTTGAGTGGAAGTATCTTACTTTAAAAGCATCATTTAATTTGAGGGACACTGGGTTGGTACAGTTAAGTTGCCAATTAAGTTGTAAACTTTGTGGTATGAAAAAATTGTTGAGATTATTTCTTACAAAAGAGGTTAGAAACAGTGAAGAGGAATTTCATGCTCTAAATGACATTTAAAAAACAAAACAAAACAAGGAAAGCACTTAGATTCCACAGGCTCCAGTTGTCAGAAACCTGAACCAAGGGTGAGACTCTTTTAGCCTTGTTCACTTTTCACCGTAGGACTCCACGTGTAGAATAAATACAGGCTGTAAAGCCAGTAAGGAAATTTACATTAAACACATGCAGAATGAATCTGGTCTCAGAGGTCATCTTGTCACACAGTGAAAGCTGGGCACAGAGGCACATTTCTTTAATTGTAGGACTTGGAAGGCAGAGGCCGATGCAATTGAATCTTTGTGAGACTGAGGCCAGCCTGGGCTACATAGTGAGTTCCAGGCTAGCTGTGGCTGCAGGGAGAACCTGTCTCAAAAAAACTCCACTACAACCACAACCACAAAAAAAGAGAGAAGTACTGTGAAGCTCTTTGTAAGACATCTCTAGGGGAGTGGCCAAAATGTCTCCTTTTTGACTGAAGTTTAATTTTAATTTCTTCTAGATTTTTAGATAGTTGGTCTTATACATACAGTAGTTAAATGTATTGTTTTCTTCCCCCTTGCCAAAAAAATGTGGTCCTCACAGTCAGCAACAGATGGCTAAAGTTTACAAAACTGCTGAGAAAACACACTCAGTGCCCTGAAGCAAAGTCCACCACTAACTCTGAGCACTTTTTTTTTTTTTTGGATTTTGAGTCTTAATAGCTCTTAAATGTGGAAAACAAAAGCTCTGAACAAAATTTTTAAAAAGCATTCATATGCAATGTACCATTTAAACTGTTCAGAGCAGTTTTTTTTGGGGGGGTGGGTTACAGGTTGAACATCACTAATAAAAAAAATCCAAATTTTGAAATGCTCCAAAATCTCAGCTGTTTTGAGTGGCAACATGACACTGCAAGTAGAAAATTCTACTCCATGAAGCTTTATTGAGCTAGTTAGAATTAATCCACTAGCATCTAACTTCAGCCTTCCAAACTATTGTAGAATGAATTTCAGGTTACAGATATAAGGTATTTTTAAGTGAGTTTTGTGTTTAGTCTTGGATCCTAACAACCATTTGTATATGCTAATATTTCTAAATTCTAAAATATCCAAAATCTGAAATGTTGCTGATTCAAAGAATTTTGGATATTTGACCTCTAAAATGCTTCTAAGGGCATAGTTATATATGTGAACTTGAGAAAAACTTGCTAATGTGAACGGTATCCCACTGGGGGTAACATGATGAAGCTATCACCGTGGAAATATTCATCATGATGCTTTGTGGTTAGAAGTTCTTAGATAATAAGGGAAAATCTGGAAAAGCATTAGGGAATATTGTTTACATTAAAGCTGTTGAACAATTTGGGCAGCAAAATCGCTCAGCTCCAATATGGCTTCATTCTCTAGGGATAAAGTGAAAATTTACATTTAGATATTTGCTGACATGTAATGTGTGTGTGTGTGTGTGTGTGTGTGTGTGTGTGTATAAAATATTGGACGTCCTTCTCATTATCAATTAAAATATTTCATAAATTATAGAAATAAGAAATCTAGATAGCAAATAACTTTCTGGGAATCATAATCAAGTCATTTGCTTATTTATATTTAATTAGTTGAAGTAAATCTTCATAAAAGTGTTAGGAAACATTTTGTTGTGTGCTCAGACCCTGTTGAGCACGCTGTGGGCTACAAGAAGGCCTGTGTAGGAATGCTACTGCTGCAGTCCACAGAAGCATGCACAGATGCATCACTCCCTGCAGACATCCCCCAACCCGTCAGGATCATGGGCAGTTTAAGGTGCAGAGGGAAACCTGGGCTGCAGATGACCTGTCGGCCCTCCCTGAGGAAGAAAGGGACTACTTCTCATAGACACTTCAGGCTGCTTGAAAGGTTGTTTGTAAGGACTGACTCGTGACCACATTTACTGGAGAATTTAAAGAGAGAACAGGATGACATTACCTGTGAGACTCTTTAACATGAAAGTGACTCAACATCCAGAATGAGGAAAAACCATAATGTGACACAGAGGTGAGAGAATCAGGGAGACAGCATCACTCACTGAAGACTGGAAGGGTGCCTTAGGGCACATGTCTTTCTAAAAGTTAGCTGGGATTCCTGTGGCATACACAGCCTTCAGTCCCTCAAGACCACGTGAGTCAATGCAGCAGACTGTGGCCATGTGCTTCTTATTTTTTCTTGTCTCTAATAATGTTATTGAATGCATCTGAATCATCTTGCTGATAAGGAAAACACAATGACCCCAATTTTCAGTTATTTGGATATATGCTAAGGCTATTCCACTATCTAGGTAACACGAGACAATTTCATGAGAGACAAGTTTGAGTTAAGAACAATGATGAACAATGGTATGCAGTGGACACTTAATATGTGCTAGGGCATCCTAAGTACATCAATTATATTAGATAATTTAATGAAAGAGAGGGAACAAATATCACAAAATTATGGTTTTTATTTTTGGCAAAGTTAATCAAGTCTTTAAATAAAGAATTACGACATGTAGTAAAATTAATAAAGCATATAGAGTCCAACAGATCATGGTGACACAAAGGGGCATAAAGTCTAAATTTGACAAGGGATTAATATGTAGAACATATAAAGAACTTCTGATGTCGGCAACAAAACTCCAAGGGGAAAATGGGCGACAGAGGCATTTCATAAAAGAAAAATACTTTGAGAGCTAATAAACATGTGAAAAGATATTCAAGCTCATTATAAGCATGAGAAATGAAAATCAAATGATGAATTGTCACTTGGTTAACTTGGCAGTTATCAAAGATCTGGAGGAAGTCTCCTGCTGGTGAGGGTGAGGGTATGAAGTGAGGCGCCCTCTTGCCCTGCTCATGGGAGTGCAGACAGGGACAGCTATCTAGGAGGTAATGACACTGCTCAGCCCAACTAAGTGTACGGCAACACTATGCCCGCTGGTTGTTCTACCATGGGGTACTTGTTGGGGGTATTCTTATTGCTGACCCATGAGGGGATTGTCAAGGGTACTGACTGCAGGTTGTGTGTGGTGGCAAGTTGGAAATCTGATGTTCATCTTTAGAAGTGGTGGATGGTGAGGGATAGCAACCACAGAGGCCTATGTTGTAATCAAAGGCAACAGGCTTGGTTTTTATGCAGTGATACAGGTATACCTTGACATAATGCTGAGTGAAAAGAAGTAAGTCAGGTTTTGCAGTTTGGATGTGTGGAAGAGGTTGGTTATGGAGTATAAAAGAGAATGAAAAAGAAAACAGAAGGCCAGGTGTGGCAATGCATGTCTCTAATCCCAGCACTTGAGAGGCAGAGGCAGGTGGATCTCTTTGCGTTTGAGGCCAGCCTGGTCTAAATAACAAGTTCCAGGTCAGCCAGGCCTACATAGTAAAACCTTGCCTCAAAAACTGAAACAAAAAACCAAACCAAAACAACAACAACAAAACAAAAGTAAATGGAACAAAAGGGGGGAAATGCCTGTAACTTCTTGTTTACTACGCTTAAAAAACATTCAAGGATCCACTTCTACATATTTTGTCTAAATTTGTGCTTTCTGACGGTATCTGAGTCTAATGTGATTTGTAAATACAAGAAAATGAGACTTTATCATTTTAAACAGAAAAGTGCATATGCCACAAGAACAGGGAGAAAAATAACTAATTCCTGGAGAAAAGTATGATTTGAGTGCTTAAATGGCAGGATGACAGGATGTAAGATGAATGAGATCCTGTCTTTGGCATAGCTTTTACCTTACATGATGTTAGAGACCATGAAAAGCCAATAAATATAATTAAGATAAACTATAACATATAACAACATGCTAGTTCTGGAGAGGATTAAATGCATCTTAATTTTTTGCATAGTTAATTTCTTTGAAAAGTATAACTTAGAGGTATAATAAGATATTTCTGCTTAATTAGTTTCTAGTTACCACAACTCTACATGCACCAATAGGTGTTTCACAACCCCCTTACACACACACACACACACACACACACACACACACAATACTCATTAGTTCAACAAGTGTTTAGGCAGCACCTATCATAAGCCAGCTACTGGGGCGCATTTACTATTGATAGCAAGGTCTCCAGCTATCAATCTCTACATCAGACTTCTCTGAGTTCCAAACCCATAATGCAGCCTTCTTCCTGTTGCTTACTTCTCAAGAGTCCTTCAAACCCATTACGGCCGTGGTCTCGAGAGACTCTGATTTGTCGTGGCGAACTGTGGCTCTTCCTTCAGCTCTTCGATTTTTTTCCTAGAATGGTCCTGCCACCTATCTAACTGGATACCAGGTGGGCATCTATGTCACATCTCTTGCTCAGTCACTTCTTCAGTTCCTGTGCATTTCATCTTAAATATTTCCCAATCCATTGCTTTTCTCCATTTTCAGTTTCCATCCCAATATAAGCTACTGTCACCTCCTGTTTCCCAACAAGATTCCAGCTCTTTAGTCTGCCCGGCTCCCCACCTCACTCTGTACACCGAAGCTAAAGCTGGTTATGATGCCTCGTGTTCCTCCTCTCTTAAAAAATGTGTCTCATAAGTCAGAGATGCTCTTATGGTTTGCTCCTGCCAGTTGCTGTCCCCTCACCTCGTTCTTCCCTCTCCCTCACGCTCTCTTCAAACTGGCCTTAAGTCTTCCTTTCCCTCTTTTTAGCATAGTTCAGCCCTTTGTTCACACATTCTTAGGCTGGCATTGATTCGGACACGCTCCCCTTTTGGAAGTTACTTTTTGTTTGATGGCTGAACTTGACTCTGGTGAATTAACCACTTTAACTCAATAGTCCTTTGTCAGGCGTGTCAGATTCCACAAACTAGACCAAGTATCCTTGTTAAAGGTTCTCAAAACACCACATTCACCCTGTTCACACTTATCACAGTTTGTACGTATTCATTTATTTGAGCGTTTATCTGACTCACACATTAGTCTGAAGGTTTTTAAGGACAGGGACATGTCTATTTTTGCTCTTTACAATGCCATGATGATGCTCAACATAGCAAATATTTCTTGACAGAATAAAATATCAATAAAAAGGAGTCACTGCCCTTAGTAAAGGCAGATGAAAAAAAAAAAAAAACACTCATCAGAGGGATAATACTAGCCAAGATGTATGAACAGGAGCTGGAGGGACACAAGGTTCCTTATTATTAGTTTCTAATCATAAGACAGCATCTATGTATGCCGAGGATTAACAATCTTGGGAGAGAGGAAAAGATAGAAAAAGAATATCTATGGAGAGTGGGAGGGAAATGGGTCCAGAGCTCTGTGGAGGGACAGACAAGTGGGTGTCAATAATTGATAGCTCTGCCAGATCACTTAAATTTCTTTGTGGACTCCCAGGCTAGATCTGTATTAGTATAGTTACTGCTCAACACGCGTCCACTGAGCGCATTCCAGGTGGGCAGTGTGAAGATGTCCCTTAGGCTCGAAATACACACCACGGTTTGAAAACTTACTCCAAAAATAATTTTATATTAATTACTTATTGAGGTGATAATACAACCAGTTCTCATTATTTGAGGTAGTTTTGCTCTGTAAAGTCACTGCAAAAAGCGAATTAACAGACACCATTGATTTTTGAGAAATTATATATTTAATCAATCAATATATAACCTTACTTTTTGTGTGTATTTTCATGAAGAGATACCTTATTTAATATGTACTGCTGATTATTAATATTGAATTCACAGCAAACAGTACTTCAACCTATGCTTGAATGAAGTTGAGTTAATGCAAGCACATTTTCTCCATAAGCACATCACAAGCTTCATGGCTTAGAGACACTAATTAGACAACATTTAAAAGCAGGGCCTGGTGTTGCACTCCTGTAATCCTAGCACTTGGGTGGTGGAAGTAGGAGGATCCGAAGTTCAAAGTCATCCTGAGCTACGTAGTGAGTTTGAGGATAGTCTGGGCTGCTAAAGCCTGTCTCAATGAAGCCAAAAACCAGCAATAGACAGAAAACATTTAAACACTGTGCTTTGTTTGTGTCTCAACAAAAGACCCCAAAATAGGGGAAATGTGGTACAAAATAAACTGCAAACAGAACACTTGTTTATATTATGAAAGTTGAAACAGGAAGGCAGAGAGTGGCCTTGTTTCTGTTTGGTTCTTTGCAGGCCTGGAGCTTGAACCCAGGGCCTGGAACCTGCTAGGCATGCAAGAACTCTACTGCTGAGCCGTACCCCCAGCAGGGCTCTTTGCTCAGTTTCAGTTGGGAGTGTGTGGTTAACTCAAAATTGTCACCAGTGTTCACAAATGATCATGGAAGTGCTACAAAGATTCATTTGGTGGAATAAAATAAACTTTGGAGAGTAAATTTTCAAACCAATTGATAATGAGGATCAGTTTTATCTTGGATATTTTGGGTTAAATAAGATGTATTATTGAATTTAATTTCTTTTTTTTTTCCTTCACTTTTTGAAAATGTGGTCGCGAGCAAATTATGACTCAAAGTATTTCTATTGGTGGTGCTGGGCTGGATCATCAGTGAAAGAGGGCATCAGGATTGGGGCAGGGAGTCTTAAAGAGGAAGGGTGCCACGCCCAGTACTGTGCACATGGTTCCTGCGACTGCTGCTTGGGAACTTGCAACTTCATTGTCTGGTGTCTGGGAGCAGCCATGACTGCAGTGTGCACTGATCTGGACAGTAGGCCCTGGCTGGACCTTCATGGATCTCTCCCCTGTTCAAACCTCACTCCCATCTCCTCTACAAGGGAATGGATTCTGGGATGTGTGGTCATGATTTTCCAGAGTGACTGTAGGAGAGGTCTCACAGCGGACCCCTTCTGCAGTTTGCTATAGTTCTTTTCTTTCTTTTTCTTGTGTTGTGTGGGATTGGGTCAGCAGAATAGTGTTGATACTGATTGGGGATGAATGTTGCTCATGTCAGACCCAGGTGAAGACTTAACACTGTCAAAAATGAAGTCTAGCTGGGAGTGGTGGTGGAAGTCTTTAATTCCAGCATTCGGAAGGCAGAGGCAGGTGGATTTCTGTGAGAGTGAGGCCAGCCTGATCTACATATACAGCCAGTTCCAGGTCAGATAGGGCTATAGGGAGAACGTGTCTCAAAACCAAACCAAACCAAACCAAGCAGCCAGGACTGTACGTCACTATAACTCACATGGGCCTGTGAATTTTGTAAGACATTTAAAACTTTATTTTTAACACAGACAAGCCACTGCTCCCATCAGTCATTTGCCAGGAGCCTTCAACAATGATTTAAATTGTGAATGGACTGAATTTACAGAGTATCAGAGTACAGAATGAAGGCAGAGGAAGGTATTGTTCTCATTATCTGGTTTATCCTCTAAACTTCCAGTCAGTGAGAAATGATGAGCAGCTAACTCTGGGGTTTGGCTCATGGTTTGGATTCGAGGTGCTGCCTTGGTGTCTCTTGAATACCCCAGGGCCCAGAAGGGGTAGAGCAGTGAGTGGGATCTGTGTGTCTTCTCTGCCCCATCAGGTGGAATTCAGTAGTGTGGGAATTATTTAAAATGTAAGGATCCTCTTTAGTAAAGTGGCTCAGAGCTAAAATCAGTCTGGAAGGAACCTGGTATAGGTCTGGTAAAAGAAAGTTGTTGAGGACGGAGGCGCGCAGAGGCTGCTGGTGGTGGAAGAACTAAACTGAGGACATTGGCTTCCTCTTTAGGGCGAGGTAACTCTGATCTGGAGTGAGCTTTGTGCTGGCCGCATTAGATATTCCTGAGAATACTAATTTGGTCATCAGCCATTAGATGGTCTGGAACAAATTAATGCACATTCCAAACTGGATTCTCATTTACATGTAATTCTTGATTCTCTGTGAGTGTTGCTGGAGGCGTATTCCATAGACAGGAAATTACGCATACCAGAGATGGTTCGTATCAAGAGTTTGATGAGCAGCAACAAAAATTAAAACATGCGATGATCCTTAGATGGATACATTAAAATCTAGATCAATGTATATATTCCATTCCCCGGGTTATTACTTCCATTATAGGTCTATCCTTTCCTTATCCCATTGACTTTTAGTTTGCAGCACAGCTGTCCCTTGTGTCCCTTGGAGTGTTGCAAGTTCAATTCCAGACCACTATAATAAAGGCAAGCCACAATAAAATGAGTCACATGAACTTTTAGGTTGCCTGGTGTATAAGTTATGTTTATGCTACACTTCTGCTTATTAAGTGTACAATATAGTATTATGTCTATAAGCATGCTGTACATACCTTAATTAAAAACACTTTTTTAAGGCCAGGCATGGTGACACACATCTTTAATCTCAGCACTCGGGAGGCAAAGGCAGGTGGATCTCTGTGGGATCAAGGCCAGCCTGGTCTGCACAGTAAGTTACAGGCCAGCAGGAGCAACAGGGAGACCCTGTTTCAATAAATAAAAATATATAACCCAATTTATTGCTTAAGAAAGTGCTATCGCCATCACCATTGGAAAAATGATGCCAATAGATTTGTTTAATGTGTACATGCCTCAAACCTTCAATTTGTGAAAAAAAAGAATGCAAAGCACAGTAAAGGGAAACGCAGCAAAGTGGGTCTGCCTCTACTGCACAAGTTAAGAAAATGTACCTGGGATCTGAGCTGCTGAAAGTTTTGTGCACGCAGCCACGATCATCATCAGAGTTCTGTGTTTTTGTAGACAACGACTTTTAGTAAAGTGAGTTTTAGATTTCTTCGTACTTTTATTCAGCAAGTGCCCTTCCATAACAATAGCTTAGATGTGATTTTAACAAAATTCATTTCTTACCACATCTGAAAAATATCTCTCCTGTCATCAGATGCTACTTTATTCTTTCTTACACTGGGACAAACTCCCTTTTGCCAAGCATCATTTAATGTGCATGCATCTTTGCAAACACATTCTGCACTTTTGAATGCAAACGCATATATCCTTGATGGATTATTATTATTTTACATGTGATATATCTGTACATATTATAAGCTGGATTTCTTGGTGTTTATTTTCTCAGGAAGATCTAAAACAAATGTGTTTGAGTCTTATTTGAGTAGATGATATGGATTTCTTTTTTTGATTTACAGCAGTGAGTTTCTGTTTATTTTTTTTATTAAAATTAGGGTGATATTGAAGGATACATACAATTTGAGATTCAAAACTAATGCATTTAAATGTAATTTTAAAACTAGTAACTTAGTTTCCATGTGGGTGCTGGGAATCGAACCTGGGTCCTCTGCAAGATCAATTAGTGCTCTTATTAACTCAGCTATCTCTCCAGCCCCTATTTATTTATTTATTTATTTATTTATTTATTTATTTATTTATTTGTCATTTTGAGCCCTGCAGCCCCAGCTGGCCTGGAACTCACTATGGAGACCAGGCTGGACTTAAACTCAAAAAGATTCGCTTACCTCTGCCTCCCGAGTGCTGGGACAACAGGCCTGAGCTACCAGGCCTGGCGAAAGACTCATTTTTAATGCTACTAACACTTAGATGTTTGCACATGCATCTCTGATCTCTATGTATGTGATTATTATTAGTCACAGTTGATTACCCTCGGATCCTTGGCACCTGAGTATGGATATAAAGTTATCAGGTAGATTTCAATGGTAATGTTTATCACCTCTACTAATTAACATAAAGTAAATTTTCATGCTTCTTCCTCAAATATAACTCATTTTTTTGTTGATCTTTTAATCATACAGAACATCCCAAACAATCCTGTTCATCTATATACCCACTTCCAAAATGGCACCCTCTAATACCGCCCCCCATACTGGAGCCCATATACTCTGTCAATCCCTATTACTGTTCACTGTGTTGTCGGAGCCCCCAGCCATTCCCCAGTGCTTGTCCATCCGCTGATCTAGTCAGCTTATCTAGAGTTCCTTATTTTAGGAAGATTCAGCTGTTCCTTATCTAGCAGCAATCAGTTGTCAATATTCCTTTAGATGAGATTGGGGTCTGCTGTTCATTTTCCCAGTTCTATGCTGGGTTATTGCCTGGGAGTCTCTTGGGCCACCCTGGCCAACAACTCAAAGGAAGGTATCTCCTGTCTAGCTTTGTTTCTTGTGTTAATTTAATTTTTATTGAGATTTTCATATGGTATTTAGATCCCCTCTCCTATCCGCACCTCCTCCTACTGCCCGCCCCCAAATTTAATGTACTCTCTTATATATAATATGGCCTCCAGAGCCTGATTTGTGTCCCCAAATGAGTGTGGATTATTTCTAATTGAAAAAGAACTTTAAAGTTAGTTTTCCACATTTTCATGGACTCCACTGTTATTCTAAACAGGGACTGGTTTCCCTATGCTCCAGTAGGCTCCTGTTGACACAGAATGTTTCCACCAAGTGCAGTGAGGCAAGTTGATTATCAATGCCCACAATACCATCATCTCTCTGTAGTATAATCTGCTATCTGATTACCTTCTTGGCTGACTTTCTTATTCTGCAGATGTCATTGGCTGCCTGTAGGGACTCCTCAGGTGCTCCCCATGCAGGGTCAGTTAATTCCAAAGCGGTCGGTGCACATGAATACTTTCCCTCTCCCCTAAAATGAACTTTGTGAATCTTGAACTTCATTAGGCAACATGCCAACCACGAGTCAGTTTTTCTCTGTGCTCTCCAGGGCTGATGAACTAAAACAATGACGGAACCCCAGCATCTTCTGGCATCTCCTACGATGTCTGAGATGTCCTGCAAGATTTATGCTGATTGACTTTGCAATGCTAACATCACCACTTTCACCGTTTCATCCTGTAGTTTCTGATTCTGCTTTCTGCCTCTGCTGGGACTCTTTTTCACGAATAGCTGCCTTGCTAGCTTGTAAACACGATGCAGATGTTTTCAATGATCTTATGCTCTTTCATTATAAAACTAATAATCCAGAAACTTTGGAAAATATAAAAAGAACAATAAAAAATAAATGCAATGAAGACTTGTAATCTTACCGCATAGAGGGAAATGCTATTGTCAGACATAGTAGATATCCCATAAATATTTGCTACACGAATGAATTACTGAGTATATAAACGATGGACTTTACAAAAAGAAAACTTAATATGTAGTAGGCTATGTACATATATGTACCCCACATCTCTGTCTGCACTTAGAGCTGCTCTCATTGTGTTTGTTAATGGTGGCACCTTTCATGCATCACATCCTTTTTATGCTGGGTCAACTTATACTAGTACAATTTGACAAATATTTATTAAGACAAACTAGTTTCCTTTTTCATATGTATTATGTATCTGTCATGCTCATTTAAATGTTTGAAGAAACCTTCAACATCCTATAAATTTAATAATTTGATTTCAAGTGGGACCTCTGTCAGAGACTAGAAAATCTACTCTAAAGCAATCTGATTTATGAGTGTGAGTCATCTGGATTTAACTTAGTGGAAAAAAATGTAGTTATACAAGCATGTCATGCTTTGAAATGGGCATGTTGGTTGTTCCTTTAAAAATAAAGTTGTCAAACACAGAGGTCGTAACCATACAGTTACAAACATCTGGAAGAAAAGCTGAGCCAAACATGAAGATTTTCCACATCACCAGTTTTAATACAAGGTAGACAAAATTAATTAAAAGCCTCTGTAGACCATCTGGAATCTAACCGTGGAACAGTGATGAGGAATCCATTGAGCTGTTCGTAGAAAACCTTAATCTTCAGAATCCAGCCAATTAACTGATTTGATATGTAAATTTTTGAGGACCTTAATTATTGAGTGTATCTCAAGTACTTAGTTCTTCAAAATCATGGACTTAGTGTTTTAATCAATTCACTTGTTCTCTCTATTCCGGTCTATGTCATCACATGTCATCACGAACCAGTAGAATGAGTGACTACATGTGATCACTATGGGGCCCTGAGGAGGTACTTTCTGGCTTTGGAAACCCCAGTGTGACCCCTCTCACTTTGTTTGCAACAATGTCTTTCCTCTATCACTTCTATGCTGGGAACTTCTGCACCTGGATGCTCTTTATCTTGGTCTTTCACTCCTGTTCTTTCAGGACCAGCTTCTGATGATACATTCCAGAACAGCACGTCCCACTTGCTCATTTCCTCCCTCTTCTGCTGCAGTGCGTGCATGCTGTGTATTCCAAGTGTCCTGTTAAAGGAATATCTTATTTCCTTGATCAGATGGCTAAGTTCTATGTGCATCCTCTTACTTATCAATCTCTTTTCTAGTGTGTCAGAAGACACACTGAAGGGATTCCCTCACTAGAGGAGTATGGGAAATTATCCAAACTTGGCTGTCACGGGTAGATGAAACAGAAGGAGGAGATTCCATCATGATCACTGGCCTCTCTGACCTCAAGCTGAAGTAGGAGGTCAGCGAATGGAAGGAATTCTATACCATCATTGAATTCCATACCATCATTTTGTATAGGAGGATCAAAGGCTATTGTAACTGATAATAAGGTCAAGAACAGCATGATCCAATCACAGGGACAGGGGATCTGTGTGAGGCAATGCCTTACCTATAATCCCCTTTAGAGTTCCATTCTGGAAGTGAATACAATATTAAGTTTCTTGAGACACTTCTTGTATTAGTCACTTTTCTGTTGCTGTGATAAAATACCATGACCAAGGGAATTGATAGAAGAAAGAGTTTATTTAGCTTATGGTTCTAAAGGGGCAAGAGTCCATCATGGTGGGAAAGCATGGTGGCAGATGTGGCTGGAGTAGGAGCAGAAAGTAGAGGCTCACATCTTTAAACAGGTACAGGAAGCAGAGCCCAACTGGAGAGCTGGCAAAGCTTAAGAGCTCTCTAAGTCCACTCCCAGGGACGTGCTTCCTCCAGCATGGACACACCTTCTAAGACCTCCCAAAACAGCGCCACCAAATGGGAACAAATATGTTCGAATCCTTGCAGTTTATGGGGGAATATTCTCATTCAAACCTCCACACTTTTCATTTTTACCAAGTTCTGGAACATAAATGGAACGAGGCATTGAGATACTTTTGAAAACTACTTCATACCTTGGAAAACAAACAATTTTTAAGGAAAAAAAGGGCTTAGAGTACTCTACTTTTCAGGATGCTGAGTTGTGTTTTGATTTTGACGTGGGGAAGACTGAAGGGATATGGTGAGTTCTCACTGAGGCTGCTCCAAAGTTCTGGGGGCTATTCAGGTTCACCCAGTAGCCTTACAGCCTACACCTACATACCAATACTTTGGCACCCATGTGAACAACACTGTAACCGCTGCAAGAGCTATAATGGTCTGATGCTTGGTGATCCAAATTACTACTTTCATTTCTTTTTTTTTTCAAATTGCTACTTTAATTTCTTATGAGAAAGCCCTTGTGGTCCTGGAAAGACAAAATTGACTTAGTCTTCTGCTACTATAACAAAATACCTGCAACTGGATAATTTATAAAGAAATTTATAATTTACAGTTCTGGAGGTCTGGAAGTCCAAAGCTGAGGGGTCACATTTGACGAAGGACCTTTTCCTGGTAGGGGCTCTGAAGAGTCCCAAGGAAATGCAAGGTATCACAAGAAGAGAAAGAGCAGACATGCTAGAGAGTCTTGTTGCATAAACCACTCCTGAGATAACCCATTAATCTATTAATCCATGAATGACTTCATCATGACTGAATCATGTCCCTAAGGTCCCACCTCCAAATACTATTAACATAATATGACTTACTGGATCACATTTCCAATATGAATTTTTGGAGGAAAACATTCAAAACATAGCAAAGATGACAGGTTACCAATTAAGCCACAGCTTGGGAGTCTGTGCTTTGAACATTTTGTTTCCATTGATTTTTCCTTTACTTCATAATTTCACACCACCCAGTGACAACTGTCTTCACATCCTAAGTTCCTCCTTGAGAATATTTCACAAGTTGTAATGATCCACTTACAAAAGTATGGTGAAAACCGGGTGTGGTGGTACACACCTAAAAATCTAGCACCTGAGAGACAGAGGCAGGAGAGTCAGGAGTTCAAGGTCAGTCTCAGCTCATAGTGAGTTCAAAGCCAACCCGAGACACTGTCTCAAACAAAACAAAAAACAAAACAACAAACAAATATGGAGAGACATTGGAGATAAGCACTCGGGTCGTCTCAGGCTTTTGGATTATGTTGACAACCCAGAGATTTGATCTGTTTTCGCATGTTATTCATTCCACAAATTCTTAGGTGTCTGTTGCATGCCGGGCAGCTGCATATAAGGAGGCCTCACCGCCAAGCATTGCAGTCCCTGCTGTGCTCTAGAAAGATGAGACAGACAACGCACAGAGGAACAAAATGGCAGGTGTGATGTGAAATGAAAAGGATCAAGGCTAAGGTGAGGGGTGCTGTTTGAGACTGTGTGCTCAGGGGAGGACCCTGAGGTGACATTTTAGTAAAGACTTGAACATCACAAGGAAATAATTTCTACAGACACATAAGGGATGAACATTCCCTTCAGAGGAGCCAGCAAGTGCAACTGAGCCAAGTTGAGGCTGTACCTGATCTGTTCATGGGTGAACTGGGAGGTCCATATGGCATACAGTGGAAAGAGCAGAAGGTCCTTGCGGGTCACATGACAATTCAGACTTTCTAGCTGGGTGTGGTGGTGAATGCCTGAAAGCCTGTCATCCCAGCACTTGGGAGGTAGAGTCAAGCTGATTACAAGCTTGGGCTCTGTAGCGAAACCTTGTCCCAACAAGAAGAAAAACGGAGTTTAGAATTTCTCTGAGTATGATGAGAGGCTATGGGGAATACTGAGCAGGAGAGTAAATAATCTGACATTTTGAAAGGATCCCTTTGGCTGCTGCTGGAGGAATAGGGGAGCCAGAGGAAGGAGGAAAGTCAGTGGGGTGACTGCCATAGTCAACGATGGATGGTGGTGGTTGGGAAGAGGGCTGACGTGACCAGTATGGAGAGCACCAGTCAGATTTGAGATAGCTGTGGCAGCACAGGTGTGCTGGCAGGGTGGAGGAGGTCTGGGAGGAGAAAATCAAAGATGATTTCTACTGTTTAGTTGTTTGTGTCTTTCCTGTTTATTTGCTCGCTTTCAACTACAAGGAGAACAGCCAACTATACTAAATACTGCTGAGAGATTAAATTCAGGACTGAGAATCAGCTATTGAATTTAGTGGCATAGAGATTATTCATGATCTCTGCATTACTGATTTTAGAGAGTTGGCTAAAAGTGGGGAGGGGATGCTTTCCACTGACATTAGAATTGTCTCTTTGAGCCAGCTTGACTGGTGAAGGAGGCGATCATTACCAAGTCTCTGGTAATCCTCCACAGGTTTATGTGAATTAGCATGTGCCAGATCTTACATCTAGAGTAAATTTGTTCTCTCCGATGAATCAAATACTGCAATGAAATGCATTTTAAGCATAACAGATGGAGATAATGGAGAGGAAGAGATTGAGGACACTGGCCATTCTTTCAAGGTTTTTTAAGAATGGTGACTGGAAAGGAAGCTGCTTAACCCCTGTGGCTGCTTAACCTGAATGACCCTTCAGGAGAGGGGGAAGGGATGATGCTAAAAGAATAAAAAGCAGGAACTGGAGAGATGGCTCAGTAGTTAAGAGCACTGACTGCTCTTGCAGAGGACCTGGGTTCAAGTCCCAGAACCCACATGGCTGCTAACAACTATCTATAAGTCCTCCTCTTTTGACCTCCGTGGGCACTGTATGACACGGGTACTCTTACACACAAGCAGGCAATACACTCATACACATAAAACAAAAAAGAACAAATAAAATATAAAAAGAATAAAATGCAATAATTTAGGGGGTGAGGGGGTGATTATAAAGAATGGGGCATGGGGAGTCCATCAAGAAGAGGATTGGCCCTAGATAGGAGTTTCTCCATTGTTAATAGAAGACAGAATACATAAACACAGATGCTTGTAGCTCTGGTATATTGATGATGGATGTGGACTTTATTATTTCAGCCACTTTCCTTTTCTCAGTGAAATAAATAAGATCAGCACCTGAAAGGAGAAATGGAAGAGGAGATGCTGGGGTTTGAAGAAAGCAGGGAAGGTCTGACTTGGGGAGTAGGTGAGAGAAAGAACATGGGGATTCTGCAGGGTGGCTGGGCCTGGCTGAAGGCCTATCGGTGGCTGGCTGAATCTGCAGGGCTGTCAGAGTCAGAGCCAGAGCTCTTTGCTGTGACCTGAGCTGCCTCTTGGCTGATCCTGAAGGTGTGGGACGCCCTCTGCTCTGAGGTGCTTGGCACCCGCTGGCCCCTCTGTTTGCTTTTTCTTTGTTCAGATATATTCACAGCTCACCCCTTCAGCTCCCTGTGGAAATTCTCCCAGCTCTGTGAAGCCCCTGCTGACTGCCCTGTTTGAAACTTCAGCTGGTTCCCAGGAGACTTCAGCAGTTCAGCTTCTGCTTTCTTGACTCTATTTCCCCCTGTAGTACTTAGCACTTCCTAACATACTATATATAAACCTTGAAACTGCCAGTTTGCAGAGTGACAGCTTTACCAAGAGGGACCAGATGTGCTCTAGAAATGTTCACTGAGACTTAGGCTGGCTTTCTCTGTCTCTGTCTGTCTGTCTGTCTCTGTCTGTCTGTCTCTGATTCTCTCTCTCTCTCTCTCTCTCTCTTTCTCTCTCTCTCTCCTCTCTCCCTTTCTCCCTCCTTCCCTCCCTCCCTTCCTTGGCTCTGACTTATGTCAAATCCCTATTACTTTTCCTTCCTTCCTCCCTCCCTCCTTCCCTCCTTCCTTACTTCCTTTCTATTTTTCTATATTGACTTTATAAGAATGTAGACTCATGGGGACTGGAAGGATGGCTCAGTGGCTAAGAACATTTAGTGTTCTTATACAGGACTTGAGTTCAGTTCCTAGCACCCAAGTCGGGTAGTACATACTGCCTGTATCTCCAGCTCCAGGGGGTCTGATGCCTCTGGCCTCTGTCTGCTCCTGTACTCAGGTGCATGTATCCCCTCACACACATGCAATTAAAGATAATTTTTAAAAATCTTCTCTCTTTTTTTTTTTTTGGTCTTTTTGAAGCAGGGCCTCCCTGTGGCCCCAGCTGTCCTGGAACTCACTATGTAGACCAGGCTGGCCTTGAACTCACAGAGATCCACCTGCTTCTACCTCCCAAGTGCTGGGATTAAAGGCGTGTACCACCACGCCCGGCTTAAAAATCTTTTTAAAGAAAGAATATAGGTTCTGTGTTTAAAATTTCTATAAATTACACCAACACCTTTTCTCTGGGTGTAATTTATAGAAAGTTGGTAAAGAAAGGAGCTAATGAGCTTGGTGATGGTCCCCATGGAAGGACATTGATTTTTGTTGATATCTGCGCCCTCTGGCCCAATAAAACAGAGTTAATGCCAGTGTGAATTTTTTTCTTTCCCTCTCTTCTTCTTTTTTTTGTTTTTTTCTCCTCAGGAGTAAAAGAAATCAGAAGTATCTATAAAGTAAAAACAATACAAAGAAGAAAACTTCCACCTCCAGTTCCCTTCTCAGAAGTAAGCACATGACAGATCATCACCTAGGAGACTATTTTAAAATCTGATTTGTACATAATTGGTTTAATTTTTATCTACTGATGGATCCTGGGAAGTGCTTCAGTGTTTGTGGTTTCAAGCAGGCTGAGTACGTTTGTGCATGTATGCTTAGGCATTTGTCGTGACTTTTCCGTAGGTGTCCTTGCAGTAAAATTTCTGGATCATAAGGCATGGGCATGTGAATTTTTTCTAAATAATGAAAAATTATTCTCCTCTAAAGTTGTCAGATTTACAATTTCACCATACGTTTAAGTGCACATCTTCCTATATGAACATTAAATTTTAGTCCTTTCTTGGGTTTTGTTTTGACTAAACTGTAGTATCTCTAACAATTGTTTTATTATTTTGGTGGTTCTTTTTTGCTTTATGCGCTGGATTTATTTCTTTTTTTTCTCTGTTCTTTTGTAACTTGCCTGTTAATATCTTTTAACAATTTTCACAATTAATTACCAGACTTATTTATGGTTATGAATATTAGCCTTTTACAAATAACTTCCTTAATTAATTACCAGACTTATTTATGGTTATGAATATTAGCCTTTTATAAGTAACTTCTTCAAATTCTGTAATTTGGATCCAGTTCTGTTAACTATAGTTATCTGTAATTATAACTAGATCATCCAGGTTTGCATTTCATGCTGGGAAGGGTTTTTTTTTTTCAACCACAAGATTATAAAAATATTTGACTGCTTTTTCTATTTTTTATGTATTTAAAATTGTTATTTATTCAATTAGGGATATTTTATTGGTACATGAATTTGGAACCCTATTTTATTTTTCTGAATGAATGGCCATTTTTCCTTTTAAAAAAATCATTCTTTCCCCACATTTCATCTTAACTAAATTAGTGCTTTTCTCTCTCCAGAGCTGTTCTGTGCATTCTACTTTTCTGTCTTTTTACTATTCCTATACCAGTAATATATTTTTCTTTCAACAATTTTCTAAACTGTTTTTATATGGCTTATATTTGTTTTGTTTTTAATAACGCTGAACACTCCCTAACTTTGCGCTTGTCTGAATGTTCTCCTGCTACTTCTGTGTACTTTGCCAATTAAACCTGTTGACTTTAATGAAGGCTTGAAATGTTCCAGGAGAAATGCTACGCAGACACTGTAGTTTAAATTTGTGGATCACACTCACAATTGAAACCAAGGAGTAGTTGAGCTTTCAGAAGGATATCAGGAGAGAGCTGAATAGAGGAGGAGAGATAGGGACAGTAAACATGAAGACACGCCAAACTGGGGCCTCAAATCTAGAATCATAAGATTGATTTATGCCACAGAAAATAAGCTGGGGCCACATAAGAGCTTTTATTGGATCTTCAGGCATTGTCTTTGGAAAGAGACGATTAAAGTGGTGCAGAGTCAACATGATCTCTACAGGACTAAGAACCGGTCGGTAGACACCTCTGCCATCACTTGGTCAAAGGTCCAGACCCTTCACCCAAGTTTTATTAGTCACAGTTGGGAGGCACATTCTGAGCTCTTTTTGTATACTGGTGATAATACTCTCCATTAATTGATAATTCACTTCCTGTTCCAACCAATGTCCTGATGACTCGGGACAGTAGTTTCAAAAGCATGGCAGGAATCGGCTGGTAATCTGAGAAGAAGCCTGATGGATGTTCATTAGACCGCCCAAATTCTGAACTGTTGAATCTTATCACCAAGACACTACCCATACATATTCAAGAAAATAGCAAATCTGGTTTTCTGTTATGTGAGAAGCATAGCTGCATCATTATCTCAATGAGAAGAGGCCACAAACTTGTGGATATGAAACAACACTATACATACAACATGAACTGCTTATGGTAGTGGTGGAAACTGGTTTACATAGACAGTTAATTTTAAAAGGATGCTCCAAAGCTTCAGTTCTGCTGCTTGGTGATATTTCAATCATCTTTTCCCTGACTATCAGGGAAATTTACTTTACTCGCCATTTTTCATATTTACTTCTCTTCCCTTCTCAGTGTAAGAGTGTAATGTTAGAATCTTGCTGTTGCTTTTTTACAGATATGGACAGGCACCATACTGGGACATTGAAGGCAAGAATTCTCACCTGAGAAATGAATTTACTGAGTCTGTATCAAAGGGGTGCCATATCCTGTTTCTGGCCCCCCTCTCTCAGAGAGCCTGGCTGTATGCAGGCTATTATCCTGAAACTTTCCCATCCTTAAAAGGTATAAGAAGAGCACTCCTCCTCTGCCACCTGGGTTCTGATTCTCTTCAGAGACCCCTTCATACTATCTGTCTCTGGTGTGGGGGCCTGAACTCTTCTCAGAGACCCTGCCATGCTGTCGCTTCTCTGTCTGTCCGTCCATGGCATTAATAGCTCTTCTAATAACCTCCTTAGTCCCTGGTAATCTGTTTCAATGTCCTCTTGAACCACAACCACCCCATTCAAAATATAACATTTAGGAAGATGCCCATGTGCACTTTGGACCAAGATCTATTGACTCATGTGTGTTTTCTCTAACATAAGTTAAAATGTGAAATACTATTGAAAAAACTTATTTAAAAGTCATCAACTCTTTGATTTTATACTTTTTTCTCCCCTTGGCATTCCACCTCCACATTGTAAAATAATATGTATATAGCATTTGCTCTTGAATCATTTGTGCAATTGTTCAATGTAGTTATTATCACAGATCTCTACTACTTTTATATTAAATATAAATATGCAAATATCATTCACAACTGACCCAAGTAATATACTAGAGTCATGCCTCTTGTATCATAGGCCCTCCATGCATGCTTGCTTCATTTTCCTTTATTTTCTTTTCAGACTCTTTATTCTTTTCTTTCTGGTCTTGAATTATATCTTGTAAATTTTTTTTTTTTTTTTTTTTTGTCAAAAGCTGGGCATAATGTATCAGACAAAAGGAATTGTGGTAGATAGGCCTTTAACACATGTTTTTACATTTGACAAACAGGTTAGGCTGTTTATTCTTTACTACAGTTGTGGTGTCTTGGGCTAAAATTCCCTGTAGTGTTCCTGTTTATGACTTCCTATTGTCTTTGGGCCTCTGTGTGATTCCTTCTTAGCAGAGCCTGAGGCTTCAGCTGTAATTCTCTGTTATTAGGTAAGGTGTAGGGAAAAGAGAACCCTTCTGCAGTCCTACAATTGGATTCATTCTCCCAGTGAGTCTAAGTTGCGCATTTCTCCTTTGTATTGAACACGAGGGAGAGTTGGAGTTGAGCATTTTCCTGAATCTGCTTTGGCTCCAGAAAATTCTGCAGACAGCACCATCCTGAGAAGTCATTTGCAATCATCTTGAACTTTTATGGAGTCCTTTCTGTTGTCTTGTTAGCAGTTTTTTGTCCCCTGACCCACAACGTGCTTACTTAATGCTCTATTACCGAATTCCAGCTGCTCTTGGGTCTCTGGTCTTTTTGTTATTTCCGGGGGACTTTAAAAATCCACAATCAGCTCCTTTGGTGCTAGGCATGCTATTTTGCTTCATTATTCCCTTGAAACTCTGTTTTTCTTCGGCTTTGCCTTTCTTGGTCTGCACAAGTTTATCATGAATTTTTTTCGCCGTGCTCTGTAACTCCACAAAGACATACTTTCCCATTCTATCCACTGACAAACCTCTCAGAGGACTGTATACTGTGGACCAGATTTTTTTCTGATTCATGTATAACCTGGGTTAATTCCACCAACTGACAAAATCTTTCCCCAAAGCCACCAAGTGAGCTAACTTCTAGATCAGTTATATTTTCCAACAGGTCAGATCATATCTCCTTTTTGGCATTTTGTCTCTTACACTGGAAAAAACCAAAACAAACAAACAAAACTTTATCCCAGGATTTCCGATATTCCTCTGTATTATTTATTTATTTATTTATTTATTTATTTATTTATTTATTGCTTCCTTTCTTACTTCATCCCACCTATATCCCTAGATGTAGACGTATGCCAGGGTCTAGTTCTTTGCTTTTAATCATTTCTCTTTCACTACCTTCATTTTATCCTATATATATTGATATCAAAACCTCTTGTCCAAGAATAGGACTCCTGGTTGGTTGACAAGGCTCCAGTGGATGGTTCCATGCTGAAGAACATTTGGTGACACAAATTAAACTCCACAGGCCTTATTACATATATAATAGAATATATTAAATTGTGCGGGGGCAATACCATCAAATTATATTGTATGGAAATTGCAAAAATTCAATTTGAAAAAGAGAGAGAAAAGAGATTTCTTGTCCAAATCTTTGTCTATAACTGATTCTTGAGCTTCGATTGTATGTCTCAATTTTTGCCTGCTAACTTCATTGGAATCCTTGACAAGCATTTGATACTTTATTCAACTCTGAATTCATTCTCAATTCAACCACACCTCCTTATATACTTGAGTATAGCTATTGTCCTTTCCTTTTAAAAATATATTTTTTTGATTGAATTTGTATTTCATACATCTTAATCATATTTAGACCCACTCCTCTATCTACACCCCCCCATAACCCACCCACTGGATTTCATGTATGCATTGTGTCATATATGTTAAGGCCTATTGAGTCAGGTTTATGTATCTAGATGTCCCTCAGAGTGGATTCATTCACTGGAGCCTGTTCAGCCTATCATCCACTCCCTTAAAGAGGTCAATTAGGCTCAAAATATTTGAAGCATTCTTAACCTCCCTTCCCTTTGGCCTTGTGTATTTGGTAGTATTCTTTTGTATTGTTTTACAACTTTCCCTGCTTTTTCTTTGCATTTTTTTTTTTTTTTACTACAAGGCCTTTTTGTTGTTGTTCTCTTTAAAAAAAATATTTTTCTTGAGAATTTCATACAATGTGTTTTGATATTATTCATCCCCACTACTCCCCCCTAACTCCTCCCAGATCCACCCCACCCCCCTACTCCCCAAGTTCCTGCCTTCCTTTTTTGGGGTTATTTTTTAAATTAATTAAATATGTATGAGTGTTATGCCTGCATATATGTAATGTACAATGCCCATGGAGACCAGAAGAAGGCATCAGATTCCCTGGATCTTGAATTACAGATGCTTGTTAGCTGCCATGCAGGTGCTGGGATTTGAACCTGGGTCTTCTGCAAGAGCAGCCAGTGCTCTTAACTGCTGAGGCATCTCTCCAGTCTGGTTGTTTGTTTTTAAAATAACCAGTTTGTACTGCCCATATAATCATGGATGTGGGGCTACCCACTGTAGCATGGTCAACCTTCTACAATCACTTCCTTAAAGAAAGCTGACTCTCCCTCTCTCAGATGCCACCAACTGTCAATAGCACCTCAGTTAGGAGTATGGACTCATGAACCCCTTCCCATTCCATGCTAGAATGTTGACTGGTTTGAACTTATGTAGGTATTGTGTAGGCAACAACAGGTGCTGTGAGTTTATGAGTACAGTGGCCCTATCCCATCCAGAACACATTCTTTTGCTTCGGTACCCTGCCCCCACAACCATTGGTTCTTAAAATCTTTCTGCTCCCTCTCTCTCAATGGTCCCCAAGCCTTGGGGAGTGGGTATGACATAGATGTCCCATTTGTGAGGGCATCTTAATTCATTATCCAAGTTACTATAGTTGCTTTCAAAGTGGTCTTTTAGATTCTGATATCTCCTCTTTCAACTAATTCTGTATGCTACTGCCAAATTAATCAGCTGGCTAGTTAATTAATGTTGTCTCTTTATTAATATAAGTTGAAGTGACCAACTCAAAATAGGGAAATTTCTCTTCTCTCTGAATTTCTCTAAAAATTACCCCGTGTCATTTATCAACACTTAACAATTTAATTTGCTTATTATAAACTTTATCCTATCTCTTCTGTTCCATGTTAACTTTGAGAGCAGGGCTGTTGTCTATGGTCCAAAGTCTCTAAGCACCTCAGAGTTGTATGGTTCATCCTTGTGGCTCAATGAAATTGCTGCTGCTGATAGAAATACCTTCCCATGGAGGGTGAAGGTCTGTGATCAGTGAGCTGAGAACTTTTGAAGTTGGTATTGTATTGGGGTATATTAGAATCAGGAAAAAGACTTCTGTTCCCTTGGCTGTAGAGGCCTTTATGGTCCTAGGTCCACATAGGAGAGCAGGTAGGGCCAGAAGACTGGGAAAGAGATGTGAATGATGGAGGAAAAGATCATCAGATTGTTAACCATTTTTGGTTTTATCCATTTGTGTGTGTGTTTGTGTGTGTGTGCATGTTTTGCACGTGTGTGGGTGTACATGTGTGCATGTGATGCAATGTGTGCATGTGGAAGCTCAAGGTTGATATTGGGAACCATCCTCCATTGCTTTTCCACCTTATTCATTGAGGCAGGATCTCTCAGTCAAACCCAGAGCTAGTCTTGATAGCCAACTTGCTCTGGAGATCTCTGTCTCCAGCTTCAGAGGCTGGAAATACAGGCGGACCACCATGCCCACCTGGCATTTACATGGGTTTCTCAAGATCTCAACTCGGGTCCTCATGTTTGGGCAGCAAGTGTTTAACCTTGGAGCCATCTATCCAGCCCTTTTGATCACTTTAGCCTGTTGAAAAATCATCTCATCACCACAAGCAAAATCAATAAGCAAAATTTAAAATGCCTTTCCCTTTGCTGCATCCCTAAAGTTGTATTCATATTCAAAGAATATGAATTTATTTATTCATTTATTTAATCAATATGATTTATTTATTCAAATAAATCTCATGTGATTTTCAAATCTCAAGGCATTTGAAACCTACTTGTTTGAAGGTAGCTGTAAAAAGTAACAACCAAAATAAAGTCTGATGTCTCTTTAAAAAATATTTTATTTTTGTCTATTTTGTGTTTGAGTGTATTGCTTGCATGTATGTAGGTGCACCATGTCATGCAAGCCTGAGGAGGTCAGAGGAAGGCATGGGGTTCCTTCCTATAGCTGTAGTTATTGAAGGTTGTTGGCTGTCATGTGGGTGCTGGAAACTGAACCAGGGTCTTCTGCAAGATCAACCAGTGCTCTTAACTGCTGACCCATAATGATTATCTTTTTTAAAAAAATATTTATTTATATGTGTATGAGTGTCTTTCCTACATGTATGTAAGTGCGCCTTTATCACGCAATGCCTATGGAGGCCAGATGAGGGTGTCAGGTCCCCTGTAACTGGAGTTATGAACAGTTGTTAGCTGTCATGTGGATGCTGGGAACTGAACCCAGGTCCCCTGGAAAAACAGCAGGTACTCTTAACCTGGGAGTCATCTCTCCAGCCTGTTAATGTCTCCTTTTTGACATTTTTGTCTCCTAAGCTGGAAAAACACTTTATACCAGGATTTCTGGCACTTCTCTGATTTGTTGATCTATTTGCTTTCTTTCTTGCTTGGTCCACCATCTCCGCAAACATGAGAAGGAGCAGCACTGACTATTCATAGTTCGGGAGTCTGGAACTTTATAATCACAAACTGAACCTTGACAAACAGAAAGTTCTGGAAATCAAATTTAACTATCATAGGATCTTTTTGTTGGGTTGAATTACCTGTCATCTGGGAACCCCACTGCAGATTTTGAAAGTTTTGATACTCATCTAGGAAATTTACATGCCTATGTCTCCCTTGCAGATAGATTTCAAATGGGAAGCATTTAATTATCTTAGTCCCACCTTTTAATCACTGCTGTAAAAAAAAAAATCGCCCCCCCCTTTTCTTTTACTGTGACTAAATTAAAGCAATAGATGCAATATGCTTTAAGCAAATATACTATAGGAAGCATTTAATTATCTTAGTCCCACCTTTTAATCACTGCTGTAAAAAAAAAATCGCCCCCCCCTTTTCTTTTACTGTGACTAAATTAAAGCAATAGATGCAATCTGCTTTAAGCAAATATACTATACACCGCTAAGTGAATACTTAGCCTCAGCTATTTTCCATGAGATTCCTGAAGCATTTCTAACTGAAAGTTAACAAGCTCCTGTACAGCACACACTCAGAGCTCTAGGAAGGGCACATGATGCTGCATGTAGACACACAGGCTTTTTACTCTAATGGGAAGAGAGGGTGACTGTGAAGCTGTGTGGTGTAATTTTTTTAATTGCTCAAGTGTCATAGTTTGTTATATTTATTGAAAAATGTAAATGCCACATTTAACAGAATAGCAGTGTCTTTGTTTCTGTCTGATGACTTAATCTTGTTAATCATGATAATATATACTAGCTGGAATTGAGAATATTTAATAAAATACTAGAATAATTTTGTTGTGCTTACATTTCAGAGGAATTAATAAAAGCATCTCCATCTGCAACACTTAAAACTTTATTGACTTTAAATTTGTATGGTGCCGTGAGGATGATACATGAGAATGCGTGTACTTCTGCAGGCCTATTACTCATTCAGCACCTCGTGGGCGGCCAGTGACTGGACTGTAACTTACTGAAGAGGAGGGAAGGATTTTTCATTTGTCTGGGCTTTCCATCATGGAATCACCTTTGTGTATATTTCTCAGTTAAGCTTTGCAGTCCTCAGATAGCTCACCCCCATTTTATTGCTAAGGTAACTTTGGCTGGGAGATATTATTCTGCTGGAAATCAGCAAAACAGAGCTGAGGCCACCTGCTCCTCACCAAATATATATATTATAATATATTATATTATTATATATTGATATATTATATATTAATTATATATAATTATACATAGAGAGAGATAGAGGAAGAAAGGATTCTGTGGTTTGAAACGTCTGTTCAAAGGGCTCTCAGAGAATTGGTAAAAACACTACTAGTTCCATTTCATTTTAAAGCTGGGAACGGTTGTTTGAGCTAAATCTCCCTCTGATTTTCCTCCACAGCTAAGCTTGTAAATGGAGACCCAGAAGTCTCCTACTCCAACACACCTGTGCACACAACTCTGCACCGATAAGACACTTCCTAAGTCAGAGCTGAGAGCTAAAATATGATTATTCATAAAAAGGATGCAAAAGAAACAGGTGGATTCAGGGTACTGAAGTTGAAATCTTAGTAGTTTGGAGTTTTGGGTTTTTTTTTTTCTTTTTCCCAGAAAACAATCCACAACTAGGAATGAAAGTTCATCAAGAAATTCTGAGGGATCTAATTAAAGAACTAATACTGATTAAAAAGGTTAAAAGATAACAAGGAAGGGAGGGGGAGGAAGAGAGGAGAGAGAAGAGAGAGGGGCCCCAAGGAAGGGGAGAGACAGAAGCCACCTGGCAACCCCGAAAATCCTAAATCCACGTTGTCTTCCTAGGCAAAGTTCCCGGGGCTAACCCTCGCCTTCGCCTGTGGAGAGTGGGACGTCTGCAAGCTCCTCACCAGAGGGAAACTACCAGAGTCCTCTCAGCACAGGACAATGTGGCTTCTTCATCCAGCCCTCCCTCCGGGTTCAGACATCCGTAAGGCGCTCTAGGGAGGCCAGCGCGAAGCTTCCCGGGGGGCCTCGGACTGGGAGAAAAGGGTAAGCAGGTGTTTCCCCCACGGTGTGCTCCTCTACTCAGACCTGGTACCCACGTTGGACAAAGTTGGGCGTCCGCCTGCCTGCTCAGCCAACACCGGCTGGAGGAAGGCAAAAAGACCGCAACACGCGGGGAAGTGGGCTGCGCGGGAGCATCCCAGATGCGTGGCTCGGGAGAGCCGGGAGGAGCAAGCGCCGATCCTCCGACGTCCGCGAGGACCCGGGCCGTCTGCGCCCCTGTTCCGCCCCGGTGCCAGGCCGGGGGGCGGCGCCTACTCTAGGTAATCATTGCCCGTGGGGCGGCGGGAGCGGGGGTGGGCGCCGCGGGGGGCGGGCGGCGGCGGGCATAAAGGGGCGAGGCGCGGTGCCCGCCCCGCTCCCGCGCAGCATGCCAGCCCGAGCCCCTCCGCGCCGTCCGCGGCTGCCCCTGCGACTGCTGCTGCTGCTGGTTCTGCGCTCCGGCTGCCTGCGCGCTGAGCCCGGGGACGGCGTGCAGACCTGGGCCCGCTTCGCGCGCCCTCCCGCCCCCGAGGCTGCGGGCCTCCTCCATGATACTTTCCCCGACGGCTTCCTCTGGGCGGTGGGCAGCGCCGCCTACCAGACCGAGGGCGGCTGGCGGCAGCACGGCAAGGGCGCGTCCATCTGGGACACGTTCACCCATCACTCCAGAGCCAGCCCGGGTGACTCCCGGACCGCCAGCTCGCCTTTGGGCGCCCCGTCGCCTCCGCTGCCCGCCACTGGAGACGTGGCCAGCGACAGTTACAACAACGTCTTCCGCGACACGGAGGGGCTGCGTGAGCTCGGGGTCACCCACTACCGCTTCTCCATCTCGTGGTCGCGGGTGCTCCCCAATGGCAGCGCGGGTGCCCCCAACCGCGAGGGGCTGCGCTACTACCGACGCCTGCTGGAGCGGCTGCGGGAGCTGGGCGTGCAGCCGGTGGTCACGTTGTACCACTGGGACCTGCCCCAGCATCTGCAGGACACTTACGGCGGCTGGGCCAACCGCGCCCTGGCCGACCACTTCAGGGATTACGCGGAGCTCTGCTTCCGCCACTTCGGAGGCCAGGTCAAGTACTGGATCACCATTGACAACCCCTACGTGGTGGCCTGGCACGGCTATGCCACCGGGCGCCTGGCCCCCGGCGTCCGGGGCAGCTCGCGGCTCGGGTACCTGGTTGCGCACAACCTCCTTCTGGTGAGTGCGAGGGGCCAGGCAGAGGGCCACCTTGAGGGAGAGGGGGCCTCCTACGTGCCAGGGGCACTCTCAGGAAGCCTCCTCACTTGAATCCCTTTGGGAGCCACACCTCACAAGGGAACTGAGTAGCTCTGGCTCTCCTTAGGAGGTCTAAGTGGAGTTAGAAACCAGAGGCAAATCCCGTGGTGAATCAGGGCCTCTAGAAAGGTAAACTGGAATCCTTTCTCTAGTAAGGAAAGGGATCCCCTATTCCCTGGGTGTTGAGGAATACCTAAAGGTAATGGGGGGGGGGCGGATTCATTAGAGGTAGCTGCAGGGACAGAATAAAGAAAGTGGCTGAAATCAACAAGTGTATTAGCAAATGGTCCAGATCCGGCTTTGCTCTTTGCAAGTGCTCAGTGTTAATCCAATAAAACCTGTCTTGCTTGTAGCACAAGGTTACCTAGCATCAAGTGTGAAGGCGTCAAAACCTAGTCTCTGGTTGGGCTGGATTTAAACTGGTGCTAGAGATCCTTTCTGCGGCAGGGTAGGGAACTGCATCCACCAACAGTAATCACCAGGGGTTCACTTTACACAAAGCTGGCATGAAAATTCAGAACGTACTTCAGGGTGATATGACTTGTGACTTTGCAACATCTGTTTCCACAGAGCTGTTTCTAGTTGAAACAATTCCTTCTTGATGAAATAATTACCTTGACAAAAGTAATTTTAACACTTATGTACAAAAGGTACATTTTGACAACAGGAAATATTGCCTTGTCCTAATGAAATTGCCTCAGTCATTCCTTCCTCCTATTTCCTTGCTTTATCTAGTGTTCGAATCTCCACTACAATGGGGGGGAGTGTAATTTATAAGGTCAACTGTGTCTACACCAGTACAGGCTTTGTATCATGATAAAATATTTTTAATATATATATTTTTATTTTATGTGTATGAGTGTAATGCCTGCACGTAGGTAGGTGCACCCATGTTGTGCAGTGCCCTCGGAGATCAGTAGAGGTCCTCGGATCCCCTGGAACTGGAGTTACAGATGATTGTTAGCCACCACATAAGAATTGAACCCAGGTCCTCCGCAACAGCAGGCAGTGCTCTTAACCCCTGAGCCATCTCTCCAGCGCCATGATAAAATATTTTATATACACATAAACATTTAAACACATATGATTATTCCACTTTGGGGACCCTCCTTTTATTGACCTATAGATCTACTGGAAGACCTACTTTAAAGTATGGATTCAAGCCACGTGTTATGAACACATTCAAGATGAAGACTACTTCTAAAACACTTTTACCAGACAGTTGCTTTAACCAGCTAAGCTATGGAGCCAGGCCTGTTCTAAACACTTTTAATTAAAACCACAGATAATTGAGGCAGAACAGCACCGACCTATTGAGTTGACTTCGTGCTCTGAGCTGCTGGTAATGCAATAATAGCTAAATTAGATTGCATGTCAACGTCACAAAACTGGATTTGCTTGTGATCTTAGTGATTTCATATTGGTGTGTATCTTTTCATATTGGTACTTGATATATCAATCTGCTAATCCTTTTAAGGGACCAGCAAGCCCTGAACACTGCCAGTTGATGGCTAGAAAAACTATGAAAAAACTGTGACATCTTTTGAAGAAAATACAGGCAAATTATCAGTTTCTATTAGAAACAGATTAGTGGGCCAGCTAGAGGACCACTCCTTAAAATTTGAATAGCAAGTTCTATTTTTAGAGTGCATATAATAAACTGTATATATATAGTCAATTGTTATTCTAGTAATTAACAATCATTTATAATATAAGAAATTGTATGAACTCTGATATTTTAAATAATCAACAGGTTTGTCTTGTGGTTAACTTTTCAGTTATGTTTTTGAGGAATTACACAAAAATGTTGCCAAACACTAACCATCCTTTGTAGAAATGCGATGGACTTTGTAGCCATAAGAAATTAGTAACTGGTAGGCACGTGGCTTGGTTCTGCTCATGTTACAAACAAAACGCAGCCACTGTAAAATATTAATTTTGCTTTTAAGTTCTTTTGGGTTTAGAATTTGGTCATATGGAATCTTATTTAGAAGTGAGCTATCAAATCAATTTTGTTGTGAGATTTCTTTCATTGTGTTTTCAGTGCTGTTCTTGGTGTTTGTGTTATGAGGAATAGGAAAGTTTTTACTTTATTTGAAAAAGTAAAAAAGGGGAGATTTTGGTAATGGGGACTTTCGGTTTAGATACTAGTGTTTTGTGAGAGTTAGGGGTTATCGAGTCCTTAGCATATTAATTTGCATGTCAGAATGGAATGCTGGTGAAGGACAGAGTAAACCAGCATGTCCCACTTGTGGCTCTACTAGTTTTTAGGTGAGCCAAGGACACTCCAGGGAGATTGGACTGCTGAGATCCCAGAGATCCCAGAATCACTCAGTGTTCAATGACCTGGAGGCCAAGAGTCTGGGGATACTGGAGGACAAGTCAAGTAATTGAGGCCCTGTTCACAAGGAGGACTCTGTGATATTGTGTGTGTGTGTGTGTGTGTGTGTGTGTGTGTGTGTTCCTTCCTGGGGCTAGCATGAACCTTGACCATGGTGTGGGGGTTTGGTGGGGGGAGGATGGCAGAAGGTGTTCCTTACAGAGCACAGGACCTGGCTGCTTTGTTCATTTGATTAAGAGGATGTGACTTTCTCTCTCTGGTTGGTGGCCTCAGAAAGCCTGCAGTTGGGGAGTTTAACCTCTGAGTTTTTGTTCTGCCCATGCATTTCTGAAAGGACCAGAACCAAGTTAAAGGTACATGTATTTCTAGTCTTCCTCACCCCAAGGAGATTCTTGCAAGTGTGGGTTTCAAAGCTCACATCTTGGCTGACTTGCCACGCACTGCTGCTAAGCCACAGCGTCCTCTCCACAGCATCCTCTCAACACAGTTCCTCAGTATGGCTTCCAGATCCCCGCCCTCTCCTGCTTCTGGGCTTGGTGTCCTGGCGATTCCTTCAGTCTGAAAGGGTGGAGGGTCCAGTGCTCTGTCCCTGGATCAGCCAGATTCTGAGCCTCAGGCCTTGACTTCTCTGAGCTCCAGACTCAGTTAGCCTTGTCCACTTAGCTAATAGGCAAGTCACATGTAACATAACCAAGACTAAACTCCTGTTTTCCCATCTGTTCTGTGACACTTTGCTCTTCTAGTTAATCAGGTCCCAATTCTAACTTTTCCCATCACCCTCCCTTTCTCCTCCCTTCCTCCCTCATTCTTTGCCCCTCTCTTTCCTTGCACTGAGGATAGCACCCAGGGCCTTGTACACTCTAGGCAAGCACTCAGCTATGCTATGACTGAGGCCCAGGCCACCCTTGAGTTTTGTCTCAGTAATGCCCTGGTTTAATCCCTTGCTTCCTGCAATGCGCCCTGATAGATGTATTCTGAATGAGCATCATTGTGTGTAAACGATGCAGATTCTTGATTTTTGGAATCCCACCTATACTTTAAGAACCAGTTTGCACACTCTTGGACTCATACTTAACTGTCATCACTTCCTTCCACGGAATTCCATGATAATTTGCTTCACTCTGAGGCCTCTTGTCACATTCTGTTTAATCCTCTCTCTCTCTCTCCCTCCCTCTCTCTCTCTCTCTCTCTCTCTCTCTCTCTCTCTCCTTCCCTCCCTCCCTCTCCCCCCCCTTCTCTCCCTTCCTCCCACTAGTTGGGAAATTTCTTAAGCAAGGAAGCCTTGTTCCCTTCACTTGTTTCTTTTAAAATGGCAATCCAGGGCTGGAGAGATGGCTCAGCTGTGAAGAGCACTCACTGCTATTTCAGAGGACTTAGGTTCAGTTCCCAGAACTCACATAATGGCTCATAACTGCATGTAACTGAAGTTCCAGGGGATCTGACCCCCTCTTCTGGCCTCTGCAGGCTCCTGTATGCATGTGGTACACATAAACTCATGCAGGCTCACACACACATAAATTAAAAATATATAAAGCCTTTTTAAAGAATTGAAAAAAGAAAATGGCAGCTGGTCTCAGAGGTCGTCTTCCAGCTATTCCATGACCTGGCTTTGCCTTTGTAACCTCACACTTGAGGGATCTTTTCCTCCTGTCAATCTACCTAACCAGTTTCTGATGGACTGGGGAATAACAAATTCTAATCAGATACAAAACTGAGTGGGCATAAGAGTGTAGAAGCTGACATTTGCAGTGAGCGGTTAAGGGTCATTGAAAAATTTATGGCTATCGTACCACTTCCAGTTAAAAACTATCAGAAGTCACCCTACAGAATTATGTTTTCAGAAAGTGGGTAAGGGGGTAAACTCTTTGGGCCAACTTGAGTGTATATTGAAAAAGACTGTATTATCTGGTTGAATTTTCATTTCCCAAGCAATTTATCCGTGCACATTCAAATAACGCATAATATGCACATTTGAGAAGCACTTCATGAATTTTTCTCTTATTAAAATATATTTGGTACATGGCTGGAATAATCAACTGGGTTGAAGGTTAATGTATTTTATAGAACATGACTGAATTCAATGTGCATTTAATAAGAAACAGTTAAAATATCTCTCAAAGCACTTGACTTACTGCTCTTTGCATACCTGACTGAACACAATGATCTCTGAAGGTTAAAGTCAAGTCCAAGGAAAAAAATTTACATTGGGAAAGAATTAGGAAAATAATTTCTCAGTCATAGCAGTTTTTTTTTTAATGTCAATTGCTTTGAGATAAAGAAAAAGAGGAAATGTAAACTGCTCAGTACTTAACTAATGTTAGTGGACGTTTCCTAAGTGCAAAATGAGTGCACACAACTGTGTTAGTTGACTGTGAAGTCAGCCCTGGCTTCTGTCCATCAAAGCCACTGAGTTAACTCATATTTTCAAAAGATAGCATTGCTCTGTACCATAATTTATCAGAATTAATTTGTGGAAAACAGTGCTTTATTTTATCAACTTATATTTTTAACATTTTTGTTTATTTTTATGTGTGTGAGTGCTTTGCCTGCATGTAAGTAAGCTCACTGTATGTGATGCCCAGAGAGGCCAGAAGAGAGTGTCAGTATGTCAGTATGGCTGGTTATAAGCTGCCACATGGGTACTGGGAACCAAACGAGTTATCTGCAAGGTTAGCCAGTGCTTTTAACCACTGAGCTATCTCTCCAGGCTCTGATAAACTCTTATTTACATTTTAACCTCCCCCCATTTTAGGGGTAAGAACAGACAGAATGGCTTTTTGAGGTGACAGTCTACGTATCACTGGATTTTGAAATTTTTGTGCTTATTTCAGTATCTGATGGAGGATACATTCAATGCTGTTTTAATGAGTGAATAATAGAAATTGATCACAGATTTAATGGAGTCAGTGAATGGATAGTGTAGGCTAATTTCTTCTGGCTTCAATATGCCCCTTTTCTTTGTTGTAAATGAAACGCTTACAGTATGCTTTCTCCCATTGTACACAGTGTGGAATTTTAAAGTGTGAAGAAGAGTGAAAACATATTCCTAGTCAGATATGTACTTGATCTTTGTGGATTTCCAGAGCAAATAATGCCCCCTTTTCATTCAGCAGATGGACAGAGGCAGGAAGAAGGAGAAGGTCCCTGGAAGTTACAATGGCTGCCACTCAGGTCAGTGGTCAGAACCCACTGACGTAGTGCAAAGGAATCTGAGGTGTACTGTTCATTGCTGAGTCATGAACTTCGCAAATAACTCATTCATGTTGAAATTAGGAGGGATTAGTTCAGTTTGGGCACCTGGCAGTCTGGACCACATTGTCTCCTCCCAGGGTGTGTAAGGTGAGATGAAAACAGATTCCTATATGGCAACACACTTTGAAAAATGTAAAGTGCTCTACAAAGGTAAGTGTATAGTCAGTCTCGCACTGCTATAACAAAACACCAAAGACATCTAGCTTTATTTTGTCACATAGTTTTTTGTGCTCCAGTCCATGATCAGGTGGCCCTGCACTGTTCGCAAACCTTAGAGAAGATCTATCTTGGCAAGACTGTGGGGTGGAAAAAACCCACTCACTTCATTATCCAAAAATAAAGAGCATGAGAAAGAGACCAAAGTCCCAGAGCCCCCCTTTGAAAACATACCCTAATGACCTTGGGGCCGCCCTCAAGGCCCCACCTCTTAGAGGTCCACAGGTCTTCTTCGGAGTGCTACCCTGCAGAACATGCTTTGGCATGCAGACCTTTGGAGATGTTCGTCCAAACTGTAGAACTGAGGGATGAAATTATTTTCAAAAATAACACTGTCAGTAATTATTACAACAAAAAGATTTTAAAATTATCTTTTGAGCCGTTAGGAAGAAAGGAAGTTGACAAATGCTTTGACAGGTGTAGCCTCACTTAACTTCCTAATTTGGACCCTATAACATTCACTAGAGTGAAGTCTTTCTTGAAATTATTTTCAAAGCATTTGATCAAAGACTCCCTAATCATCTGTGAAATGATTTATTTTTAAAGTTTATTTTTATATATTTTTTGAGACAGGGTCTCTCTGTAGCTCCAGCTGGCCTGGAACTCACATCCAGTGAAATTATCTGTTTTTATATAAAATGTATTATCAAGTAACTTTTTAGGCCTAGTTTAGTGTTTAAAAGATATTCTAGGACTAAGCTTAGTGGCACACATCTTTAATTCCAGCACTCAGGAGGCAGAGACAGGAGGATCTGTGAGATCCAGGCAACTCTGGTCTATGCTGTGAGTTCTAGATGAGCTGGGGCTACAGGGAGACCCTGTCTCAAAAAAGCCAATATATACTAAAGTTTGTGAGCAACACACTATGATCTGTGGGCTAAAGAAAACAGAAACAACGTTATTTAATGAAACATGTGGCCAGAGCCTGAGTAGATTGTTCACTGGTTCTATTGTCTGAAGTGAGGATGTTAGCACATCATCCATGAACTGGCATCACTATTGGCAGGTACACTATTCAAACAGAAAGCAGTAAGGACAGAAACTTTAAATGTACTGGTTATGCAAACTTCGTTTCCATGTCAAATTGTTCCTGTGTTTTATCTTTTGTTTTCAACTGAAACTTGCTATTATAAAGAACTCACTCCCTGGTTGTCTCTTTACCTTCCTAAATCTCAAAGAAAAAGATAAATCATGGTTTAACAAGACACCTGCTATAGTGTGAATTCTTGCCTGCTCCAAAACTCAGATTGAGATCTAATTGCTATCGAAATGGTGTTGAGAGGGGAGGGTTAGGTCGTCAGAGACTGACATTGTTACTGGGGAGTAGAGGAGGTATCTGAGGCTGGATTTGTTGTAAAAGAGAGTTTGACTTCCTCTTCCTGTTTCTCCTGAACACAGTCTCTTGCTGTGGGGTGCCCTTCATCCTGGGATGTGACGTGAAGGCCCTCTGGAGGCAGCCCCTTGATCTTGGTTGGAACTCTGAGAAACAGCTTTGTGTTAAAAAATTACCCAGCCCATGATATTGTTACAGCAACGGAAAATGGACTGAGGCAACAACTTCTTAAATATTTGAAAAGGCCAATGTGTTCTTCTTAAGTACTTTACCCTGCCTGCTGAAGTCTGCTTCAAGAAAATGCGGGGAGCTTGACATTTAGTCAAGGACGTTTCTTAAGAACTTAGAGTGCAGCAGGAAGGTGTGGGGTTGGATTCTGAGAACACAGATGTTAACACCTCTAGAGCATCTGACCCTTGAGCATAAGATGGGGGAAACGAGACAGAAAAGCAGACAGAAAAATGTCTGGTGTTGTTTCGATCCACCTCTGCTCCACAGAGCTTCATGAGAGGAGGTGATGTGTGTTGTGGAGGACAGAGGATAAGGGATTCAGGTCTCCAGCTCAGGCCCCAGCAGAGAACAGAGACTCGTGGCCTCAACGTACATGTAAAGGACCAGGTCATGCCTCCAGAACCTTCATGGCAAAGGGTCTTTGTAGAGACTGTGGGAACATTCTTCCCCCTCCCTTGGCCCCTCTCCTCTCTAGACTCCTCACTCTTGGTCCTTCTCCCTTTAGTCCTTTCTCTATTCTGTGTCCCGTATTCTCCCACAATGCAGTATGCCTCTGTGCATGCCAGGCCCTATACCTGCTAGGTTTTGCAGAGGTGGGGGAAGATGGGAGGGGCTTTTCAGTCTGGGCTCAGTATATTCTCCCTGAAGTCAAACACCGCTCATAGCACGGATCTTTCTTACCCAGAGTACACTGTTTGGTGGGCATTACAGACTCCCGTTCCTCCTTTATATCTAACGTGGACTCTTCAAGGGCCCTTAGTGTGTGTGTGTGTGTGTGTGTGTGTGTGTGTGTGTGTGTGTGTGTGTGTGTGGTGGGGCCTTTTCCCTCTGTCCCGAACAGGATTGCATTTCCAGGTCTGTCTCTCCTGACAGAAGACGATAGGTTGTCTCCTTCTTCAGCCTTGCTCCTCACTCCAGAAGGGCCTCGGTGCAGTACGGCAAGGGGATGGAAGTGGAAAATTTCACTTAGGTTGCCACAAAGAGAGGGATAAGTTAAGATCCCTGTCCTATGCTGCTTACAGATTGGTAGGAAAGAGGTAACAACCATCAGATAGTCATGACAGGACATCTGAAGGTCTTCATTGAAATAGTACTGGCTATCGTAGGGGTATTGAGAAAGGAAAGATAAGATAGTTTTGAGGGATGGGAGGGTAGGGGAGTGATTAGGGAAAACTACACAAGGGAAATCAAGGGCCGGAAGACTTTCTGTAGAGGCTATTCAGGGCTTTATGGGCCAGGCAATGTCTGTTGAGAAATACTCAGTTTTGCTGTAGTGGGATAAAAGCCCCAGGCAATATGTTAATGGCTAGGTACAGCTGGTCTCCCATAAGGCCCTATTTATGAAAACAGCTGGTAGCTCTCACTGCTGGACTGGGTGTGCCAGACACACAAAGCAGTAAGCACATCATGGCATTCTATGAAACAGTCTTGCAAAGTCAGGGCAGATAAGACAAGGTGACAGTTCATACAAGACTCAGTATTTCCCACTCAGGTAGGAAAGGATCAGAAGCTGGAGGAGGAGACCTGGGAATTTTCAGGGCCTCTCTTAACATTTACTATGCACAGCAAAACAGCGGTCCAAATGTGCAGGATAGTGATTCCGCTGCCTGTTCTGGACACTGAATTATGGTCCTGTCATATGAGACTGCATTAATAGTTTGGCTGTCACCTCACTGTGGGCTTGGGTTAGGCTGAAGTCAGCTAAAACCTCTCAGGCTCCTGGCTTCCTTTGCATTGCTTGTTGAGCCAGACATCTTCTGTCATCTCCTTCAGCAGTTTAGTTTTGAACTTGCAATCTTATTAAATGCCATTGAGAGGAAGTTTCCCACAGGTGGTAGATTACCATTAAAAACTGGAAATGATATATGTAGAAGCCACTCAGTATGAGCATATGGATACTGTTATACTCATTCAGTGAACTATCAAGTGGCTATTGAAACACTGGCATGTGATGATTAGAAAGTTGTACGTGGTGTATTGTTGGAAGAAAAGAGCTGGTGATGGTACACTTCCTCCATTTCTGTGCTGTACACGAATGTGAATAACCTTGTGCCCATCACAGCTCTCTGACAGGGCTAGGGTTCTCCTCTCTGTTCTTTCTTTCTCCCGAGAACCCCACATAACACGCATAACATGCAGACCCAAGAGTAGAGTGGGTCCTGCCTTCTGTGCCCTCCAAATACTGTACTCCTCCTTTAATAAAACTTCACACATTTTGTTGAAATGCTTTCTTAGTTTTCCTCAGCATGTCTCCAGCTGGGAGGAAGGAGCCGTGCTTGTCTTGTTTTCCAATACACTTAGAGGCTCACAGGGCTAGAGAGAGGAGGTGTGCCCATGCTTGTTATGAGAATGAATGAACGCATTGCTTCCCCCATCCCACACAGCGCGAAATGAAAATGTTAGTAGTGGGTAATTTCTGGATGGTGGGAGGATTACAGGTGATTTTTTTTTCTTTCCAGTTTCCTAGTTTTCTGGTTTTTTTTTTTTTTTTTTTTTCTTTTTTAAGCAGTACAAGTCACTGTTGTGTTGGAGAAATAGCAAATACTGCTTTGGTAAGCTTAAGTTCATGGAGAGAGAGAGGGGGGATAAGGACCGGGACAGGGACAGAGATCTTGCCAACAATGGAGCACGTAGAGTAACAAGTTTTTAGATGCTGAAGAACAGGTGGACAGGGTTGACTCAGCAGGCTTGAGAGAGCTGACTGCTGAATGGTCAGCAGAAGAGCCAAGAACCAAATCTGATGATTGCAGACTCTTGAAAGGGCAGAGAGTAGTGAGTCCAGTTACTCTGGGAAAGGGAGCGAATGGCCAACATGAGACCTGGTTGAAACTAGATTTCTAGGTCTCTAAATCCAGGCCTTGCTGTTAAGCCCACTCATCCTCTGCCCAGAGACGAAACTGGAAGCTAAAGTTTTGAGTGTCCAGTCAAATGGACAGAGTGTGGATTGTGGGACATCGAGCACCCCAGAAAGCAGGAGTGTCACACCAAAGGGTGGGGTGCAGTAACACACGCACCATGCATGACTGCTGGACTCCCCAGTGCTCTTCTCCCCCATGCTCTTGCAATATTAGAATGCTGGCTTCTACTTTGAAGGTCCAGTCATCTCTAAAGGAGCGTGATGAGTTGAGAGGCCGATCTGACAAGTTCTGCAGTGAAGCTCAGTGCCAGCGACTCCACCAGCTTAGACTTTCCAGTCTTGCTTTTGCTTTTCACTCCATCAAAGCTAGAGATCTTAAGAAAGCCTTCAGCGTGAAGAATTGAGATCCACACAAGTAAACAAACAGGGGAAACGACCTAGAGAAAGCAATATTCAGGCAGAGAAAAAAAGCCCCAAACCAAACCAGACCAATATAACAACCCCCCACCCCTAACTTACACAATAAGGAGTCCAGAGGAGCTATCATAGCCTGAAAATAAGAGCAAGATAATATAGAAAAATACTCAGGAGGCAACAGGGCATCTGGAAGGAATGAAAAGTTCAATAGGAGCGTTGGAAAATAAAGTCAATGGAATTTCTGTAGTAGTCCAAGAAAGCAAAAAGATGGAAATGTAGAAAATATAATAAAATGAGTGGATCACTCAGAGGTCCAACATTTAAACAGAGGGGGTTAGAGAGAGTGTGAGAGCAGTATGCATCAGTGTTGTCCCTGCGGCCCCCCACTGAACCACACCTTTCAGTATCTATACGTCTCAGGGTCCAACCCCTTGTGAGCTTTCCTCTCATGTGGACTGTGGGCTCAGACTTGCTATGGCCAAGGGGACAGTAGTGTGATACAGCAAAAGCTTGCTAATATGTGTTCAATGGAACTTTTCTTCTAGAACTAGTTTTCCTCTAAAGTTAGCTTTGGTACTTGTGCTATGTTGTAGTTTCTATTGCAGTGGTTTATTTTTCATTTGGTCTTGAGGTCCCCTTCTGTTAAGAGTGGCCATAAGCCTAGAAAGTCACTCTTTAGGAGAGTACTGACGAGTGGTGGCACTGGGGGAACATGGGTTCAAGTGTTTGTGTCAGGCAAAAACACAATGAAGAGGTAGAACCAAAATATATGGCAGGTAAGAACAGGAGGCTGACATGATGTCTGAAGGTGATGGGGATACCAACCAATAAACAGAGAGGGAGAGGGAATGTGAGGCAGGAGCCCAGAGATGGGAGGCAGATGACAAAAGAGAGTATGCTTTTATCAAGGCCGTGGGTATCACTCCTTACGCTTTCCTGTGAGTGTTGTGAATTGGCTAGCCAAGAAAATGTGTATGAGTGGAGCACTGTTTGCCCTTAGGTTTATTATGGTCAGTATCTTGGGGTATTTGTGGATTTGGGTAAATGGAATGAGGAAGTACCACATGGGGGGAGGGGAGAAATTTCAACCCAGGCACAGGTGACGGGGCATGATTGAGTTTCAAGTAACTTATGACAGATTGAAAATGATTGCCAAGACAGCAGCTGCGTTAAACATTTATAACAGGCTCTATGGCATTGGGGTATCAAAGATCATCTAGTTCATCCCAGATCTACTGGAAATCCCAGCCGAGTGCAACCACTCGGCTGAGTTCTGCTGCACTGCATGTAACAGAAGAACTGCCCAACCAAGCTGTTAGCCCATAGCAGCAAGAGAAAATAAATCTTTATTTTAGCCCTCTAAATTAGAGATGTAACATTTCATGACAGTAGGTAACTGAAACAAACAGAAAGGAAATGATAAAGTAATTCAAGAAAATTTCCTAAAACCGAGGACAAGAAATTCTATATTGGTATGATGCATTAGTGGGGGTTGACCCACTAGGGAGACCTGCTGTGGTGTTACAGGAGCCTTCTTCCTGAAGACTACCCACCTCTTTGTTCAGTGGGTTATAGATCAGAAAACCTGCTAAGTCTGGGACCTGAAAAGAGAACTGACTTTTACCATGCTGTACTATTGGCCGTCTTTACAATTTTCCCTTGCTGCTGGATATTTAGCAGTGGTTCCTCTGATCTCTGTATTCCAGGGTCTCATCCTGTCCAGGCATGCCAACCCTAGTTCTGTGGCCTCTCTACATCAGCCTGCGCTGGAGAGGAGTTCTTGCATTTCTAAAAGGCGTTGCTTCACTCTGAAAGGTGTATTCCTGGCGACTTTGGTGCCCCCCTATTGAGTCCCCTGTGAAACACAGTCCACTAGTAGATTGGCTCCCCTAATATACTGGTTCCGGCACATTTACTTCTCTCAGCTTCTTTATTCCTTTCTTTACCCACTTTTGGGGCAACACTGCCTGGCATTTCCACCTGCTTCACATTGTTCTTCACTTCCTTCAGACTCCTCAAAGTCATCCCAGCAGGAAGTCTATCCTATTCCTTGTGTCTTTGTCCAGAGCTATGAAACATATTTCTGGAGAAAGTGCCCTCTAGTCAGTGGATTCTTTCATGCCCTGTCCTGTATTCCAGGTCCTTGGTCAAAGACTCTCAAAGCTGGATCCCCGTGATATTCCTCTGTTGCTTGTAGAGCTTGCCAAATTTTGAAACTACTTTGCTGTACAATGTCTTTTCCTCCCTTGATCATCCCAGCTATCTAGATGAGTTATACCAGAACTTATACTTGGTGATTTGTTAGTAACTGTTGCTTTTTAAGAGAGTGGTCTCTTTAGCATAGAGAAATCCTATCTCTTACTAGGACTATCACAATGAATGCCAACCATTGCAAGAGATCTGCATCTGTAAAACCATGCCCCTTGGGGGTAACCACATTGCATGTTTTAGAGTCCTGGAGTATCCCAGTCAGGGCTCTGACCTTGGCTTGACAGACCTGCCTTGGCTGAACATTGTGTGCTTCTGGAACTTTCTCAGGTCCTATGTGTGTCACTAAGTTGTGTCAACTCTTCCACTATGGGAGAGAAGAGCCTTTCTATGTGCCTGATGAGAGCCCCAGTTTCATCTCCCCAGAATGTCTCAATACAATACAGAAGGAAGCATTAGGTCTTTGTTCCGGAATGTCTGAGTCACTGTACTTACATGTATGCCCCTGAGCAGGACATTTACTCAAGTGACCCCAGGCAAAATATTCATCAATTGGGGCACTTTTTGTGTTGGGAGACCATCTGCCTCTATATATTGCTCATACTGGTATTCTTCTTGTCTTCAAGGAAGTAAGTTGGCTCCCCAAACCCACTTGTGTTAGTTCATGTCTTATAAAACAAATGTCAAGACAGGGTTAAATGTGCAAGAAATTTACTGGGGAAGCGATTACAAATGATAAAGGTAAAGGAGCCAGAGAACAGGAGTGACCCATTAGGTCATGATGCATATGTGACATCTGTGAAGGAAAGAGTCAGGAAAGAGGACTAGGTGGGAAGACTCTCAGATGTAGGTTCAGGTCTAAGAAAAAGTTGCCAAGTCAACAAGGAGCTCTTGGGCCAGCAGTGCCCATGGGAGGAGTCCATGTCTTACAGCAGTGGTCTCTGTCATACGGTAGCAGCCCACGAGAAAGACGGCCTCAGGACAACTGCTGTGGTAGACCTGAAGAGGTAACAATGAGTGTCACCAGCCAACTGTGTTCCCACAGCAGGAGGACTGAAAGGCTTGTTTTCATGGCTACCACAAAGATCAGTAAGCAATGGCATCCCATGAAATAGGATGAAAATTATTTCTAACCTAGAACTTAACACTTTCTGCACTATCAATCACTCAAGAGGGCAAAATAAAATGATTTCTAGATATTCAACATCTCAAAAAATAAATCTTCCATGAAACTTTTCTTAAGGAGCTGCTAGAGAATAACTTCCACATAAAATCATGAAGACAAGCAGAATGCCTAGGATATACAGAACAGCAGGTCTAACCCTGGAATGTGATGATGAGGTTCAGATCCAGGAAGTCAGCTGTGCAGTAACCATAACAGCAGCCAGAGCAGAAAGGGAGAAGATTCCAGAAGTATGTCTCCAGGAAAAATATTGGAGGCTGATGTGACCTTGTAGGAGTTTGTGCTGAAAGGATATGGGAGATGGTAAGATGAATGAGCCACACACAAAGAAAACCAAGCGAATGGAAACACAACATAACTCTTAACTTTAAGGACAACACATTCTTCATTACCTCATTGCTCATCAGTGACTAATAGTCGTGTTGGCAGAATAATGTCTGCACTGAATATTAGTTAAACCAAAAACTTTTGTTAAAGCTAACTTGTCAATGTAAAGGAGCTAAACAGTCAGCTCCCATAACAGGAAAGCAGTGGGTAGTGTCTACAGTATGAAAGTATTAGCTACGGAAATTAAAAAATAGAAAGTTGTGATCCCATAGTGGCTGTTTTCCCTTGGGGAGGAGAACCAGGCAAAGATGGCATGCGTAGGACGGGGGACTATCATTTTTTTCTTATGGGTTGATCCGATCTATATTAACCTTTTAAAAACATGAACGTATATTACTTTAATAAAGAAGAAACAGGTGTTTTTATCATCGCTTCAAAACTAATTTTGTTAGTTATAACATTTATAGCATCCCAGCCCATAGAGCTCTTTCTGAGACATGTTTAGAATATTTCTGTATTTTCAGACTAATGCCTTGTGAGTTTTCATCTCTAATTACAAACACTTAAAAAAGAAATATGGCTATGAGTAGACCCTGTGGGGTATTGTTAGTCACTGTCTCTCAAGAAGATCCCTCCCATGAATTAGTGTTTCAAATTTCTATCAGTGTTTGTCACCAAGAAGCAACCATAAAATTTTTGTTTGACCATGGCATTCTTGTTTAAAAATATTTTATTTTTTTATTTTATGTGTATGAGTGTATTACCTACATGTGTGTAAGCGTACCCATGACATGCATGTCCATGGAGGTCAGAAGAGGGTATCAAATTCTCCTGGAACTGGTGTTACGAACTATTGTTGGCCACCATGTGGGTGGTGGGAATCAAACCCAGGTCCTCTGCAAGGGAAGCCAGTGCTCTTAACTGCTGAGCCATCTCTCCAGCCCTGACCATTGAATTCTTTTTAAAACATTATTCTTTAGACAGCAACAGTACAATATTGTATATATCCCTTTTCTTCTTTTTGGCTCCAAGAATAATGTCACATGAAGTTAATCAATTATAAAACTTATGATTTGCAGAAATATGACATTGTGTTCCCAGGTGAGCAATATAAGACTATCATATTTGAGGCTGGTTTGCCGGACTTGCTCTATGAATCTTTGCTTCCTTCCAGTTATCTTTTCTTTGGAACCAATGCATTCTTTTCAACCATGGGTTATGAGATCCACATTTCCTTCTCTTTAAAATAAAGAAGATTGCCATCATTTAAGTGCCTTGTTTTCTGTGATCCTTCATTGTGTCTGAATGTTGCTGCATGCCCTGATTCTATGAGGCCCGTTCTTGAAGGTGATGGATTTGGAATGGATGCAGACCCCCCAGTGGACTTAGGCTCCATATCTAAAAAGAGTAGCAACCATAGAAGCACAGAGGGTAATGGAATCAAAACTGCTGGTGACAGTCATTAGTGTGAGGCCTCATGATTGATAAGGACACTCTAAGGAAGACCTGGAAGATGGGTAGAAGTGCGGTTCTCTGGGAGGTTAAGATCTCTGGTGGCAGTGTTGACTTTCAAAAAACTATTTTACTTAAGCAGGGTAGTAAACCGCCCTTAGAAATGCATCTCCTTCCTAGAAATAAACTGAATTGATCAAATATTATCAAGTGCCTGTACCTGTGGCAGAAGTGATGGGTCCTAGTTTAATTTCTGTTGCTGTGTGTGATAAAACACTTTGAACAAAAGCAACTTTGGGAGAAAGGGTTTCAGTCTGGCTTACAATTGCAGGTTTCAGTCCATCATTAAGGGGAGGTCAAAGTAGGAACTTTGAAGCATCATATCAACAGCTAAAAGCAGAAACAAATTCACAGATGCTGCCTGCCTGCTTGTTGCCTTCATCCTTCTTCTGCCTGTTGTAGTTCAAGAACCCCTGTCCAAGTAATGGCACCACTCACCATGGGCTGGGTCTTCCCACATCAATTCAAAACAGTCTACTACCGACATACCCACAATCCAACCTGATCTAGATAACTGTTCAATTGGGATGTGCTTCCATCGTATTAACATAATACATACAGTATAATCTTGGGCTTTGTTTGATGATGGATGCAGCTCTACTGGTTGGGAATGGGTGGGTTGACATCTTGAGACATTTGTGATCTGCCTGGAGAACTGTTGCAAAGGGTAATGATGCCACACAAGGTCACACAGGTCAATTCAGTTGAGGGGAGTAGGCCATGGGGAGGAGAGGCTGGGGCCTTGGATGAGTGTGGGTCCCGACCAGGTCCCTTCAGCAGATGGTTCCAGGAGGGCGCAGGTGTGGTCCTACCAGGTTCTCTTGAGCTTCAAAAGGTACAAACAGGATTTTGTATGAAGTGCCCTGATTTTTAGAGGACATGTCAAAGAGCTAGCTCCTCATGATTCAGATGAATGTTTAAATTCTAGAATGAGCATGTCATTTTGGAACACAATAAAAAGGAGCAGCTGAAGTTAGATGTGTCTATCTGTAGGGGCAGAAGTGGGGGTTGGTAGGGTGCTACCATTTCTCATGATGAATCTTTTGAGTACTTGATTTTAAGCTCTATGAATGAATTCATTTAATTAAAAGCAATTTTAAAAACATAGCATGGGGTTGTGGAGATGGCTCAGTGGATAAAAGTGGACCAAGTGCCTTCCACATACACATAAGAACCTAAGTCTAGATCTCCAGTGCCTGTGTAAAAGCTGGGCACAGTGGTGGCATGCATCTGTGACACCAGTGCTTGGGGTGGGAGGACAGATAGGCAGAACCCAAGGTACTGCTAGCCAGTCAATCTAGCCAAAATGATGAGTGCCAGGTTCAGTCAAGATCCTGCCTCAAAAAATAGAGTGGAGAGCAATAGAGGAAGACACCAGACATTGACTCTGACCTCCACATGCACACAGATGGGCAAAGGCACCCCTGATTTTGTATATTTTGTAGGGTAGGGGCAGGTAAATTCATTGGGAGGCTCAGAGCTCTTAGCTAACTTTCCTGTATCTGGTAAGGGTTAGAGTTGGGGTCAAAGAGCAAATTTTCTAAGCCTCTTTTCCTAGTGCCCAGTCTATGTTCTGTGCTGGCCTCGACACAACACTAGTTCACCAAAAAGTATGCTAGCTAATATGTAGACCTTTCTTGTCCACGTCTTGACCTGAAATGGAGGAAGTTGTGTATCCTGACTTGCCATCAGCATGTTTCACCTTCACTAACACCTGAGAGGCTCATTGTGGTCGAGTTTTAAAGTCCACTTACCTTGATATACCTGTTGCAGTCCACTTACCTTGATATACCTGTTGCTGTGTCGCATCCCAGGCTTAGTGGCTTTAAATAACTATTTCATTTAACTTACAAAGTTATGGAGTTAGGGTTAGGGAAGGGCTCATCCAGGCAGTTTTCCTGTGGTCTGTGGGCATCTGAAGCTTTCACAAGGACCCCAGGACCCCAGGACCCCTCACCCATGTGATCGGCAGTTGATGCTCGTTTTGAGCACAGCACCTTTGTGGAGCTAATCAGCATGATGGTCTCAGCTGGAGATGTCCTCCTAAATGCCTTTTTTCTTCTCCCTAGGAAGGGGAAGATCTTTCATTGCGTATAGAATGACTGTAGAAAGACGTCCCTATTTTCCTCTGCAAGAAGGAATCTTTCCTTCCTTTCCATCACTGTATTTCCTAAAAATTTCCCTGCTCTGGCTTTCGCCTTTAGTGTTATAAGTAGTCTGGGGGGGGGGCGCATGTCCACTTGGTTCTCTCTCCTTTTTTTTCCTTTTCAATTCTCATTTCTGAAAAATGAAAACAATCGAAGAATCATTTATGAGGAACTAGAACGTAAACTTTGGGTGTCCATTTCCTGTGTTTACTTATAACCTGTGAAAAATAAAGACAGAGAAGGGAAAAGCCATGCCGGCTACAATTTGATTAAAAATGCTTTTTTTAAAAATTTCCTTTCATGATTAAGCCCTGTAGTTTTAGATTTTCCCTTTCGTCACAGGGGAGGCAGACAAGTAGCCGTAGCACTGCAGGCTCCTGCTCTGGAAACGGCCACAGATGCTGCACAAACTTGGCGTCCATTCTGCCTCTGTCCCCCTTCTGCTCCCATCCCCGACTCAAAGTCTTTAGCTACACTGAGGATCTTACTATTGCACTTTGGGGTCTTGTTGCCTTCCCTCTGGCTGAAGTTCTCTCCCTACCTTATCTCACCTCCCTAGTCACAGAACCAGCAACCCTTCAGAAGGGCACACTGAGTTTCACAAATCTGTTTCATCTTAAAAGGTATTAGGGTGGACTGGAGAGATGGTTCAGCAGTTAAGAGTGCGCCCTTGTAGAGGACTGGGTTCAATTACCAACACCCACTGGCAGCTCACAACTGTCTATAACTACAGTTCCAAGGGATTCAATACCCTCCTCTAACCTCCTAGGGCACCAGGCACACACATAGAACACATACATACATGCAGACAAGCACTCATACATATAAAATAAAAATAAATAAATCTAATAAAAAGAAGTTAAGGAGAAAATTAACAAAGGAAAGTGGATTTATTTGCAGTTTCACCAACACAGAGAAAGACTTCTACTTTTCTCTCCCTCCTTTCTTTAGCCGTGTCACAATTTTATAGGAAGGATGAAACAGAACCCCAACATATGATACTTAAGTTGTCAGAACTGTGAAGTCTGTTCCTGGAAGGCAAATTCCTCCTCTAGCTGGCACTGGGGCTTCAGCCTTTCCCTCACCTAACATGGGATTCCAGACAGGAATTTGGTTTTTTGAGGTTGAGGTTTTAATAGTCCTAGCCAAAAGGAGGGACACAAGTGTCTCTTTAGAGTATTTCTTCTCCTGCAGGATGATTACAGCCTCACACTCTTAATTTGATGTGCAGAAGCCACTTTCTCAAGCAGACATATCCTGACCTTCCACTTAAAACTGCTTCTCCCAACAACCCAGCCTTACAGGAAGTACAGATTACTTCCTGGAGGCTTCTGGGAGATGGGAAGTCATATTTACAGGTACTGCAAAATGAATTTCTTAGGCTTGGTTTTAAGCTGCTAAATAGAAGGATGAATAAGAGTCCTTAAAAACAAGGAAAAAACCCTTTTCTGGGATAATAGTGGCTACTGAAAATATAATCTGAGAGTCCTTAAGAAATTCCCAGGCAGAAATAAATTCTTTGTATTTAATAGTTGCTCAACAACTTGTAAAGGCCAAGAAGCTTATGTGTGCTATTAATACCACTGGAAAAATGTTTGTAAATGAATCTGTCTGACCAAAGGCCAAGGAGATTAGCAGATTTATTTTTTTTTAAGACAAAGAATAATCTTTTGGAAATTATTTCTGATCACAAAAGCAGATTGTAAAGAAAATTTTTCCTAGGTTTAGAAATAGGACAGAAGGGTTACCTGTGTCCAGGGCTGAGGTCTTAGATCAGACCTGCCTGGCTAATCTTGTTTTCTGGTTCTGATTCTATCGGGGTACAGAAGGGAGCCACCTTTGCTATTTGCCATTGGCTAGGGAATTTCAAATTCCCTGAGGGTAGATGTTGCTTTGTAGAAAGCAGAGCAGGAGAAATGATACCAGGAGCAAATATGGAAACTCCCCTGTAGAGATGTAAATGAAAAAGTTACACCCAGCGCATTAATGGAAGGAATTAAGACTTCAGAGCACCACCACCAGAAAAACAACGCTTCTCTGAAAAATTAGCTCCTCTCTTTAGCACACCAAGTCTTTATAGTTTTCTCCTCTTCCTCCTCCTCCTCCCCCTCCTCCTCCTCCGCCTCCTCCTCGTCCTCCATCATCAACCCATTACATGCTAATATTCTTTATTTCACATTTGTCATGTTTTTTTTAAAAGCCTTTTTTTTTTGAGACAGGGTCTCCTTGTAGCCCTAGCTGGCTTGGAACTCACTATGTAGATGAGGCTGACAATGTTTTCTTTGATGCTTGCCACTCCTCCTGCTAGAATGGAAGAGCCCAAAGAGCAGAGATTGTTGTCTGAATCATTTATGTTGTTTCCCAGAGTACTAGATCTATGTGAGGCACATAGCAGGTGCTCAGTAAATATTGTGGGATGAAATGTCCCTTGACTTAGGTTAGTGACTCTGAGATGGTTTCCAACCTCTTTTTACAGTAAGAAAGGCTTTTCATATGTGGAGATAAGAGGCGGATCCTGGAGTGTACTTACTTTCATTGTGTGAAGTACTCTCGTGTTTTCTGATCACAACTGTTTAAGCTGCCAGAGACCTCAAGGCTGTATTAGGTTGACTTCACAACCTGTGATATGAGAAACTTTGATGTATAACTGTGTTTAGAACCCACTACCACAAGCAGATAAGTGGGAAAATGGAATGGGAACACAGGCAGATTAATAGTAATAGTAAAAACTATTCACGAATCCATAAAGGACATTACATTTTTCTGTAATCTTACCCCATCTGTTGGTGTAAAAACAAGTTTACATGTTATTTTTCCTTTGAATTAAAGTATCTTCTCTTGTGAGGGGAACTGAGTTCTTTCAAAAGCAGATGAACCTGTGGTCTGATCACTGGGAAGGCTCAGGGAGAGTGGGTTGCCACCTGCTCTTAGTAATTCAAAGAAGAAGAACAGGTGAGGAAGGAATCTGGAAGGCACAGGTGGCAATTATGGGAGAGAAACACTTGTTTCAGTGTTGTTGAAAGCAAAGAGGAGCTTTTTCATGACGGCATTACAGAATTACATGGGCGATTATAGTAATAGATGTTGACTGAAAAGATCCTGTTTGATGAACTACAGGATGCTTTTGCTGACCTTGAAAATACATTACTTACGTCACTGTTTTATGGTCTTGTCTCTTTAGCTCATCTATCCCCATGTCTCCCTCCCTCTTCCCTTATAGTTCTCAGTTGACTGATATGAGGAAAACAGACACAAACCTGGGAATTAAAACTCCTCTCTATCTCCAGTATTGACATTGTGTTAATGGACTCACCATCTACCCCAGTGATAATTTTGGCCTGAGATATTTTGTTAACAACTATTCTAGTTTGGTTTCTGTTGCTGTTATTAAACACCCTGATCAAAAGCAACTTGAGGAGCAAATTCATCTTACAGGTCCCAGGCCACAATCCATCTCTGAGGAAGACTATGGCAGGACCTCAAGGTAGGAGCCTAGAGGCAGGAACTGAAACAGACCATGGAGGAATGCTGATAACTGGCTTGCTTCCCCTGGCTTGCGCAGCTACCTTTCTATACAGCCCTGGCCCATCTCTCCAGGGCTGGTACAGCCCATGATGGGCTGGATCCTCCTACATCAATTAACAAATAAGAAAATGCCTCACAGACATGGCCACAGGCAATTCCAAAGGAGGAAATTTCTCAATTGAGGTTCTCTTTTTACAGGTGATTCTAGTGTGTGTCAAATTGACAAAAACCAAGCCAGCACAACAACCTAATGCAGGTGATTTGGAAGCATTTTTTGTAGCAATGTGATTTATTATTAAATAGAATGATTTAACTGCTATAATTCATTCTGTACAAGTCTAAGGTTTACCTAATGTGAGTTATGGAGTTATTTCTCTCTCCTTTGAAGAATTTAAGAACAACTGAAAAAGATCTTTTATGTAATTCACTTTGTAAAAATCAAGACAAAATGATCTTAGTAGCAACATTCCAAAGCTACAGCTTCATTTAGAAACCTATCCTGGTTTTGATCATGCCTAGTTGGTAAAACACATATATAATATGTATTAAGGATATGTATATGTATATATATTTGCATTTAATGAACCTGAACTGAAACCAGCATAGGGAGAAGATGGACTTTATGGGAAGAATACAGAATTGAGAGAGAGCTCCAAGGACGTTAGACTTCAGGATTGGGACTTGCAAATATTCATTAGAATAAAACACTGTCTTTGTCCTACAACAAACACACATAGCACACACACAGGCATTCTACATATACATGCACATACACCACATATATATGCACATACAGGCACATACAACCCACATACACGCGTGCACATACAGACACATGCTTGGGTTGGTTTGGCTTCTTACACATCAGAGACCTGGGTCTTTTTCTGTGTCAGGAACTGTAGATTCAGTTCCTCTGCAGATGTAGGAAATCCTGTTCTTATTCCAGGAGAGAAAATATTCCAGTGAAAGTATCTCATTGACCTGGCCACTTATCTATCTTTGTTAGCATGCAGTATATAAAAGCCTAGGATTTTTATTCATTTCTACATTCCCAGTATGTATATGTCTGACATATATGTGTTGAATAAATGACTAAATTCTTTGGCATGGAACTAAGCCATCTAACGATTTAAAAATCAACACCTTTAAAAATCAATAATTTTTGAACCTGTAGATCTAGCCAGAAACTGACAACACCACCTCTTCAGCTGACTCATGTTTCAGTGTGACTTTCTCCATCTGTCATCTTTGAACTTTAGCGTTTCAGTCAAGTTGGTTACAATATGCTGCAGACTTGTGGAGTTACAGTCTTCAATTTTGTCATCTCTTCATCTGCTTCTTTCTGTTATGTGACTTGCATTCAGGCTGCTTTGACTCAGGGCTTTGCCATGGGACTTGCTGTAGTCAATGGGGTATTAGCAGTCATTATGCTCATGGATATGGAGAATGTACTTGTGAGTTTCTACCTAGTCTTTTGCTCCTCTGCAATTGCTGTGAGAGAATGCCTCAACAAGTAAGTCCACAAGAGGGTGAGATGTGGAGCAGAGCCCTGCCGACTCATTTGCCCCAAGCAACAGCATCCTGGATCATCCAGATGATGTCAGAAGAAATGCTCAGTGGAACCTCACCCAGCTCCCACATAATGCTTGGTGGGTGTGGGAGTGATGGCCACTAGTACACCTTCCTTTTTCCGTCCTGTGCTTCCAGCTGTCTCTCAGAAGTTCTTTCTTCTTTCCTTCCCAACAGTCACCAAGTCTGTCCGGGACTGTAGCAGTATCTACGTTTTGGAAAAATCTTTTCAACTCTCAGCTTCCAGATGTTCACATTTTAATTCATTCTGCAACAGATGATTTGAAATATGAGACTTTATCATCATTTCCTCAGAATTTTGGCTCATCTCTTGGGACTTCTGTCAAATCCAAATCACTTTATATTAAAATCTTTTCACACTCTAGACCCATACTCTCTATTATAAAGTTATTTCCCAAAAGCCATAAACTATCAATCCTTTACAATAATTATGTAGGTAACATTATTTTCAAAGCATATTGGGTACATTCTTAGATCTGTGCTTTAATTTATAATTTCCAATCATAGTATCAATGCCAGAGGATGGCGTAAGGGTTCAGTGCTTCCTACATGCCTGCCCTAAAGGTGGCACAGCCTTGAAAAGAGAGCCCAATTGTTTGGCTTAACTGCTATAATCTTATATTGATTTTGGAGACTTCCAGATGCTTTGGTGAAATACAACTTGGTCAAATACATTTTGGTGGGGAACAATTTAACCAACTAGACCATTTAGTAGAAAATAAAACGGAATTACCAGGCTTTCTAGCATTCACAGTTTTGGTGTTTCAAGAATAATTTAATGCTTTCTAATAATGATAGTTTTTCAGAAATTATGAGGTTAAAATGTAGGAAACTGTTCTCCCATGTTTGTGATATTTAGGAATAACTGAAAAGTGTTGCAAGAGATTGGTAACAATAATTGTTGAACAACAGGCCTGAATGAGTTGCAGCAATCCAGGCCATCCACCCCTTTAAAAGTTGAAAACAGCTAAACAAGTAAGGCAGGTAGCCCCAGCATAGAAAAACATTGTAGTGAACGATTTTCAGTTGAAATTTCTCCAAGCCTGCGGGTTCAGGTGCTTTTCCCCCTTATTTTTTCTCACATGATAATCAGCAGTGTATGTTCATTGCATAAGAGTCAGAAAATCCAGAGAGGGAGGAGAGCATAAATAATGCCCGAAGTCCCATTTAGGAGAGATAATACCTATCATCCCCTTAGTTCAAATCCTTGAAAATCTCACCCTATGTATACTTATTTATATATGTATGTGATCCCATAAATTAGCTAATATTCTACATGATTATCTCTAAGTGTAATTCATTAAGGTAAGTGATGATTACTTGGTTTTTGTTCATTTATTCCAGCTAATCCCATATTCCTAGGCTATTTCAATTAGTGACTATTGTTGGCCCTATTTTTAGGTTATTTAAACATCTAAGAATTATGACTGGTGTATAGCTACTCAATGATTATTTGGCTGAAGGAATAAGCCCATGTTGTGAATATTCAAGTTTTTCCATCCAATTCCGTTGGTGGTGGAGAGTTAGGAAAGAGCCACCAACTTATGAAGAACTACAATGAGGCATATGGTATCTACTCCAACTGCAGACCTGCAGTGCATGTGGGAAAAGGAATGCTCTTCTGCCTCTGCAGAGCCAAACACGGTCAGGTGAGAAGTGATCCAAAATTGGAAAGAATGAGAATTTTCAGTGAATTAGTGGTGAAATAATACTAAGAGCAGGTGGGACTTTAGGGACAGTTTCTTAGAAGAGTCAAGTCTAAAACAGAAGGCAGAGAAAGAGAGAGACAGAGAGAGACAGCTAAGATGGGAGAAGTAGACTGTTACTTCATGTTTGGCAGGATCATCCAAGGTGGGCACAGCTGTGGTGATGGGTAACAAGAAATTAACCTAACTATAGCGGAAGAGTTAGTTTGGGAAATGATGAGCTAGTTGTGTGCATGAAACTCTAGTTCTTCCTGTTAGCTTGGGGGCAGGCTGTCAGACTTGATGCCCAGAACTAGAAATCCCCCCCCCCCGTTTTGATAAGGAATCCTAAGCAGAGGTCTAGGGAGATGGCTTAGTCAGTAAGGTGCTTGCCTGAGTTTTATCCTTAGAACCCATGAAAAAGATGGGCATGGTAGCATGCTCTTGTAACACCAGTACTGATGAGGCAGACACAGGCTGGTCCCTGGGGTTCACTGGCCAGCCAGCATAGCCTAATTGGTGGGTCCCAGCCAATAAGAGACCCTGTCTCAGAAAACAAAGTGGAAGGCTCCCGAGGAATGACACAAGGGTCATGTATACACCACACATATACACATGCATGTCCCCCCACACTTGCCTGAGTAAAGGTAAGCTGTCCTAGATGCTATAGTTCTCATCTGTTTGTCCAGCAGAGAATCGGAGACTAGCAGATGTGAGCTATCCCCAAGCCCAGGTTAGAATCTGTGCAACTTTTAGGAACTCTGCAGAAATGGCTGTTTTTATGGATGAAGCTATAGAAGGCTATTTTAGGGAAATCATTTATGTGTTCTATTAAATGATCATTTTGTGGGAAGCTGTTTAAAATTCTGTCTTAAAGACCTGGAGTTTATAATCCACAGAACTGTGATGATACGAATAAGAGGAATAATTTAGTCTACAAATATGGGCATTAGGCCAGTCAGCATGTTTGTGTAACAGCTCAGCACAGCGGCGACCTTAAGAAAGTTCTCACACATGTCACTGTGACACTGTTCTTAAAAGGTGAGGCAAATGATGCCCTATGTTTTCTGAAATTTTTTCAGTCTTTTGACTTTTCAAGGAAGTCCACTTTTAAGCTCTGAAATAGCTGCTCTAGGGTGTGAAGTGGACATGTATGAGTATTTGAGTCATTTTCTGTTTATTCTAGATTTCGGGTCTTTCACCATTGATCTCGGTTAATTTAATTAAGATTTTAAATTAATCTTTATAGGATTAAATTAATCTTTTAAGAATTATTCCATTTCAATTTTTAAAAACCTAAGGAATGGTAACAAAAATTGACCCATTGCATATTATCCCTGAAATGCTTGAATGATTATTAATACCATCCATGTCTTTTCCAGCTTTAGCTTGAAAAGCCCAGCTTCCTACCAGGCATCTTCCTTGAGACAGAAACTCTATGGCCTAAAGAGAAGTTGATTTCCCTAATTTTTGCCATTTTTTGTCATCTGTGAATCCTTTCCCTTCTTACATTCCATATATAGCATTTAGTTCATCAGAAAAGTCCATTGGATCCACCTTCATTGATAACCTAAGATGGCCACTTCTCACTATCTCCTTTATCACCATCTTTCACCTATACCATTGGTCCAAACTGCCTGGCTCCGTTATCATTAGAGCAGTTGCTTAACCGATCTCTTGGGTTTCCTGTTGCCTTCCAGGGTCTCACTCCCCATCTCTTTTAGTCCTCTTTCAAACATCTTAAACAAATGACATTGCTACCACAATTGAATGATAAACACACTGTACTTAATACATGACAGTCACAATGGCAACTTCCCATACACAGATTGAGCAACCTTTACCCAACATGATTGAGACAAGAAGTGTTTCAGATTTCGGACTTTGCGATATTTTCATATACATAATGAGATATCTTGGGATGGGACCCAAATCATCACAAAATTCATTTATGAGTCATTTATACCATATATAAATAGACTGGGGCTAGTTTTATACAGTCTCTACAGTGCACCTGCATTTTGAGTTTGACCCATTATATGAGGTCTGATGTGATTTTTCATCTGTGGTATTGTGCTGGGTCTCCAAAAGTTTTGAATTTTGGAGCATTTCAGAGTTAGGGTTTTTGGACTATTGATGTTCAGCCTTATTTAATCCGCATAGAATATGGAAATAAGATGCCATTTGCTATCCTTATTTTAACTGATAAGAGAAATAGAGGCACAAAGAAGATACATAAATGTGTCCATGGTAACAAAGCTCAGAAGTGTGAGGATTAGAACAGTGGGGGTCCATCCCCTTATACACATGGTCAGTTCTGTCTGTCATTCCCAGACCCTATCTGTATTTAGCATCTCCCACTCTTTCTTTATTGATGAGGTCTCTTCTGAAACCATGCCAGGAGCCCTTCCTACCTACCTGCATCCCTCTATCCCAATCCTGTCCTCTTCCAGCTTTTTTCTTTTTTCTTTTCAGCACTCTCTTCCTTCCTAGAGAAGCTTCATGAGAACAAGATGCTTCATATTGCATCTCTCGGAAAGCTACATAGTATAATATTTATTGAACAAATGAATAAGCAAATGAATGAATGTTGATCCCTTCAATTAAAAGCAAAACAGTAGATTTTTTTAAGGTAACAAACAGATTACCACTGTAGTTACAGAGTTGAATTTGTTTCAGAGAAAAGCGGTGTTTATTGTCACATCAATCCTAGATAATTTATGACTCAGAATAGCTTTCCTAATGATTAAGAATATACTTGCTATCTGTTTGTCTAGGGAACTTTAATACATTTTAATGTACAATTTGATGAATGTTGGCAGCTCCATGCATCTGTGTTACTAAATTCACTAATAAAGAAATAGAATATATCCATCATCCCAGAAAATTTCCTGTACCATCTCTCACAATCCTGTTTTAGCTTTGCTTTCTATTGCAGTGATAAAACACTTTAACCAGGGCTGGAGAGACAGCTCAGTGATTAAGGGCACTGGCTGCTTTTCCAGAGTACCCGGATTCAATTCCCAGCACCCACATGGTGGCTAACAACTGTCCATAACTTCAGTTCCAGGGGATCCAATGCCCTCTTCTGACTTCCATGAGCACTGCATGACCTGGGTGCACTTACATGCAGGCAATACACTCACACACATAAAATAATAACAAAGAATGAAAAACAAAGAAACAAACAATCAAAAAACCCCACCCTGACCAAAACCAACTTGGGAAGGAAAGGATTTATTTAGCTTACACATCCTGTTCTCAGTCCATCATTGAAGGAAGACAGGGAGGAATCTCAGGGTAGGAACTTGGAGGCAGGAACTGAAGCATGGACCATGGAGGAATGCTGCTTACTGGCTTGCTCCTCTGGCCTGTGCTCAACCTGCTTCCTTATACAACCCAAGACTACCTGCACCACCCACAGTAGGCTGTGACCTCCCATATCAATTAGTAATTAAGAAAATGCCTCACAAGCATGGTCACAGGCCAATAAGATAGAGGAAATTCCTCAACTGAGGTTCCCTCTTCCCAGGTGTGTCAAGTAGAGACTTGAAGCTATCCAGCACAAATCCTCACCCTCCATAGCAACTGCTCTTCTGATTCCTGTTATTAAACACTGATTTGGCAACTTACAAACAGAGTCATACAACTATGTGAATGCACTCTGTGTCCAGATTCTTTGCTCTAACATCTTTTAGATTAATCTCTATTACTGCACAAAACAGTGGTTCATTTCTCTCTCACACTCTCTCTCTCCTTCCTTCCTTCCCTCCCTCCCTCTGTCCCTCTCTCACTCCCCCAGTTTTTAAAATTTTTGAGAGACAGATTTCACTCTGTAAGCCCAGACAGATCTTGAACTTCTGCTGGTGTTTTACTGTTGTTGTTAGTTTTTTGTTTTGTTTTGCCCAATCACAAATAAAGCTATTATAACCATCCTTGAAGAAAAATCTTTTTGTGTTTTCATCTTGATATTACAGAAGTCTTTTGTGGATCTATTTTGTCATTTCTCAAGAAATACTAAGGTTTCGGATTGCTAGATCATAGAGAAGTCTTATGTTGAACTTTATAAGAATTTGCCTAGTCCTTTACCAAAGCATGCTACAGTGTCTTGAGAGCTCTAGCTGCTTCATGTTTGAATTTGTTGTCAGTCTTTTAAACTGTGAGCATCTTAGTGGGTATCATCACTCACTGTATTTTAAATTTGCATTTCTCTGATAATGTGGACAATTTCTCTATGTGCTTCTGGAGTGCTGAAGAAATTCTCTTGTGCAGTGTCTGTCCCAACCTTCTGTTCATGGTGGAGAGGAAGTTATTTCCTTTTTGTTATGGATTAGTACATTTGTTGTCTTTATTTTGAACTTAATTATTTTTTGTCATCACATTTCTCACATTACATGATTTGTCTTTGCTTTTTGGAAACTTTTAGGCAGGTTTTTTTTTAAATTTGTATTTATTCATTGACAATTTTATACATTACACAATGTATCTTCATCATATTCAACCCCAACTCCCTTCTCATTCTGCTGTATACCCCAATACTTGCTGCTCCTACCTTCATATCATTTTTTAAAATAATTCACTGAGTCCAGGTAGTGCTGCCTGCATGTGCATGGGTGTGGGGCCATCCACCAAATCATGGGCAGCCTACTATCATACACACCCCAAAAGAAAGATACTCCCCGCCCTCAGCAGCTATCAACTACCAGTAGCTTTTCAGCTGGGATGAAGCCACATGAACCCGCTTCTCCCCTCCATGGTGGAACGTTAACTGGCTTGAATCTGTGTAGGTCTTATGCAGGTAACCACAGCTGCTGTGTGTTCATGAGTGCAATGGCCATGTCATGTAACAGCATTTCATAGCTCTCCTCCCCATCCTCCAGCTCTTTCTACAATGTTCTCTGGTTCCTATTTAGGTCTGAGTGCTGTACAATCACTTATTACCAGCACTTTTTTCAGAAGCTTGTCTGACTAAGACTGACAGCAGCACTAATATATATAGAGAGAGAGAAAGAGAGAGAGAGAGAGTAGTGTTTAGAAGATAGTTTGACAACGTGTCTGTTTAGCAGAACGGTAGTAGGTTCCCCACTAGGGCTTTTGACTTCCTTTACCATATGGCCAGGTTTAGAGTATCAGATTTAAATTCCCTCCTGTGAAGCAGGCCTCAAATCCAACCAAAGAGTGGTTGGTTACCACCAGAGCAGTCATGCCACTATTTCACCATTTTACCTGGCATGTCAGTAGCATGCAGGGTCTACAGCTGGGTAATACTGCTAATGATGTTTCACCCACAACAGCCTGCATAGCATCTTCCCTTCTGACACTATGAAAGCTAACCTGGAGGAGGAAGTTTCCAAGACAGCTCCAGCTTGATTTTTTCTGTCCTACAACCAAAATGTATTGTGTTTTCAGTAATTGGGTCTTGCCAGCTAGCTATAGAGAACAACCAAGAGCAATATCACTAGCCTGTATTGTTTGGGGGCCTCTTGGACCTCCCTGACCAATAACTTATAGGGAGGTATCCCATGCCTGGCACTGAAATTTTCATTTAGTAACCCATGCTTTCTGGGGGAAAATACTGTCCACCCATACAAAGAGAGAATCTATGTTCAAATTCCTTCTTTTTTTAAAAAAATTATATTTTTAAAATTAACTTACAAAGATGTGAGTTTCCAACAATGTTGTTCATGCATCATTAGTTTTGGTAAACCCAGTGCTTATGCCCTTCTTCCCCTCACACCATCTCATCTCTGCTTAAAGCTTTAGCCCTTGGTATTCCTCCCTCCCATTTACTTTCATATCACATGTATTCTACTCTCTCTTCCTGACCTTAAGGACCTCTTCCCCTCTGCCTCTCATGGGCTCTTTCTAGGTCCTGATCTTTACAGATATTCCAAATTAAACACAGAAATCTAAACACTTGAAGCTAGGATCCACATATGAGAGAACATGAGGCATTTGTATTTTGGTGCCTGGGTTACCTCATTTGGTATAATATTTTCAAGTTCTGTCTTTTTTCCTGTAAGTTTCCCTGATGTGTAATGATATTGAATACTTTTTGAACATTTATTATCCATTTGTATTTTTTCTTTTGAGTACTCTCTGTTCAGCTCCATGCTAGTTTTAAAATATTTTAATTTTTAATTATGTGTATATGTGTATGTCTGTGTGTGGATATGTGCATGTGAGTTCAGGTGTCTGTGGAAATCAGAGGTGTTGGATTCCCCATAGGAGCTGGTGTTATAGGTGGTTGTGAACTGCCCAGTATAGTTGATTGGAACTGAACTCAGATCTTCTGGAAGAGCAGTGCATACTATTAACTGCTGAGCCATCTCTCTAGCCCTATAACCCATATTTTCATTGTGCTTTTTCCCTAATGTTTAGTTTCTTGAATTCTCTGTGTATTCTAGACATTAAAATCCCTTGTCAGATATATAGCTAGCAAAGATTTTCTCCCAGTCTGTAGAATATTTCCTCACACTTGTTTGATAGATTCTTTTGCTGTACAGAAGCTTTTAAATTTCATGAGAGCCTTTAATTATTGGTCTTATTTCCTGAACTATTGGAATCCTATTCAGACACTCCATATATATCCTTATATCTTGATGTGTTTGTCCTACTTTTTCCTTGAGCAGTTTCAGAGTTCCAGGTCTTATGTTGAAGTATTTGATTCATTTGGAGTTGTGTGTGTGTGTGTGTGCATGTGTGTGTGTGTGTGTGTGTGTGTGTGTGTGTGTCTGTGTCTGTGTCTGTGTCTGTGTGTAGTATAAGAGATAAGGACCTAGTTTCATTCTCCTACAGTTAGATCTCTAGTTTACCCAGCACCATTTGTTGAACATTCTCTCTTCTTTAATGTGTATTTTTGACATCTTGTCAAAAATCATGTGGCTCTAGTTGCATGGCCTTGTATCTGGGTCCTCTATTCTATTACAATGATCTACTTGTCTGCATTTGTGCCAGTACCATGCTGCTTTTATTACTATGACTCTGTAGTATAAGTTGAAGTCAGGCATGGTGATACCTCCAGCAGTATTCTTTTTACTCAGGACTGTTTTGTATATCTGGTGTTTTTTGTGTTTCCACATGAATTTTAAGATAGTTTTTTCCTAGTTTTGTGAATAATGACACTGAAATTTTCACTAAGATTGCTTTAAATCTGCAGATTGCTTTTGGTAGGATGACCATTTTCACTGCATTGCTTCTTTCAATCTGTGAGGAAGGGAGGTCTTTTTATCTTCTAGTGGGTTTCCTCTATTTTTTTCCTTCAGTGTTTGAAAGCTTTCACAACCTTGGTTAGATTTTTCCCCCAAGGTATCTATTTTGAGGTTACTGTGAATGAAATTATTGCCCTGATTTCTTTCACATCATGTTTGTCATTGGTATACTGGAGGGCTAATTATTTTTGTCTGTTGGTTTTGTATCATGCCACTTTGCTACAAGTGTTTATCTGGTGGGGTCTTTAGCATGTCTTCTGTATACAATCATGTCATCTACAAATAAAAAAAAGACTTCTTTTCTAATTTTTGCCCTTTTTATTTCTTTCTCTTATTACTCTAGCGAAGACTTCCAGTTCTATATTGAATAAAATTGGAGAAAATGGACACTCTTGTCTTGTTCCTGATTTTAGTGGAAATGCTCTGAATCTTTCTTCTCTTAGTATAATGTCAGTTAAAGGCTTGTCATATATAACTTTTTGGTATTTTTTATTGAATTTTTGACTATTCCATACCAAACATCTTAATCACCTTTATATACACTCCCTCATCCACAACCTCCCATAGTCCCCCCCCCCAATGGCTTTCATGGAATCTGTCATTTATGTTAAGGCTTATTGAGTCAAGTTAGTGTGCCCAGATGTCCCCCAATACAAGTTCATCCCCTGGAGTCTAGTCAGCCTATCTAGATTCACTCCCTTAAAGAAAATCAACTCTCCCTCACCCAGCAGTAATCAGCTGCCAATAGTTCTTTGGCTAAGGTTGGGGCCTGCTGCCCCTTTTCCAAATTCTATGCTGGGGTTTTGTTTGCATGGGTCTTGTGCATGCTGACACTGTTCATATAAGCAATGTCCCAGGAGCCTGTAAGATTCTCTTTCCATATGGCCATACACTTTCTCCCCCAACTCTTACAATCTTCCTGCTCCTTTTCTGCAATGGTCCCTAAGCCCTGTGTGGGTAAAATTTAATATAGGAGTCCTTTCCAGGGACCCACAGTCTATAGACTCTTATTCTCTATGCTTTGGCCATTTGTGGCCTTTTGTGTTCATTGCCCTGAGTTACACAAGGGAACTTCGTTAATGAGAGTTTAGAGATGCATTAGTATTCTCTCTACTCCTTGTTCTACTATGTTCCTTGAGCCTTAGGTGTAGAGGTTCCATTATATATGTGTCACTTAGGGTTGGACATCTCACAGACACATATTCTCTGTGTGTGACCAGTTATGGAACTCTGTAATAGTCTCCATCTGTTGCAAAAGAAGCTTCTTTGATGAGTGGTGACTAGCATACTGTCTATAAATATAAGGATCCTTATTTAGCATATAATAAGAAATTGCATTTGTCTAGGGATGTGACAGCCTTAGGGTTTTCTATAAGCTCTATGACCTTCCCAGCCATGTGTATTTGTCTATGTCTATGGTACCACACATGAGTTCCCTCCCATTGACTGGGTTTAAGTCCAATTAGGTAGCTGTTGATTACCCCCAAAATAAAACTGCCCCTACTGCACCAATATTGTTTGCTGTGCCAGTCGTTGTGGTTATTAGTCTTTAAAGCTGGGGTTGGACCATTGATTGATTTTCTCCCTTAGAAGTTTGAATAGTGTCCTCCAAAACTATGAGAACTAGTCTTTAGGGAAGTGGCTTTCAGGTCAGTTCCAGCTCCATTGTTCCAAATCCTGTGTCTGAAGCATGTCCTGTCTTCAGCAATAGGATCTTACCTTCAAGTTCTGAGAGGCAATCAAGGGCTATGGCAATAGCCTGTATAATTTTGAGAGTCTCTTGGACTACCCCAGCCAACAAATTGAAGGGAGATTTCTCCTGTCTGGAACTTTTTCATATTATACAGACTTCAGCTATATACATGGACAAATGCAGAGATATGTGTAATTTTTCAGAAAGTTTTTGAATGAATACATTTCCCTCTGGTTTTTTACACTAGCTAGGGATTATTTATTCTCTCTCTCTCTCTCTCTCTCTCTCTCTCTCTCTCTCTCTTCCTGTAACTGTCCCTCCATGCCCTCTCAAGTTAAAATACCTTGATTTCCCCCATTTTTATCTTGGAAATACTTGTCTCCCATGGTCCCCCTTCTCTTGAACTCCATTTTACCCTTTACCCCCATAGTTCCTTGTATAACCCTTCCTCTCCCCTCCCCATTTAAATACCCCAATTTATCCATTTCTCCTTTAGTAACACATATCTCCTACTGTTCCTGTATCTTAGGTTCCTTCTTTCCCTTACCTCCTTGATTTCTTTCCATTTTCCTGGCTCCTGTAGTTATATCAGGATATATACCCACATATAAGGATTTGGTGCTCAGATCCACAAATGAGGGGGGAGCATATGACATTTGTTTTCCTGAGTCTGTGTTACTTCACTTAGTATAAGACTTTCTAATTCCATCCATTTACCAGCAAATTTCATTATTTCTTCTTTCTTTTTTTATTTTAATATATTCATTTTCCTGGCTCCTGTAGTTATATCAGGATATATACCCACATATAAGGATTTGGTGCTCAGATCCACAAATGAGGGGGGAGCATATGACATTTGTTTTCCTGAGTCTGTGTTACTTCACTTAGTATAAGACTTTCTAATTCCATCCATTTACCAGCAAATTTCATTATTTCTTCTTTCTTTTTTTATTTTAATATATTTTTTAATTTTTTAGAAGA
>NW_008360317.1:2146368-2148358 GCF_000622305.1 Nannospalax galili | reverse complement strand
TACAGTCATATAATATTGAACTCAGCATAAACCCTATAAGACATAAATTTGAATGAGATTTCAACCTTTAAAAAAAATCCCCATTTCATTTTAAAATATACTATTTCTTACAGAAAGACTCATTGTTTTTGCTAATAACACTGAGATGTGGGCACATGCATCTCTAATCTGTATGTATGTGATTATTACTAGTCGTAATCGGTTGCACTTGGATCCTTAGCACCTGTGTCTATAAAGTCATCAGGTAGATTTCAATGGTAATATTTATCACCTCTACTAATTAACATGACATAAATTGTTATGCTTCCTCAAATATAATTCTTTTTTAAATTTGTTGATTTGCGTGTGTGTGTGTGTGTGTGTGTGTGTGTGTGTGTGTGTGTGTGAGATCCTGGAGATTGAACTGAACCTAGGGCCTAACGCTTGTTAGGCAAGCACTCTGCCCCTGAGTTATATACCCAGCACTCTAGAGACTCTGCACCCACTAAATTGGCTCTTCCTCCTCTTCCCTGTAAACCCCTGGTAACCACTATTCTGCTTTCTTCTCTATGAATTCTGCATACCAATCTAGGTACCTCTTGTGAGTTGAATCACAGGATATTCATCATTTTGTATGTTTTATTTCCTTAACATTGACTTGAAGGTTCATCCATCTTGCATGTATCAGAAAATCCTTTGCCTGGTGTGATGGTATACACCTTTAATAGCAGCATCCAGTAGCTAGAAGCAGGACTGTGGGGTAGATACTTATCAAGTTCAAGACCAGCTGGGATACATCATAAAACCCCTCCCTCCATAGGAAATATACCCCCCCCAAAGGAATTTCCTTTCAAGGTTGAGTAATATTCCATTATGTGTATGTATACATTTTATTTTTCCATTTACCTGTTGATGAATATAATTTATTTTGTGCTATATAGTATTAAATAATATATTTTATGGTACTAGAATTGAACCCAGGGTCTCTTTGTAGACTGGACACTGGTTCAAGTCCATCTCGTGGGGTCTCCTTGGCATTCTTGATCAAGAGGACAGGTGACTCACCACAGTTACAGGACATGTTGAAAGATGCTCATAGTACCCTGGAACTAGTTGACCTAGGAGGGCCAGGAGCAAAAACTGTCCTTTACGTCCCTCTGACCAAATTAGTATAGGCCTCAAAGTATGTCTATCAAACATCCAAGAAGGTTAGTTCCACCAGTCTGGTACTTTTATTTTTTTAGTATTTTATTATTTTTATTTTATGTGTATGAGTGTATTGCCCACATGCATGTGAGTGCACCCGTGTTGTGCAATGCTGCAGAGATCAGAAGAGGGCTTCAGATTCCCCTGGAACTGGAGTTAAGAACGGAACACAGCCACCATGTGAGGGCTGGGAATTGACTGCAAGAGCAGTCAGTCCTCTTAACCACTTAGCCATCTCTCCAGCCCTGAGTCTGGTACCTTTAATTACTGTGTGCCATGTAGATAAATCTTGGGCAAAGACCAATTGTTCTCAGATAAACCTTGCCTAGACATACATTTCTTGATCTGGTATGTATAATTTGTCAGTATGTTGTTGGTCTAATATGGTACCTTGTGGTTTAAAACTAGCTAGGCATTATTTATCTCTCACATTGTCTAACCCCTCCATCATGGTTTCCCCAATTAAGGTGCCCCCAATTCCCCCCTTTCTTCCTTACTAATCCCCTTCTCCTATGGTCCTGCCTCTCTTGAGCTCCTTCTTTCCCTTTATCCCCTAGGTTCCTTGTATACCCTTCCCTCCGCCCTCCCTTAAACTAACCCAGTTTTTATCCCCAATTTTTATCCGTATCTCCCTTATTAAGGCCTGTTTCCTACTGTTCTCGTTCAGGTTCTTTTTTTCCCTTTACCTCCCTGTTTCCTTTCCACTATCCTGGTTCCTGTAGGTATGTCTGGATACATACTCACTTATCAGGGTTTGGTTCTAGGATCCACATATGAGGGAGAACATATGTCGATTTTTTTCTAA
>NW_008360317.1:2145592-2146066 GCF_000622305.1 Nannospalax galili | reverse complement strand
TCTTAGCCAGTCTGACTGGGGTAAGATGAAATCTTAAAGTGGCTTTAATTTGCATTTCCCTAATTACTAGTGATGTTGAACATCTTTTAAGATGCTTCTTAGCCATTGTTACTTCTTTTGAGAACTCTCCGCTCAGATCTTTAGCCCTTTTAATTGGGTTACTTCCTGTCTTGATTCTCTGTTTTTTGAGTTCATTATATATTCTGGATGTTAAAACTCTGTCAGATGTGTTGCTGGTGAAGATTTTCTCCCACTCTGTGGGTTTTCTGTTCACTTCCCTGGTTGCCTCCTTTGATGTACAGAAGCTTCTTAGTTTAATAAGGTCCCATTTGTTGATTCTTGATCTTGTTCCCCAAGCAGTTGATGTCCAGTTTAGAAAATCCTTTGCTACACCTATGTCTTGTAGGTTTTCCCCAATGTTTTCTTCTAACAGTTTCAGAGTTTCAGGCTTTACATTGAGGTCTTTGATCCATT
>NW_008360317.1:2144935-2145088 GCF_000622305.1 Nannospalax galili | reverse complement strand
TATTTTTTTTTGTGGCTATTGTGAATGGGAGGGTTTCCCTGTGCTCTTTCTCTGACTGCTTGTCATTGGTATATAGAAAGGCTACAGACTTTTGTAGGTTAATTTTATAACCTGCCACTTCACTGAACATATTCATAATTTCTAGGAGTTTTT
>NW_008360317.1:2112844-2144356 GCF_000622305.1 Nannospalax galili | reverse complement strand
TAGAAGGAATTTGGAAGTTCTCCCTCCATTTCTATCTTTTTGAATAAATTAAGTAGTATTGGATGTAGATCTTCTTTAAATGTCTGAAAGAATTCTGCTGTAAATCCATCTGGTCTTGGGCTTTTTTAGTCAGGAAGTTTTGTATTACTGTTTCAATTTCTTTTCATGTTATGGTTCTGTTTAAGCTGTTAATCTCTTCTTGATTTAGTTTTGGTGGTTCCCATGCCTTTAGATATCCATTTCTTTTAGGTTTTCAAATTTAGTAGCATATATGTTTTTAAAGTATTCCCTTATAATGTTCTGTATCTTTCTGGTATCTGTTGTGATGTTTCCCCTTTCATCTCTGATTTTGTTGATTTGGAGGTGCTCTTTCTTTTGGTTAACTGGGCTAGTGGTCTGTCAATCTTGTTTATCTTTTCAAAGAACCAGCTCTTGGATTTGTTGATTCTTTGTATTGTTTTCTTTGTTTTGATTTCATTAATTTCTGCCCTGATTTTTGTTATTTCTTGTCTGCTGGGTTTGGGTTTCATTTGTTTTTGCTTTTCAAGTGTCTTGAGTTGCAATGTTAAATCACTTATTTGTGTTCTTTCTGATTTTTTAATGTAGGAACTTAGAACTATAAACTTCCCTCCAAGGACAGCTTTCACCATGTCTCAGAGGTTTTCTTGTATTGTATTGTCCTTTTCATTTAGTTCCAGGAATAATTTTATTTCTTTCTTAATTTCTCTTTTGACCCATTCAGCATTCAAGAGTGTGTTGTTTAATCTCTATGTGTTCATGTGCTGACTAGGGCTTCTTCTGGTGTTGATTGTAAGCATTATTGCATTGTGTTCTGATAGAATGCATGGAATTATTTCAATCTTTTTGTCTTTGTTGAGGTTTGTTTTGTGCCCCAGTATATGGTCGATTTTGGAGAAGGTTCCATGGGGTGTTAAGTAGAAAGAATGTCCTTTGGTGCTTGGGTGGAATACTCGGTAGATGTCTGTTAAGTCCATTTGATATATGGTATTGTTTAATTCAGATGTCTCTCTGTTAACTCTCTTCTCTGTTGACCTATCTAATGGAGACAGTGGGGTATTGAAGTCCCCTACTATTAATGAGTTGGGATTAATCTGTGTCTTAAAGTCCTGTTCTACTGTTTTTATGAAGTTGGATGCACCAGAGTTTTGTCAATATATGTTCATGATTGTAATATCTTCTTGGTTTATTGTTCCTTTGGATGAATTTGTTCAGAATGAAGTGGCCCTCTTTATCTCTTCTGATTAGTTTTAAAGTCTATTTTGTCAGATATTAGAATTGCAATGCCTGCTTTTTTCTTAGTACCATTCGCTTGGTATATTTTTTTCCATCCTTTCACCTTAAGATAGTGCCTGTCCTTGAAAGTGAGATGAGTTTCTTGCAGACAACAAAAAAGATGGGTTTTGTTTCTTAATACATTCACCTAGTCTGTGTCTGTTGACTGGGGAGTTTAGTCCGTTAATATTTAAAGTTATTAATGAAAGATGTGTATTGAATCCTGTCATTTTTCTGTTTACATTCTTGATATAGCTATACTTTACCTTCATTGAATCTCTTTCCACAACCCCTTGGGTATAGTCTTTCCTTTCTTCAGCTCTTTGTATTGTTTCCAGAACTCTCTGAAGGCCTGGTTTTGTGGACATGAATTCTTTCAGCCTCTTTATGTCATGGAAGATTTTTCTTTCCCCTTTGACTATAATAGACATTTTGGCTAGGTAAAGTAATCTGGGTTGGCATCTATGGTCATTTACAACTGGGAATACCTTGGTCCAGGCTTTTTTGGCTTTCATAGTTTGCACTGATAGGTTAGCTGTAATTCTGATGGTAATAGGTTTTCCTTTATATGTGACTTGTTGTTTCTCTTTTGCAGTTTTCACTATTGTCTCTTTGTTCTGTACGTTCAGTTTTTTTACTATGATGTGCTGTGGAGGGTTTCTTTTCTGGTCCTGTCTGTTTGGAGTTCTATATGCTTCTTGTATTTGTATGGGCATGTCTTCCTTTAATTTTGGGAAATTTTCTTCTATGATTCTGTTGAAGATCTGGTCCATGCCATTATCTTGGGATTCTTCTTCTTCCTGTATGCCTATGATTCGTAAGTTTGGTCTTCTTATGTTGTCATACAATTCCTGCATATTCCATTCTTGTAATTTCTTAAATTTTTCATAATCTTTGCTTGAGTGGTACAGTCCATCCACTTTATCTTCCAGTCTTGATTCTCTGTTTCCCGTTTCGTTCATCCTATTGGTGAGGCTTTCTCCTGTCATTTCTAATTGGCTTATGGAGTGTTTCACTTCGTTCTTTATTTCAGCCTGAGTATTCTTCAATATTTCTAGCTCTTTTCTGAATTCATTCAGAAGTTTATCCCTATCTTCCTTCAGCTCTATGATTACCTTGTTTGTGTGTTCTTTAAATTCACTGAAATCTTTTATCATGTTTATAATTGTTCTTTTGAGTTCCATGTCCTGCATTATCTCTAGGGGGTTCTCATTGTACTCCTCTAGAGGACTATTGGTATTTGGTGGGGAATATGTTATTTTTGTTTTTCATGTTATTTTTTTTTCTCTGTGATTTTTGACATGTGAATTTCTTTTTTAGTTTATGGTTCTTATGTGAGATTCAAGCCTTCACATTTAGGTCTGCTTCTTTTTGTAGACTTTATGTGTCTTTGTGGTTTGCTTTTTGGGCATGAGAAGCTGGTTCCTCTAAGCTTCTGATTCTCTCTTTTGATTTTGTATTGGAGTGGCCAGATTGCTTTTGTTTTCAGGAGTTCCCAGAGAGGCCCAAGTCAGATGAGGATCAAATGCTCTCAGGCTTTCTCCTAAGGTCTGAATCTCTCCAGGAAAGATGTTGTCCTCAGGAGTTTGGGGTTTGGACTGGCCTGGGAGCAGAGCCCAGGAAAGATGCTGGTCTTGGGCAGCTGGTGTCCATGCCACCCAGAGATGCAAAGGGAGATGGGGGTGGGAAGAGACCCCAAGGGCTCCTGGGAACTGCAGGGAGGAACTGCTCTGGTCTGGATACAAAGGATCAGGAAGCGGAGAGGTCAGCCCTGGTGTCCAGCAAAGAGGCTGGCTGGCTGTGCAGCCCAGGGAAGCAGAGGGAGGTGAGGGCGGGATCACGCCCAGAAAGCTCCTGGGGACCTCTGAGAAGGAACTGAGTTGGTCTGGTTGCAAAGGATCAGGAAGCAGTGGTAGTTTCCCTGGTATCTGGGGTGCCAAGACAAGGAATGGGACAGTACCCAGGCTAGGAGGAGACATGGTTGGGGAGGTGGGAGGGTGAATGAAGCTGGAGGAGTCAAGGGGTGGAGGGCCCGTTAGATTTACCCAGGAGAGAGGCTGGTGGGTTGTGCAGGCCCAGAGAAGCAGAGGGAGGTGAGTGCAGGACCAGGGCCAGAGGGCTCCTGGGGACCATGAGAAGGGACTGGGTTCGTCTGGATGCAAGGGATCAGGAAGCTGTGGTGAATCCAGGCTGAGAGGTCAGCCCTGGTGTCTAGGAAAGAGGCTGGTGGGTTGTGCAGCCCAGAGAAGCAGAGGGAGGTGAGGGCGGGACCAGGCCCAGAGGGCTTCCAGGAGAGATGCTGGAGGACCAGGCCCAGAGGGCTCCTGGGGAACTGGGTTGGTCTGGATGCAAAGGATCACGAAGCAGTGGTGCCCTCACCCCCCCCGCCCCATGTCTGGGGTGCCAAGACAAGGAATGGGACAGTACCCAGGCTAGGAGGAAAGATGGTCAGGGGAGGTGGAAGGGTGAATGAGGCTGGAGGAGTCAAGGCATGGAGGGCAGAGGGCAGGATGGACTTACCAGGAGAAAGGGTAGCAGGTTGTGCCAATTTCTTTCTTTACAGTCACTCCTTGGCATATACCAAGAAGACTCATTCTACTATGGGAATATTTGTACATCGATGTTTGTTTCTTAGCTTTTTACAATAGCTAAGAAAATGAAGCAACCTAAGTGTCCCTCAACTGATGAGTGGATAATGAAAATGTGGTACATTTACACAGCAGTAAAGAGAGAGGAAATCATATATAACTTTTATTATGTTGAGATATGTTCCTTCTATTCTGAGTTTCTTCAGGACTTTTAACATGAAGGTATGCTGATTTTTGTCAAAAGGCCTTTCCTGCATTTAACCAGATGACCATGTGATTTCTCTCCTTGAGTCCATTTATGAAATTTATGATATTTATTGACTTACCTTTATCGAACTATTCCTGCAGCTCTAGAATAAAGCCAACTTGATTGTGGTGAATGATCTTTTGGTTGTGTTCTTGAATTTAGTTTGCATGTATTTTATTGAGAATTTTTGCATCTCTGTTCATCAGGGAAATTAGTCTATAAATTCCCTTCTTTATTGCATCTTTGTCTGCTTTTGGTATCAGGGTAATATTAACTTCATAAAGGGAGTTTGATAGTTTCCTTTCCTTTTCAATCTTATGGACTAGTTTGAGAAGCACTGGAGTCACCTCTTTGAAGACATGATAAACTCACCAGTTATCCATTTGGGTCTGAACTTATTTTGGTTGGGAGATTATTAATTACTTCTTCAATGTCTTTGTTTATTATAGATTTGTTTCAGTTGTTTGTCTCATTTGGGTTTAATCTTGTAGGTCGCATGCATCCAGAAATTCAGCCATTTCTTTTAGATTTTCCAAATTAAGGGATACATGTTTTTAAGATAGGATATAATGCTTTTCTAAATTTTATTGGTATCTGTTGCAATGGTTCCCTTTTCATCTCTAATTTTATTAATTTGTTTTGTTCTGTCTTTGTTTTTGGTTAGTTTGGATAAGAGTTAATCAATTTTGTTTGTCTTTTCAAATAATCGACTCTTTTCTATTGGTTCTTCATATTTTGCTTCCATTTCATTAATTTCTACCATAATCTTGAGGATTTCTTTCCATATGCTGATTTAGGATTCTGTTCATTTTCCAATGCCCTAGGGTGTATAATTAATTTATTTGAGATCTGTCTGATTTCTTAATGTTGACACTTAGAGCTATAAAATTCCCTCTTGGAAATGCATTCATTGTATCTCATAAGTTTTGTTGTGTTGTGTTTTCATTTTCATTTGATTCTGAGAATGTTTTTAATTTTCTTCTTGATTTCTTCAAGGGCCCGTTCATCATTCAATAGTACACTGCTAAATTTACATGAGTTTGTGTATGTTCTAGAATTTCTCTTGCTGTTGATTTGTAGTTTTATTTCATTGTTATCAGATAGGATGCAAAGGATTTTTTCCATTTCCTTATATTTTTAAAGACTTACTTCCTTGTGTCCTAATATATGATTTATTTTAGAGAAAATTCTGTGGACTTCTGCCAAGAATGTATATTCTGCAGCATTTGGATTGAATGGTCTGTAGATGTCTGTTAAGTGTGTTTGATCTATGATATCATCTAATTAATATAGTGCTCTATTTTGGGAGGGAAAGATCTGTCAGTTGGAAAGAGTGGGATACTGAAGTCACTGACTACTATTTTGCTAGGGTTAATCTGTGATTTTGCATGTCATAGTATTTGTTTTATGAAATTAGGTGCACCTGTGTTTGGAGTGTATATGTTTAAATAAAATGCCCTTTTGATGGATTGTTCCTTTAGTGAGTGTGAAGTGGCCTTTTTAATCTTTTCTCAATGTTTTTGGTTCAAAGTCCATTTTGTCAGATATTATAAGAGTGACACCTGCTTATGTCCCAAGTCCATTTTCTTGGAAATACTTTTTTTCATCGTTTTACCCCAAGACAGTGTCTGTCTTCTGTGGCAATGTGTATTTCCTGGAGATAGTAAATATATGGCTCCTGTTTTTTGATGCTATCTACTAGCCTGTGTCTTTTTCTTGGAAAATTGAGAACATTAATATTCAGTTATTATTGGAAAATGTATATTGATTCCTGCCATTTTGTTGATTTTATAGTGTTTGTGGTTTTCTCTCTTCTTCCTCTCTTGCTTAACTATAATTCTAGCATAATTTCTTTCTTGGACTTGTGGGTGCATTTTTTCTCTCTTCAATCTGGAAGATTCCTCAAGTATCTTCAAGTATCTTTTGTAGAGATGAGTTAGTGCTCATAAATTTCTTTAGTCTATTTTTGTCATGGAAAGCTTTTATTTTTCCTTCAGTTATGATAGATAGCTTTGCTGGGTATAGTAGTCTGGGATGTCAGTTTTTGTCTTTTAGTACTTGAAATATCTCATTCCAAATTCTTCTAGCTTTTAAGGTTTCAGTTGGATAATATGCTGTTATTCTGATGGTCCTGCTCATGTGTATGACTTGGTATTTCTTTCTAGTCACTTTAAATATACTTTCTTTGTTCTATATTATTGTATTAATTAAAACATGGTAAGAAGAGGTTGTTTTTTGGTCTTCTCTGTTTGTGTCCTAAATGTCTCCAGTATCTGGATTGGCATCTTTTTCTAATTCTGGAAAATACTGATTCTTTTAAAAATGGTTTTTCTGCTTTTAGGAGTGTCTTTTCCTATGCCTGAGACCTATAGATGTGATCATTTCAGAGTACTGCATAAATCTTAGCATTCCTTCTGGCACCTTCTTACTTTATCTTTCTCCTTGTTGCATTATTCCAATCCCTCCACCTTATCTTCATGCTCAGATATTTTTAAAAAATATTTTATTTATTAATTTTATTTTATGAGTATGAGTGTATGGCCTACATGTATGTAAGTGCACCTGTGCCATGCAATGCCCTCAGAGGTCAGAAGAGGGCATCAGAGTTCCCTGGAACTGGAGTTACAAACAATTATTAGTCACCATTTGGATGCTTGTGAATTGAACATGGGTCCTCTGCAAAAGCAGCCAGTGCTCTTAACTGCTGAGCCATCCAGCCCCCATGCCCAGATAGTCTTGTCCTTTCCTTGATCCACTCTACCAATGAGTCTGTTCACAGGGTTTATTTGGCTTATTATGTTTTGTATTTCCAGCATTTCAGAATTGTTTATCTTCAGTATGTCTGTCCCTTTGTCAAATTCCTCTTTTATATCTTGTCTTCCTTATTTCATTCAGCAGATATGTTCTCAATCAGGACTGTATTTTCTCCTTTGATTTCTTTGAATATACTTATGAACTTTCTTTTGAGTTTTCTGTCTAGGATTTCATTGAACTCATTCTCAATAGATGCCATTACTATAGAATTAGTAATTTTTGGAGGAAAACACACTATATTTTCATGGTTTTTTTTGTGTATGAGTCTTATGTTACTATGTTGGTATTTATGCACCTGGAGTAATTTCGTTGTTTGGGATTTTTTTGTCAGCACTTTCAGTTGCTGTATTTATACAGCATTCTTTCAGTTAAGTATTTATAATGTTTGGGTGGGACTTGAATATAGTAGCATTGAGGTGTATAGTTCTGAAAACAGTTTCTCAGTCCGGGAGCTCAGGTGCCTGGTGTGCACTCTGTACTGTCGCCTGGGTAGAGTGTTAACTGCCAGAAGAGCCATAGCCGCTGGATATTACCACTATGCAGTGGCTAGCCAACTAACAACACTGGCCGTGTTTGATTTCACTAGGTGTTGGAGTATAAACTTCCAAGGCTAGTGTGGTATATACTGGGATTTCGGTTAATAAGATTAGGATTGGATGGCCACATACCCAAGAGTATATGGGTAGCACAAATTGGACTTGATAGATTTAAAAAAAGAGGACACAACATAGGGTGGGTAGGGAAAAGGAGTGGATCCAGGAGGAGTGCAGGATGAATTAATCATGCAGTTATTTAATAATTTTTTAAATTAAAAAATTTAAAAATAGAATTTGGAGGAAAATAGGTGGACGAAGATAGGGCTCAGTGTTAGATCAACTTTGGAAAGAAAAAAAATCAGATGGGTAGAGTAGGGAGGGGAAAGGTGGGCTACTGTTAGGATTCACAGATTTTAGTGATCGTTAGAGCTGTGGGAGGTTATAATTAAGACTCAAAAAGAGGAATGGATAAGGGAAAGAGGAAAAGTCATAGGAAGAAGAGGGGAAGTATATGAGGTATGGGTCAAAGGTACAGTAAACAATGCCTTGTAGTAGACTGGGTGAAGGAATGTACACAGCCATCCCAGAATAGAACTGAGCAGTACACAGACAAAAACAAACCCACCACGGACATATATGCAAGAGTGAAGATTAAGTATAAAAAATAAGAAATAAAAATCTTCAGAGTTAAATTGCTGGCACAGCTGCACTGAGTTGAGAGGTAAAGTTCTCAGATCTCTGTGGCTCTAGCAGGCCCCACTTGGTGCTGTGTGGGGCAGGGGTAAGTGGGAGCCCTTGGTCTCTACAACCTCTACGTTCTATGTGGTTCTGGCATAAGGGGGAGGGAAGGTTGTAAGTTCTTTCCTGATAGTTCCCTTGAACCCCTATACTCCATTGTGGTCTCTGATGGTCCAGCAATGCTTCAAAGTGGATCCCTGTACAAACTCCCAGAATGTCAGTGCTACAATGAGAACTACCCAGAGGAACCTCAGAACACAGAACTTAAAAGAGCATTCATAAAAATGATTAAAGAATTCAAGGACTTTAAAGAACACACCAACTCAGGTAACTCAAAGGATAGGAGTACACTCCTGACTGAAGCTCAAGCAAATACCAATATACTGATGAGTGAAATGACAAAGACAGTTCAGGATTTGTTTTCTAAGCTTTAGAGTTTCAGTTTTTAGCTTTGGTCTGTGGCCAGTTTCAAATGAATCTTTATGCAAAATAAAAGGTTGGGATTATTTTTGTCATATATGTTTCTGCTTGCCACAGGACTGTTTTGTTGAAAGACCTCCCTTTTCCATTTATTGCCTTAGAACATTAACTGGAAATCAATTGTCCATGGGCTTAAATTTGTCTCCCTACTACTCCTTTGATCTATTTTTACACCTTGTGTCAATATTAAACTATTGATTACAATAAGTCTTGAAATCAAGTAGTGTGAATATTTAACTTTTGTTCCTTTTCACAGGTATTTCAGATGAACCCTGTCCTTTGGTTTATTACACATGTGCACACACAGACACACAGACATACAGACACACAGGCACATGAACACATACGAACACGTGCACACAAAACCTAATTAAAAGTTATATGTATATATAATAGTTTATATGTAATAAAGTATATATATATATATATATATATATATATCAACTTGCCAAATTAAGAAAAGAAATTATTAGCCGGGCATGGTTATGCAGGACTGTAATCCCAGCACTTGGGAGGAAGAAGCAGGCAGATGTTTGTGAGACCAAGGCTAGCCTGGTCTGCATAGCAAGTTCCAGGTCAGCTGGGGCAACAGGGAGGCTTTGTTTCAAAAAGAAAAAAAGAAAAGAATTGTTGGACTTGTTGGATGGGATGGTGGTGAATCAGGACAGATTTACCTGGATGTCTCTCTCTTTCTCTCTCCTCTCTCTGTCTCTGTCTCTCTTTGTCTCTCTCTCTTTTTCTCTTCCCCCTTAGGTTTTTTTTTTGTTAACTTCTATTAGTTATGTTTTCTATATATAATTATAACAACTTTATACCTCTTTTTAAAATTATTCCTGAATAGTTATGGGTTTGGTGCCATTGTAAATGGTATTTTGTTTATATTTTTCAATTATTTGCTGTTCATATAGAAATATAATTGTTTTTAAATATGTTGACATTACAATTTTCCAATTTAGTAAACTCACTTGTTAGTTCTAATGGGTTTTTTCTTATATCCCTTAGGGTTTCTATATAGATGATCATGTTTTCTATGAACAATAGAGATTTTTATTTTCTTTTTCCTTTCTGACCAATGTCTGTGTTTCTTTAATTTGCTTTATCACACTGAATAAGATATCCCAGACAATGTAAATATAAGTTGTAGGGCGGTTACATTTATTCCTAAATATTCTAGTTTATTTTTTAATTATTATAAATGGAAACTTTTTCTTAATTTTTTTCATCAAACCTACTGGTTTTAGGCTTCCTTTAGTTGAGAAATATTTGGTTACTAATTCAGTCTCTGATTATAAGCTGTTCAAATAGTCTATTTTTTTCTTGAGTGCTGTTTGGTGATTTATGTATTTTTAGGAATATATTGGTCACTTCTCTGTTGCTGTATTAGAAACACTGACCAAAACAGCTTATAAAAGGAAGAGATATTTGAGCTTATGGTTCCAGGGGATTTACAGTCTGTCATGGTAGGGAGGCATGGTGGCTGGAGGTGGTTGGAGCAGGAGCAGGAGCAGGAGCAGGAGCAGGAGCAGGAGCAGGAGCTAAGCTCTCACATCATCACACAGGCACAGGAAGCAAGAGAGCAACTGGAGATCCAGCATGGCTTAAGAACTCTCTAAGCCCACTCCCAGTGACGTGCTTCCTCCAGGATAGCCACACCTTCTAAAACCTCCCAAAACAGCACCACCATCTGGGGACAAAATGTCCAAATACATGGAGCCTATGGGGGACATTTTCATTCAAACTGTCACAAGGAACGTGTCCATTTCATATTTTTTTCTGATCCGTTTGCATTCATTTGTTCATAGTGCTCTCTAATAATCCTATTATAGAAATACAGAGATCACTTGTAATTTCCTCATTTCCACTTCTAATTTTATAGTTTGAATCTTGCCTGTTCTTTCTTGTTCTAACTAAATGTTTTAAATTTCTGTTGATCTTATTAAAGAGCCAACTTCTGATTTTGTTGGTTCTGTTTTTTTTTCTTCTCTATTTTATTTGTATCTATCCAATTTTTATCACGTCTTTTATTGTCACTAGCTGGGGAAACTGGTTTATTGCACTTCTTCTATTTCCTTAAAATAAAAGACTGAGTTACCAATTTGAGATAATGCTTTTTTAATGTAGGCATTTATAGTTATAAAACTTCCTGTGGGCACTGCCTTTATTGCATCCTGTAATTTTTTTGTATGTTATGTATTCTGTGTGTTGGTTGTGCATGACTTTTACATATATCTTAGTATTTTCTCATATACCAGTATTTTTATTTTCTTTGACTCAATGGTTGTTTGAGAGTATGTTGCTTAATTCCGACAATTTGTAAATTTTCCCGTTTTCATTGTTATTCATTTCATTGGAGTCAAAGAAAATACTTTGCATGCTTTCGGACCTTAATAATTCATTAAGCTACTTATGGCTTACCCTGTAGAATCACGGACGTGGACTTTAGAAAAACGTGTATTTTTCACTTGCTCAGTATGATGTACTATATATGTTACTTCTAATTGGCTTTAACTGGTTTATGTTAGAGGCCTCTTTTTCCTTGTTGATCTTCTGTGCAGATTTTCTACCCATCTGCAGTTGTAAGTGGCATAGTGAAGCTTCTAATAGTTATTATTGAATTGTGTATTTCTCTCTTCAGTCTGTCAGGTTTTGTTGTCTATATTTTGGAGTTCTGTTATTGGTACATATATCTTTATAAATGTCCTGTTTTCTTGATGGATTGACCCTTTACCAAACTGCGATGGCCTTTGTCTGACATAACAATGTTTGAGTTATACACTGTCTGGTCTTAGTAAAGCTACTCCATCTCACTTTGATGCATTATCTTTTTACATTGCTGAATTTAATTTTACAGCATTTTAAAGGACTTTTGTATCTATGTGCTGCCAGACATATTGGTTTCTAATTTACTTTTCTTGTAATGGTTTTGTTATATGTTTGTAAAAGATTATACTGACTTCATAAATTAACTTTAAATTGTTCTCTTTTCCACTTTCTAAAAGAAATTTTATAAAATTTCACATTATTTCCTCTTTAAATATTTAATAGAATTGATCAATGAACTAATCTGGATTTAGAGTTTTCTCTCTTGGAAGAGAGAAATGTAATCACAAATTACACTTCTTTATTTGATATAGACTGATTAAAAGTTTCTATAACTTCTTATGTCAAATATGTTAAATTGTATTTTTCAAGGAATTTGTGCACTTGTCAAAGTTTGGTCATAATGTTCTTTGTAACATTTTCTTTTTACCCTGATAAGACTTGATAGCTTGTTTGGAGGTTCTAGCAGGGGAGCGCAGCTACTCGCATACCCTTGACCGAAGACAGGTCCTCCTCTATCGGGGAAGGTAGTCCTCTTCAACCAAGTGAGCAGCTTCAGGAGAAACACACGTGGAGCATTGAAGGAGGAAGGGGACACCTGTCTAGCCAGCCAGATCAACCGAATCAACCCTGGCGATCAATGGGGTGACAGATGCTGCAGCCAGATCACCCTCACATCCAACTCTAAGACTTGAATATTTGCAAAAGTACTCATTTAATTACAATACTCTTCTAAAACTTAAAGTATATGGAAGCAAAGAATGAAAAAATAATGAAAATTCAGATTTCATGATTATAGCCTCTTTTAGAATTATATGTGAATACTGTCCATTTAAGGAGTTATTTTTCATTAAAACATATTACATCTTGAGATGAGATCCAAAGGGTCTACATGAAGTATATTGCAAATATGAACTCACTAGCATGCCTTTTTAATTTTTTAAAAATGTTTTATTATTTTTATTTTATGTGTATGACTGTATTGCCTGCATGTATGTAAGTGCACCTGTGTCATGCAATGCCCCTGGAGGTGAGAAGAGGATGTTGGAGCTCCTGGAACTGAGTTACATGTGGGTGCTGGGAACTGAATCCAGGTCCTCTGCAAGAGCAGCCAGTGCTCATAACTGCTGAATTATCTCTCCAGCTCCTCTAGTATGCCTTTAAAAAACTTTTTCTTTCTTGTTCTCCTTTGTGAACGATGTAGTCAACCTACACATGCATTTGTTTACCTATATCCATGTACATATTATAGGCTATGACCCATGTATGAGGGAGAACATGCAGTTTTTTCTTTGTGTGGCTGGGTAATCTTGCTTGTTATTATAAATTCTAGGTCTATCCATTTTCCTGTGAGTTTTTTTATTTCATTTTTCTTTAGAGCTGAATAATATTCCATTTTATATATGTACCAGGTTTTCAGTATCCATTTGGCTATTGATGGACAACTAAGTTAGTTCTATTTCCTTGATACAGTGAATAGAGCAGCAATAAACATGGGGGTGCAAATATCTCTATGGTAAAGTACGGAGTTCTCTGGGCAGATGCCCAGGCATGAGATCGCCAGGTCTTACGCTAGTTCTATTTTTATTTCTGTTTTTACCAGTGTTTTGTAGTTTTTCTTCTTAAATTGTAGTGGGAACATAACAGATTGTGAATTTTCTCAGACAGCTTCTACCTTTGTTAATTTTCTGTTTCATTGATTTTAGTTTTTATGTACACTATTTCCATGTTTCTACTTGTTCTATTCATAATTTGCTCCTCTGCTTTCTGGTGTTTGAAAGTGGAAATTTGGGCCATTGATTCTGATTTTTAGATTTACCTCCTTTTCTAATATTGATGTTTAAGGCTATGAATTTCTCTTTAAGTCCTATGTTAGCTAAATCTTACAATTGTTGACTTGATATGTTTTTATTGTCATCTGTTTAGAAACATTTTTCAAGACTTCTTTGGAGTTCTTCCTATAGATTATTTAGAAATGTGTATGAAATTCAACCTAAACATTGGTGGATTTTCTAAATATGTTACTAATTTCTGGTTAAACCCCACTATGTCATAGTACATTCTGTGTAATATTTTATTGTATTGATTTATTTTGAAAGCTATGGGTCAGTATATAACTTATGTTCATGAATATTTTGTGCACAGTTGAAAATATTGCTCAATGTAGTATTGACATAATACTTCAGAAGATTGATTTTCTTGCTTCAACAATCTATTTGCTTGCTAACTTTTACTACTTCAATTAGTTACTGAAAAGAGACTTGAAATTGCCAAAGATAATTGTTGATTTACCTATTTTTAAAATTTTTTCTAAGTGTTTGCTTTACATAAAGTTTAGATATCATTGCACTTAGAATTTTGTCTTCGTAGTGACTCAATCCTCATATTATTATGAAACACCCATGTTAGCTCTGGTACCAGTTCTTGGTTGGTTGAGGTGTATTCTTTTATTATGATAGCCCTGCCAGCCCTTTTCTTCTTGCCATTCGGATGACACATCTCATTTCATTCTTTTCTTTCAAATTATCTGAGGCTTTATGTTGACAGTTTAATTCTTACACACAGATGTCAGTAAAGCTCACTTTTACTTTGAATTACTTTTTAAAACTGATATGTATATGCATGTGAGTGTGATATATGCACATGTGTGCAGGTACATCTGTGTGCCCACAGAGGCCAAGGGAGGATGTTGGGTGTCCTATTCTATCACTCCCTTGCTTATTCACTTTGACAGTGTTTCTCACTGAACCTGGAGCTAGGACAGTGGCCCCCAAACCCTACTTATTCTCTTGACTCTGCCCCTGACAACGCTGGGGTTACAGAACGGCCATGCCCAACTTTTAACATGGGTATTGGGGATTTGAAATCAGGTCCTCAGGCTTCTGCTGCAAGCTCTTTTACCAGTAGAGCCATGGCCCCAGTCCTTCTTAGCAAGAAACTCAACTTTTTCATAATATAGTTTGACAGCATCTGTCTCTTACTTGAAGCACTTAGTCCATATTTAGTTAAGTATTATTGATATAATAGGGTTTACTGTCTTGTTGTTTTCTGTTTATTTCATCTGTTTTTCTACTTCTTTTTATATCGCTTTGGATGAATCGGTTCTTTTTTATTCATTTATTTTTCTTGATCTACCAATATTTTACATATACCTTTTAATGGGATATTAGGTGTTATGTTATTTACCCTTATCATGTGGTATATTTAGAATTCATATTCCTCTTCAAAAATCTTATTTTATTTTCTTTATGTTTTACTTCTAAAATTTTTAGTTGTTTTCAGCTTCTGTTTTTCTCTTTTTCATATTATGTCTGTCTTTTCCTCAAAGTCCTTGAATATATTTATAACAGCTATTTTAAAGTCCTCTGCTATAATATCTGGGACACGTTGATTTCTGTTTGCTTTGAATCTTTGTTTTCTTAATTAAAGATATCCTTTTCCTGCCTTTCTATATGTCTAAGAATTTTAAAAATTATATCTGAATACTATAAATGATATTACATTGCTAATATTGTGTTCCTTTAGAAGGTGTATTTTGTTCTGTTAAGGAAGTGAGATTATCAGAGGGTTTGACTGACCCTCCCTGCCTTGCATTTCATCTTTGTTAGAGCTAGTCTGTTTCTGCTTTGCCAGTACCCCTCAGGTATGCCTGTTCTGAGATTCAGTTCAATGAACCTGGCGTACTCAGCCACATTTGTCTCCTCTGACTGATCTGAATTGCGGTACTTCTCAGCAGTGCACAGCCTTGGGGAGTCATCAGCTAACCCCGTGTTACCTCTCTGCTAAGCCTCACAGAATCTTGTCCTGAGCGTGAACAACCAAGGATCATCTGGAACGATCCAGGCAGGCTTCCTGGCCTTTGTGTGTGCGGCTCTCTTGTCCCTGAGCTGCTGACCTTCTTCAGCATCCACCACCTCTGAGCTCTGCCTTCTCCATTCGGTGATTCTTCAATGTGTTTCTTGAGTTTCATTTTCTTCACCCATTTCTGAAACAAGACCCAAGGCAGAAAGCAAGAGTAGACATGAATCTCACCACCCAATTTCTCTTCAGTCGCCATGTTTAAATACCTTATTTGCACAGATTATTGTGCCCTGACGGATACAAATTAGAGATAAGGAATTTATGATTTAGTCTAAGAGGACACATCTATATGTGCTTTAAAATTCAGACATCTGAAATTTTGGAGTACTATCATTGACAGGAATAAATATTGTTAGCATTCTCTATTTTTTAGATGCTATACTTCAAAGTCTAAATTGAGACTAGGAACGGAATGAGGAGGGTATTTTATATCAAAGTAATTTATATCTTGAATTTGATTCTTAACATATAGTAAGACAACAAGGTATTGGTCTCAGAGGTTACCATGTCACATTCCTTCTGATTTATTATTTAATGGTATAGATGTGAAGATTCTCTGTCATTCATAGTTTTATAAATAAAACAGAGCTAGGTTATCTCATGACAGTTTTCCTGCTTTGGTAGATGTGAAGATTCTCTGTCATTCATGGTTTTATAAATAAAACAGAACTAGGTTATCTCATGACAGTTTTCCTGCTTTGGTCTAGAAAAAATGTTTACCTTGACCTAGATCTTACTGCCAGCCTGCATTTTTCCACATCTGTTATTATTGACTTTGTCCAAGATGCTTTGCATTACCTGAGGATAGAGATAAAAGTGCAAATATATGACTTTGAAACACCTACAGTCTTGAAACATGAATGAATGCTATGATATGTGGCTATAGTGTTTGATAGAAAGCAGCTGTGGAAACACACAGCATGCATGTTTAGTGAAGACTGGGGAGAGGGGAGATGTCAGGGACAACTTTGCAAAGTTGCAGTTTCTGAGCTGAACTTTCAAGTGGTGGTGGGAGTCCCTAAGGACAAGGAATGAATGCAATGCACTTTAGAGAGCTACACCTGTCAAATGTTGGAGCCTAAGGAATCGGAAAACTAAAGTAGCATTTGACTGGGACTTGGAATTGAGGCAGAGACTACAGGGAGAGTTCGAGAATAGGTAGGTAGGTAGAGGTCAGTTAGATCAAGGATTGCATCCGCTATGAAGCAGTGCATGCCATCCATATGTTGTGAATGAACTATTTTTCACTTTTTGACCTTTATTTTTTTAATGTCTAAAGAAACATATATGGTTAAAAAATGAAAAATGTAGAGAATTATACCAGCCACAATCCTGCCACAAAACTTCTGTTAGCAAGTTATGAATCTTTTGTGCCAGGTGTGGTGGCGCACGCCTTCAACCCTAGCACTTTCAAGGCAGAGACAATGGATCTCTGTGAATTGGAGGCCACCCTGGCCTACATAGTGAATTCTAGGCTAGCTGGGGCTACAGGGAGACCCAGTCTCAAAAAGACAAAAAACAAACAAACAAACAAACAAAAAAAAAACAGAACAAAACAAAACAAACAAAAAAAAGTCATAAATTTTTTAAAAGGGGATAAAAGATAGTTTATTCTGGAGCCAAATATGAGTGACCATGCCCGGGAACACAGATTTAGATTACCCCGAATTCTATGTTCCAGTGTGGTAACAGTAACATTATATTTTTATAGCCTATTCACCAATTATCTGGGGACCTCCTTAACCCCATAAATAGTCACACCTTGCCTACCTTTGTTTCTGAATTAACATTCTTGTGACTAATAAAATGTATTAACTTAGCAGACCACCAAGTCTCACCAATCAAAAAGTTGTAAAACTTTTGAAAGCATAATGTGTATAGTTTCCTTTAGTTTAAAAAAAAAAAAGAGAGAGAGAGAAGGCTGAGATCCTAGCCAACAGCCTGAGAGGGTGGGTTCCGACCTCCATCCGAGTAGTGGCTGTGAGCTCAGCAGACTGCCAGAGAGTGCTGGTTCTGGCCTCCCTCTGGCGTAGGGGCTGAGAACGCAGGTGACTGCCTGAGAGTGCCTACCCTGCCTCCACATGGTGCTATCAAAATGCTTGAAAGCAAATCCTGACTCCATCACTCGAGTCCAGCCTTGGCAGACAAAAGAAAAATGAGGAGGACCCAAATAGAGGGATGCTTTTGGAAGCCCTTGTCAAGAAATCCCAATGGACTCATATGAACATTTGAAAACTGCAAAAAAAAATTATGTTGGTTTAGGGATATGACAAATGTTGGTCTTTCTGTAGGAGCTATGACTTCTACAGTGTGTTATCTTCAAATTCTGGGAGGCAATTAAGGGCTATGGCAATATCCAGAGTTTTTCAGGAGTCTCTCAGACTACTCTGATCACTAACCAGAAAGTTGGATTCCCCTCTCTGTCACTGTTTTTTTGATATATAGCCTTCAGCTATACACATGTACTCATATGACTATAACAACTACATATATGTATGTATGTATATAATATGTGTATTCTTCAGAAGGCTTTCAACCAATACCTTTCCCGTGATTTTTCCCACCACATACTCATTGTTTATCGCTCTTCTTTTTCCCTCTGTGTAAACCTCCCTATTCCTTTCCTAGTTAAAGTATCACTTTTCCCCATTTCCCCTTTATAGCACCATTCTACTACACTCTCCTATCTCCAGCTCCATTTTCCCCTTTATCGCCATGGTTCCAATACATTTTCTTGGCTCCTATGGTTACATCAGGATATATACTCACATGAGGATTAAGGGCTAAGATATACAAATGAGAACATGAATTACTTGTTTTTCTGAAAAAAAATATGTGTATTCCACTTTGTAGGAACAACTCTAAAAACTGTGTCCTTTAATTTGTTTCTGTATTAAAGTGCACTCAATGTATGTGCTATTAAAAAATTTAAAAAAATAAATAAATATTCCAAAACATTTTTACTTAAAAAAAGAGAGAGCTATTGAACTCACTGTTTGGGAGCCTGAGTTTTGGTCAGTGTTTTCAAAACATTTTTTATATGTTAATATGTGTTTGGATGATTTATAATACCTTGGCAAGAATATTTGTTTAGTTATATGTACTAAAACATTTCTATATGTTTTTAAGGTTATAAGTCTTTAAACATTGGCATTTCAATGTTTTGCTCTGAGAAATAGTATTTAGATAAACATTTCTGCTCATATAGGTAATGATTTCCTCTGAGTCTTTGTCAATAGCTTTATTAAATCTCAACCTTAAGACAGCAAGCATGGCTGGAGAGATGGCTCAGCAGTTACAAGCATGTACTGGCCATCAGAGGAACTGAGTTGGGTTCTCAGTACCCTCATCAGGTGGCTCACAATCACCTGTAACTCTAGCTCCAGGGGAATCTAACACCAACTTCTGGACCCAGGGGCACCTGCACTCACACATGCACATATAACCACACACAGACACAAATCTACACATAATTAAGAATAAAATACATCTTAATAAATAACAATCTTATAAGATTAATATACCGGGAATAATTAAAAAGCAAAGTAAGATTACATATCTCTACCTCCTATTGACCATCCTTGGTTATTGCAAAAACCTAAGTGATGACCTTTGCTACAACCTGCCTCAGTACTGTATTTCATTTTTCAAATGGACCACCTGCCTCATGAAGAGGTGATGGACCAGAGTCCACCTCTATTACACAGATGATAGGAGCCTCTGTGTTCCAGAAAGGGGGTGCGGATACTCCCAAGGAGCTCAGTCTGGGGAAGGATAGCAGTAAATGACTGAGGAGAAGCACATCTAAAATTAGCTCAGTGTGATGGGGGTGGGGTTGCTGAAGAGGATGCCAGGCATGAGGACTACCTTGTAGAGAGTAACAGAGTAACAGTTAAGTAACAGGAGCAAGGGGGGTTTGGAGTGGGATGAGTAATTAAGACAAATAGCACCTAAGATGCTTTCCCGTGCTGCAGTTTATCCTTTAAAATGACCAGTTACTTAACAGACGCTTTCATTTGGATCTTATCATTCAGTCTTCACAATGTCCTTAGGAGACGATAGATGTTACCCACATTTGTGCAGATAAGTAACTGAAGCTCACAGAGGTAATAGTAGAGAGAGGAGTTGCAATCCAAGCCCTGGGTTTTACCACTGCCTCGCATCACTGCTAAAGCATTTCCTCTCCAAATCTCAACTGAGCCACATCAACGTCCTCAAGGTTAGAGGAGTGGTCCATGAGCATGAACAGTTCTAATGCACGATTTCAGCTACCTGAAGATTGACCTATGCTAGTAAGTTCTGGAGTTGCCAACACTTCTGCCTGACTTCTTACTCTCCCTGTTCAGCTCCTGTTGGATGATGGATGCCTGTTAGATTCAGGATATGACTGTCCAGAGTTCTCAAACTGGGCCAAGTGAGAACATCCTGCCTTAAGTCCTATAGTTAGGTTTCCAAGTACCATAGTGTACTCCTTGGTTTTTCTGTTTACCTGTCAAATGATATCATGAGGTGTCCTATCAACTAGGAGGGAAGGGGAAGTGTGGTGATGATGAGGAAGGTAGAGGAGAGCTCTCACAGAGCCAAGCCAGCAACTGCGAGGTATCATTGTCTCCTGCTCTCGTGTCGTGCAGACAAAAACCGTTGTTGCTTTGATCCACATTTTAGTTTCCTTTCCTTCTTAGTTTATAGATAGCTACTTCAGATCATGAAAAAACACACTTATTGAAATGAAGCATATTGTTAAAGAAACTAAAAATAAGAGACAACTCTTATAAATAAACAACCTTACTGCATTGAATGTTCAGCTGAAGTCATGAGAATGGCGATTCTCAAGGCCATTCCTGGGTGACTGCCCCAAAATGAACCAGGAGAAGAATATTTGGGAAAATTCAAAAGAATATTTGGCATACCAAACAAAAGATCTTCTCAGTCTGGCAGTGAGATGAACATTGGCATGATCATTCTGGAGAATATGCAGAGTCAAACAGCAAATGAGACCAGTTTTCAGTGTCTATGTTGGAGAAATCAGACTGATTAATAGCTATTGTATTTGTAGGAAAATAAGTAGAATAAATCAAGGAGTTCAAAGGTAAAGAGGGAATAATCCCATTACAATATTTGTAAGTGAAAAAAGAAACATGGAAAGATAACAGAAGTCAGAGAGAGAAGAATAGTCAGTAAAGTTTTATGGGAGTTCAAAGTTGGCCGTGTGAAGCAGTGAAATCCTTTTTACTGCAAGGCAGCTCTTCGCTGAGCTTTGCCAGCCCATCTTCTTGCAGCTGTGCTTAGTTGTATCTTACTCTTGGCTTGTCTCTTGCACTTGGGGTCTTCAGAGAGCCAGCATCGTCTCAGAGTTCTAGAGGGTGAGCCAAGATTGTCGATTAGGGTTCATCTTTCAGTCTATTATGTTGAGTCATAAGGAAGAACAAAGACTGTGAGGGCACGTGTTAGAATTTTGGCAACGAGAGATGAATGACTCCAAAACCTTGAGTCAATTTGGAAACTCCCAGTCTCTTAGGATAAAACATATAATCCTATTTAGAGATTCCTGCTATGGTCTCATGAAACCCATTAATTAAAAAGTGCATAATCCAAAGTCAATTAACTAGTAAGCTATTATAACAAATTCTTGCTTTATTAACTTTTCCAAATATGAATCATAGCTATCCACTCAACGCAACAAATTTACACTTTCCCGCTGGCTGCTGCAACATGCTGTAAATACCTCTGATCTTGTAGCAGCTTTCTGCATGGTGAACTTCCTTGAAATATCTTGTTGGTTCTAGCTGATTTTTGTACTGTGGGCACATTAATTTATGTTTGATGGAAATCAGATGTAAGTGGGGCTGGGTAATCCAGTACGTGTTGCATGCTGCCTTACAATTAGAAATTCACCATGTTTTTTCTCTCTGTAGGCTCACGCCCAAATCTGGCATCTCTACAATACCTCTTTCCGTCCTATTCAAGGAGGCCAGGTGTCTATCGCCTTAAGCTCCCACTGGATCAATCCTCGAAGAATGACTGACCATAACATCAGAGAATGCCAAAAATCTCTTGACTTTGTACTCGGTTGGTTTGCCAAACCCATATTTATTGATGGTGACTATCCTGAGAGCATGAAAAACAATCTTTCATCTCTTCTGCCTGATTTCACTGAACCTGAGAAAAAGTTCATCAAAGGGACAGCTGACTTTTTTGCTCTTTCCTTTGGACCAACCTTGAGTTTTCAACTATTGGACCCTCAAATGAAGTTCCGCCAGTCAGAGTCTCCCAGCCTGAGGCAGCTCCTATCTTGGATTGATCTGGAGTATAACCACCCTCAAATATTTATCGTGGAAAATGGTTGGTTTGTCTCAGGGACCACCCAAAGAGATGATGCCAAATACATGTATTACCTCAAAAAGTTCATCATGGAAACCTTAAAAGGTAGGTTTTCAAGTAAAATTCTAATTTCTTGTCAAAATCCACTAAAAACAAAACCCCAAACCAAAAAATAAACCTTTAAGACTGCCTGCAATATACTATGTGAATTTATTGTTTCTCATCATAATGTATAAATTAATTTTGGCAGTAGTAAGAATGTATTTGTGTCACACCTTTCTCATTTGGGGCCTTGAGAAACAAGTTATTTTTCAAAGTTCTTTTTATCAATGAGAAACTGGACTAACATTTAAAATTCCTTGACTCACAGTTCCTAATCTACATTTTTAGATTATATCACACATAATATCATTCTCAGGACCACTAGCTTGCTGTACATGTTTTTGAGTTCTTTTGCTTCAGATGAATGAAATGTTTTTAACTTTTTAAATATTTTTTTTATTTTTTAAAATGTCTGTACATTTATAGAATGTATATTGATCATACCCACCCACCACCACCTCCCTCCTTCAATAAAATGCTTTTTAAAACAAAAGGAAAGGGCTAGAGAGATGGCTCGGTAGTTAAGAGCACTGGTTGCTCTTACAGAGGACCTGGGTTCAATTCCCAGCACCCACATGGTGGCTAACAACCATTCGTACCTCCAGTTGTAGGGGATCCAATGCCCTCTTCTGACCTCCATGGGCATTGTACGACAAGGGTGCACCGACCTACATGCAAGCAATATGCTCATACACATAAAATAAAAATAATGAATAAAATATTTTTAAAAACCAAAAGGAATATTCATGTTATCTGAAAATAGTAGATTGAGATTTTAAAGGCTATTCAAAGGGCCGGGGAAATAGTTCAGGTGTAAAATGCTTGCTTAGCATCCCAAGGTCCTTGGTTCTACCTGCAACATTAGAAAAGAAAGATATTACTATATGTTGCACAAGTCACAATGCTAAGTGCCTAGATTAAGAAGCAGACTAAGGCATCCTCCTGGCCCCCAAAGAGCACTATTGGGAATGAGAAACTCTCCTATATTTTGGAAGTAAGCCTATCTATAAATATATTTATTTATGAAGTTGTCTATATTTGATGAGAGCCTTTGTGAACAAGAAAATAAAAAAGGTTTACCAAAGAAGAGGCATTATACTTGACTTGTTTCTTGAAGTGGAAAAACCCCTCATATGCTCTCGATCCCAAGGCCCAGCGCAGGATGATGTTGCTCTTGTCCTCTCTTCCCTCTGCAGCCATCAGGCTGGATGGGGTCGACGTCATTGGGTACACCGCATGGTCCCTCATGGATGGTTTCGAGTGGCACAGGGGCTACAGCATCCGACGTGGACTCTTCTATGTCGACTTTCTGAGTCACGACAAGAAGCTGTTACCGAAGTCTTCAGCCTTGTTCTACCAAAAGCTGATAGAGAACAATGGCTTCCCTCCTTTACCCGAAAACCAGCCCCTAGAAGGGACATTTCCCTGTGACTTTGCTTGGGGAGTTGTTGACAACTACGTTCAAGTAAGTCAGCTGACAAAACCATTCGTCAGTGTCAGCAAGCCCTCTCACTAGTAAATAGGGTTTCCTTACCTGGCTGTTGCCATGGCCCAGTTGTCAGTCTTTGAGCCAAGCAAGATTCCCTGATGAGCACACTCTTGGAATGCTTCACTCTTCTCTCCCCCAAATCTTCCAGTCATCACCTTGTACTTTACATTAGGTCTAAAGGGAAAGAAATTTAAAAAAATGAGCATTTAAGATCTGCTAGGACAGTAAAGAGATAAGGCACTCTCCTTTAGTATTGTGGTTATAATCCCTTTTAAAGAAGTCAAATTTTCCATAAATAAGTCTCAACATGGAAGTCCGGAGAATCAGCGCTCTTAGTGGAGCTGCTGAGACTGGGGCTGAAACTTTAAGCATTCCCTCCCCAGGTGAAACTGCCCCACTCCAGGCTTGCAGACATACCTCAAGAAGGCAAACCCTAGCTCCAATGACTTATTGATAGTAATGTCCTTTTAGCTATAGCTATTAAAGTCATATGGGATGCTTCAAAATGATCAGTCAATGTTTATTGAGTATAAACTATGTAGTTATCCCTCAGAATTGGATTTTATCTCCCTACGTTTAAGAGACCGTATTAGGTCATGGGGCATGTCCTAGAAGGGAGTAGTGGGATTCCAGTCCTCTCCTTCTTTTTCCCATGTAACCATGACATGAGAACCTTGCTCTACCCTGTGGCCCCATTAGGATGGCGGACCTCACCACAGGCCCCAAAATAATGAAGTCAATTGATTATGGATCAGAACTTCCAAAGCCATCAGCCAAAATTAACCTATGTCCTTTAACTCGATTCTCTCAGGCTTGTCATAATGATAGACTGTAAGGATGTCTGGGTGCCGTAGACTTGGGTCAGCCTCACCTTGCTCAGTGTGGGATTTTCCTTCCTGCTCCATCTCCTTCCTTCTCCCTCAGTCCGGTGCTGTTTGGAACTTCCTTATCTGAATTCCTCTCTTCAATGTGGGATCTACAGTGAGGCTTAAGTGGGCGCTGAGATGGCAGAAACAGGGATGTTGAGGAAGGAGTAAGAGAAGGAGAAAGGGAGAAAGAGGGAAGATGCCCCCTACAGCCTCTCCCTCTTACTTTGGATGGGACTGGGGGTAGAATAGATGGTTCCTGGTCCTTGTTCTCTTTACCTTTCACCCTGTTGCTGCAGGCCTTGTCCCTGTTACTGAAGGGCTCCTGCACGTTCTGCTCTCTCATAGCAGCCCGAGTCTGGCAAGTAGCTCTAAGTTCAATCATTTGTGTTGAGAGAGGATTCATAACAGCATCTGTGGGTAGCCTGCGGGACCTCAGGGAGACATTGCTGTGTGGGAAAGCCAAGACTTTCTTCTTGCCTTGTTCCCCAGGCCAGGGCTATGTCTTTGCTTCGGGAGCTAGTAGGTAGTAAGTGCTTAGAGTCCATTCTATTTTCTTGAGAGAGAAGAGCAGCTCAGACCACAAGTAGAATTAGAGTATCAATAGGCCAGGAGAGTATTAATAAGTTTGGAGAGAATTCCTTTTTTATATATACCCTCAAAGCAATTGCTTTTGTCACTTATTTTGTAGTGTTAGAGCTGGAACCCAGGGCCTTGCATCTGCTAGGCTATCACAGAATTACATCCCCAGCCCCTATAGCTGTTTCAGAATATGCTCTGAGGTCAGCCATGCAGGGGCCCCAGAGCTCCTCTCTCAGATTGTATTGGCATTTGAGATCGTAGCTCAGGGTACCTACCTCTCCACCTGTTCAAGCTCCTCAGTCTGTTCCTGTGAACCTGACAAACACAAAAGTAAGTCATTCTCGAAGCCACTGTGGTTGTGAACGCTCTGGAAGCTCTTTAGTGAGAACAGACTGCAGCTGCTGTTTCCGCTCTCCTCCCTGTGTGTTTCAAAGCTTTGTATTATGTTGCCAGTGGCTTTCCCAAGCCCACAGTCAAAGTGCAGTCTTTGTTCTCTCAGGTGTGAGTGTCTTCTCATAGACAAACAGCACTTGGCACTTTTACAATGCTATATATTCAAGTTTTAAGCGATTTTTAAATCACTGAAGTTCATTGTTTCCCTCTGGCTAGTGTTCCAAACTCTTTTTCTTGTTGTTGTTTGTTTGGGTTTTTTTTTGGGGGGGGGGGGACAGGGTCTCTCTGTAGCCCCAGCTGGCCTGGAGCTCACTACGTAGACCAGGCTGGGCTTGAACTCACAGAGATCTGCCTGAAGGCGTGTGCCACCACGGCCGGCCATGTTCCAAACTCTTAATACTTGAGGCATACATTTCACCCAAGTAACTTTAAAAATATCTCCCATTGGCTGTGGCGGTGCACGCCTTTAATCCCAACACTTGGGAAGCAGAGGCAGACGGATCTCTGTGAGTTCGAGGCCAGCCTGGTCTCCATAGTGAATCCAGGACAGCTGGGGCTACAGGGAGACCCCGTCTCAAAAAGACAAAACAAAACAAAACAAAACAAAACAAAACAAAAAAAACCTTCCTCACCACACACAGCCTGTCAGAAGTTTGATGATGGGCTCATTCCTATGGCTTGTCGGTTTACTTGGACCAATTTCCCAGTTTGAGTTTGTATTCCCATAACCACTAATGCCCACAATTAATAGAAGTAGAGACTGTGCTACATACATACTGAAGACATACAGATTCTTTGCTATTGGTCCCTGTGAGGAGAACATTTCTTCCATAATATACTAAGTACATGCTTTCTACCCATTTCTTCTCAAAGATCCAATATTACTTTTTAGTAAAAACTAAGTCAATAAATTAGTGGAAATTAGATGGCATTTTGCCTACATACTCATTTCTAAATGCCCTGTAGTTTTAAGAACTGATCTCCCCTTCCCCAGAAATCTTTCCTTGTACTTTTATATTTATTTTTAGATTGAATAAAAGCTGTTATTTTGGAATGATTCTGGCAGAGAAGTTATAAATTTAGTCAACTCAGAGAGAAATAAAAATAACCCCCAAATTTGCTTCAAGCTTTGAACGCTTTAACTTCAAAAGAGCATGCAAATACATATTTTCTCTTGCAAGCTGAGAAAGCATGATTTGTAGGCGTATGGCAGTGGGAAAAACTTCTGACAGCATTCCCACAGCATCAGGGGAAATGCACGCGTGGGTGAGCTGCAAGGGACAGTTCTCCAGGAAAGCAATTTCCCTCTGACAGGCTGCTTTTTATTTCTTTTCTTTATAAACACAGCACTCACCCCTCTGAAAAGCAGCACATTTACAACAGGCCCATAAACTTCAACTAAACCGGTGCTAGAGTTCCAAAATGAGGGTTTATGTGACCCTTGCTTTTATGGGAGTTGTCCGATGAAGGCACCTGTTGTAACAGGATTGTTTCAGGGAGAAAGCTGGCTTAGGTTGTCAGTTTCAGTGGATTGTTCCTTTTCATGAAAGCAGCAAGATTTTATGATTTTGCTCTTACATTTGGCCTGCTTCTCCTAGAGACTTTTCATTTTAGAGGTTTACATATCTTATGACTGAGACAATTATTGTCAGTATCGTTACAGGAAAAAATTTAAAAGCTAAAATCTTAAAACTACATTTAAAAATTACCTCTGTGGGTGGATCACAATATTTATTTATTATTTATTTTATGCATTTGAATGTTTGGCCTCCATATATGTAAATGTACTGGAAGAGGGTGTTGGATACCCTGGAACTGGAGTTAGGAATGGCTGTTAGCTGCATTGTGTGGGTATTGGAAACCAAACCTGGGTCCTCTGGAAGAGCAGCCAGCGCTTTTAACTGCTAACCTAGCTCTCCAGCCCCAGAAAATATTGCTTATTTGTACATTTTTTTGCTCAGACGTCTTATCATCAGACTGCATTAGCTAAATTCTTTCATTGGCCCTCAAGCAACAAAAGTTAACGGTTATGCATACTTAGTACCCAGAGCAAGCCTCCATACAGAGCATAATTTTAACAAACACAATTAAATGGCAAATATCACTTCATTTTCTGACTTTAAATCACTCATCTTTTAAGCATTCTCTCTCTCTCTTTAAACAGGTTTGTTTTTATTTGCTAAACAGCAGCTTCAGGGACTGTAAGATGGCTCACTGGTTAAGAGAACTATGTGTGATACAAATGTGCCTTTTTAAGGTGGGATGTTTTATTTCTGAAGAAGTTTGTACCTTGTGAACAGCGGTTTAAATATGCACCTGGAAGGTTTAAGTGTGCAGCTAATTGTGAACCTCTTGTTTGCTAGCTTTATTGAAATTATTGCTGGAACTTTCGAGACTGCCCAGATAAGCCAACAGTTTCTCCGTTTTTTGTAGGTGGACACTACTCTCTCTCAGTTTACCGACCCAAATGTCTACCTGTGGGATGTTCATCACAGTAAGAGACTTATTAAAGTGGAAGGAGCTGTGGCCAAGAAGAGGAAATCCTACTGTGTTGATTTCTCCGCCATCAGGCCGCAGGTAGCCTTACTACGGGAAATGCACGTTACCCACTTTCACTTCTCCCTGGACTGGGCCCTGATCTTGCCTCTGGGTAACCAGTCCCGAGTGAACCACACGATCCTGCACTTCTACCGCTGCATGATCAGTGAACTGGTGCACGCCAACATAACGCCCGTGGTGGCCCTGTGGCAACCAGCAGCTCCGCACCAAGGCCTGCCCCTTGCTCTGGCTAAGCAGGGCGCTTGGGAGAACCCGCACACCGCCCTGGCCTTTGCAGACTACGCAGGCCTGTGCTTTAAAGAGCTAGGCCACAGGGTCAAGTTCTGGATCACGATGAAAGAGCCGAACACCAGGAACATGACGTACCGTGCCGGGCATCACCTGCTGAAGGCACATGCGTTGGCTTGGCGCCTGTATGATGAGACGTTTAGGAACGCTCAGAAAGGCAAAATATCCATCGCCTTGCAGGCAGATTGGATTGAACCGGCCTGCCCTTTCTCTCAACAGGACAAAGAAGTAGCCGAGAGGGTTTTGGAATTTGACATTGGCTGGCTGGCAGAGCCCATATTCGGCTCTGGAGATTATCCACGAGTGATGAGAGACTGGCTGAACCAAAGAAACAATTTTCTTCTGCCTTATTTCACTGAAGATGAGAAAAAGCTAATCCAAGGTTCCTTTGACTTTCTGGCTGTAAGCCACTACACCACCATCCTTGTAGACTGGGAAAAGGAAGATCCAATAAAATACAACGATTACCTAGAAGTGCAGGAAATGACGGACATCACTTGGCTGAACTCTCCCAGTCAGGTGGCAGTGGTGCCATGGGGGCTGCGCAAAGTGCTGAACTGGCTGAAGTCCAAGTATGGAAACCTTCCCATGTACATAATGGCCAATGGCGTTGATGACGATCTACACGCAGAGCAAGACATGCTGAGGGTGTATTATATACAGAATTATGTGAACGAGGCTCTGAAAGGTAAGGGGCCCCTGGAGTGCTGTGGCAGAGCAGATGATGCCTGGTAGAGAAACACTGTCCACACTCACATAGTCCAGAAGACAGCATTCTCCCTATGGATAGAACAGTTTAGGGAAAACTGGAAGCCCAGAATCCCTAGCACCTGCCTGGATTTGTCAAAGCATGGTCTTTTGTGTTTCATCTCAGAGGATCCCACACTCATCTCTTTTCTTTTTTATCCTCTCTTTCCTATTATTTTTTAAATTAATTGTTTTTGTTAGCATACAAAATAATGGATTTCCTTGTGAGACTTTTTGTAATATGTGTCCTTACACTTTGCTCTTATTCATCCTTCCCTCTGTCCTCCCTAGTCTCTCCTCTCCCTCTCTTACTGATCCTTCCTTCCTGAAGAGTGTCCATCCTATGCATTCTTGTCACGTTATGTGTCTCTCTACATGTATTATGTATATTCTGCATATGGTAGAAAATGGGCTCTGCTTTACCTCTGTGTTACCCTCTCGTTCTCCCTTGCCTCCATTTAGACCTCTTCCTTAACCCTCATATCCTCTCTCTCTCTCTCTCTCAGAGAGAGAGAGAGAGAGAGAGAGAGAGAGAGAAGAAATGTACAATACTCACCCAGGTCTGGTTTATTTCACTTAACACAATGTTCTCCAGTTGCATCCATTTTCTTGAAAATGACATTATTCCATTCTTCTTTATTCCATTTATTCCACTGCTGCACCTGAACATTATTCCAGTGTGTGTGTGTGTGTGTGTGTGTGTGTGTGTGTGTGTGTGTACCACATTTTCTTTATCCATTTATCTGTTGATTGACATTTGGGGTAATTACATATCTTGGCTATTGTGAGATAGCAATTAAAACAGCTGCACTCACAGCTGTTTTAACTGCTTGAGGTACATAAGATTAAACCAAGTATGTCATAGTAGGTTTGGTTGTGCAAAACTCACTGTGTAGTATAGCTCTATATTTGTCTTGATACCTGTCTGTTTTTGCGTAAAAGAAACATTTTCCAATTAAATCTAAGGAGTGTGAAGTTTTATTTAGTGGTATTTTTTCCTGATGTACCAAGGCTGTGTTGTGTACAAAATATTTCAATAAATCCTCTACTGTCATTTTGTTTTTCTAGCCTATATACTGGATGGTATCAATCTTTGTGGATACTTTGCTTATTCATTTAACGATCGCTCAGCTCCAAAGTTTGGTCTTTATCGTTATGCTGCGAATCAGTTTGAACCCAAACCGTCTATGAAACACTACAGGAAAATCATCGACAACAATGGTTTCCTGGGCTCTGAAGCTCTGGGAAGGTTCTGTCCAGAAGAATACACAGTGTGCACTGAATGCAGCTTTTTTCACACGCGCAAGTCTTTACTGGCCTTCATTGCTTTTCTATTTTTTTCTTTTATTATTTCTCTCTCTCTTATTTTTTACTACTCCAAGAAAGGCAGGAGAAGTTACAAATAGTGTGAACATTTTCCTGTCCATTTGTTTGGAAATAATTATGCACGTTTATCAGCTGTTAGCTATTTATACCTCTCAGTGTTGTGAAGCCAAATTTCACACATCTGGAGTCACAATCAAACTTTTTGTCCCATCTGGCAAAGGTTTTGGAACAGATGTAGGTGACTGTAAAGTATTAATAAGGTGAAGAGTGTCTGAATTTGTTCTCTTTTGCGGTGATAAAGAAACTGTCAGTCACCATAATTTCTACAGCACTCTCTGCAGGGAAAGCATGAAGCTATAGCCACACCAGGGTGCACTGCACAGAAAATTGGAAGTCAGCTTTAGGAATATTTTTGTCTGTGCCAATTTTAAAATGTCACGTGTTTTTGAAGTAACAATCGCTTAATTTCCATAACACCTGACAGTGATTCATTTACCTCACCTAATTTCACATGGTGACAATGGAGGAATGGTATGGGACATAGGGCAGGGGGACCCTAGACTGAGCCAGTCCTTTAAAAAGCACTGCTTCTATCAAATGCTGCTAATATTAATTTATGAATATACTTAGAGAGCACATTATGGACACATTTTTCATGAATGTTTTGAGGTGCTCTCTAAACCCCAGATCCTTGAGGATTTTTGCTTGCTGGCTCTTTGAGAGTCTTCACATAGATTTTTTGATAGATATTTGCAAAAAATAAATATGAGTCATGAACTGTTGTCCTCTTCAGGAAGCAGAAGTTGACTGTGAAATGCACTACGCTGCAGGGGTTCCAGAAAGGAGGGAGGAGGAAAACGTTCTTTTTATGAGCAACGTGACAAATCTGATCACACATCCTTTTAATTTGTAGTAGACCTTGAAATGAATGAAATGACCTTTCCGAAGGATGAACACTATTTCTACAAAGGCGGCTCTTGGTTCTGCTCTTCAGAGTGTCTTGTAAATTCTTTGACTTGATAGTTTTTAAAATTTCTTAATAGATCCCAAAGCAACCCATTCTGGTAACACCTGAAGATTTGTTTTTGTAATCTCTGAGATCCACTCTGCACATCTGCAGAAGGAGTTTTGAACTCGTTTTGCTTTGAACTTTTACACCACAACATGCTACTGACTTCCAAGGAAAGGGCTAATTAGATATTCTCCTTCAATGCCCTCCTACCATGAGTCTTGCTGATTTTCAGACAGGGAATTCTTCCCGCTACACTGGAGTTGTTTTATAGATAAGTTGGTATCATATCAAGCAAGATAAACCAGTAATCACAGGAATACCTACCCTTGTTGATATTACATTATTACATGTTGTCTTGACAGGTGGTATGTTGTTTTTTTTTTCCATGAGAGATAAGCATTTGGTGGTATTCTTTATAAAACTGGATTTTACTAAGATCAGACACTACAG
>NW_008360317.1:2085958-2112705 GCF_000622305.1 Nannospalax galili | reverse complement strand
TAGCCGCCATGTGGGTGCTGGAAATCCAACCGGGGTCCTCTGCAAGAGCAGTCAGTGCTCTTAACCGCTGAGCCATCCCTCCCGCCCCCCTCTAATTCTTTTAAACTAGTCAACCAGGACAGGCTGTGAGCTGGACCCCAGCCAATGGGGAATAAACACAGTACTCTTTAAAAAAGTTTGTTTATTGGTTTTATTATTTTTATTTTATGTATACGAGTGTATTGCCTGCATGTATGTAAGTACACCCACATCATGCAATGCCCCCAGAGGTCAGGAGAGGATGTCAGATAACCCCTGGAATTAGAGTTACAGACAGTTGTTAGCTGTCATGTGGTTGCTGGGAATTAAACCCAGGTCCTCTACAAGAGTAGCCAGTGCTCTTAACCACTGAGCCATCTCTCCAGCCCCTCTTGTTACATTTACTCTTACTCCTTGAATGTAGAGAGAAGTACTTCTACTACTTAACAAAGTATTATAATAAATCTTTGTGTAGCTTTACCTTCTGTCATAACCATGTGTCTGGTTGCTAGTGATTTCTTTTAATTAAATTCTTAACCAGGCATGGTAGCTCATGCCTATAATTCTAATACTTGAGAGGCTGAGACAGGAGGTTGGCTGTGAGCTCAAGGCCAACCATTCTTACTGAGTTAGCTGTTACCTAAGATGTGACCCAAGCAATGGCAAATGCATACTACTACAGGAGGTAAAACCTGGCAGGTGGGGCAATGGAAGGAGCAAAGGTATCTTTGACTAGCCCATGTGGTTGAGCTGAGAGAATTTCAGACACCGAGAGAGGCAAACAGCAAAAAGTCAAAAGAGAAAAAAACAGAGACTGCCCAACTACTGAAGAGAAATGATGATTCAAAACCAGCTGAATGTGACCACCATGACAGTTCTGTCCAGTAGATCTTCAGAGAAGATCAGATGAAGGAGAAAGGGCACCTCTCATGTCAGACTTAGGAACTCAGGAGGAACATGGAGAGGGCCTAGGAGGTGGGTCTTTCTGGTCCAATGAGGCTGTCTTCATCTGTTTTGATAACTGTATACCACAAACTAGATAATTGAGGAAGAATAGAAGTGTAGTTAGCTCAACGTTCTGTTTGCTGGGAAGTGCAGCATCAAGGTGCAGACATCTGGTATGGGGTTTCTTGCTGTATAACATGGTGGAGATTATCATGGCAAGACAGAGCAAGCATGCTAGCAAATGTCTGCTTATAAAGCCACCAACCTCATCATGGGAATCTTGTCTAATTCAAATGACCTCTAAAGAGCTCTATTTCTGGGTATCATTAATATTTGTCTTTGGGGATTAAGGGTCTAGTACATGAATTCCTAGAGATACACTGAAACCATTGTAAGAGTGATGAACCAATCTTCCCTGCCTCCTTCCCTCTTTTCCTCTCTTATAACCTATAAAAACAATTCACATTTAATTTACAACTAAGCTAAGCTATTGATTAAAAATATTTTAAAGGCCTATATGTATGTTAGTTACTTTTTGCTTTGCTGTGATCAAATATCTGACAAAAAACAACTTAAAGGAAGAAGGGTTTATTCTGGCTTACAGTTTAAGGGGATACAGTCCACCATGGAGGGAAGGCATGACACAGCAGGAGTATAAGTCAGGCAGCTGGTCACATTATAGTCAAAGTTAAGAAACAGAGAGAGAACAATTAAAAAAGGGGCTAGGGTATCCAAACTCAAGGCTTGCCCCCCACCTCCTTACTTTCTTTAGCAAAGTTCCACCTCTAATGATTCCAAAACCTTTCTGAAAGGTACCATCAGCTTTAGACGAGTGTTTGAACACGGCAGGGAGATTTTGTATTCAAACCACTGAATTTTATCTGTGGCTTCCATAGGTTCATGGACATCTCATGGAACAAAATACATACATTCCAACTTCAAGAGTCCCAAATAGTTTAATAGTCCCGATTCTGATCAAAAGTTCAAAGTTTTAGACTGAAGTGGTGATTTCCCTCCTTGTTATTTTCTCAAGTATTCTGTTACAGTGATGAAAAGCCTGAGCATATTTTATTTCTAGACTAATTCTACTTACTCTTAACATGTTTCACATTTATTCATAATTAGCTATTTAGAGCCCAGTTATTATAAAATCAAGGTCTGTTACAGTCAAAATGGCTTATATACCCTAAAGCCCATTAGTTATTTTATTTGTAACTTTTCATGTACATTTTCATAGAATCCCTAAGAAAACTAGAGACGAAAACTCAATTCTCACAATTACTTCATAATACTAAATTATTTTGTTGTATTATTTTGTTTAATTTTACAAATATTTTATGGGTTGAATCATGAAGATAATTTGGCAGAAGATGCTTCTATGTTAATATGTTGTACCATCTGCTCTTTTGAAACAATCTAATGACAGAGACGAAACATTAAATTTGTATATTTGTTATTTAGTTGATAAATAGTTGAAGGCTCATTAATTTTTCATGTATTTCCAAACCCTTTGGTAGAGTTTCTGAGTTTAGTATAATCTTTCAATATGCTGATTTTATGATAAAAACAATTTAACAGTAAATTATCTTATTCATTTTGTATAAATTATTTTCAACTGAAACATTACCCTTTAATAAATTACTGGAATTGATGAGTTTGGAAAATTCCATTTCCTTTGACTGTTGTGTCTGGTATCTAATTATGGCCTCCAGTATAAATGTTGCCTAAGGCATTTCAGCTTGTTTTGGTTACCAACATCATGTGAATCAAAGTTTTGACGAATTTATCTCCAAATTATTAGATGAAAAATTGTACACTATTTCAAGGCCATAGTGTTGCATTTATTTTTAAAATATTTTATTTATTATTTTTATTTTATGTGTATGAGTGTATTGCCTGCATGTATGTAAGTGCACCCATGTTGTGCAATGTCCGTGGAGGTCAGAGAAGGACATCAGATCCCCTGGAACTGGAGTTATGAATGGTTGTTAGCTGCCATGTGGGTGCTGGGAACCAAACCTGAGTCCTCTGCAAGAGCCACCAGTGCTCTTAACCACTGAGCCATCTCTCCAGCCCCAGTGTTGCATTTAAGACATGAGGCTTTATAGCCCATTTTTTCCTTCAAATAATGTTATTATGGGTCTTTGGTAAATAGTCCCTAGGTTTCAAATAGAACATTTCAACCAACAGGGGCAGAAGTGCTAACCCAGAGAGGAGAGAATATGTTCATTTCTAGGGAAGATTAGCAGTTAAGATGAATATATTGACAAGATGATAAATGAACCAACCTTAATTGCTATTGGTGCCATGCTAAAATGGCCTTATTTTATGCCGCCTGCCATTGACCTACCAGCCCACTAGACAAGCAGAGTGGGGATTAGTCATGCTATCAGACTAAAAGGTGAGGTGCAGGAGTCTAGCAGGGCTGGAGGACATGTGCAGCTGCCATATTTCACTCTGAAAAGAAGGAAGGACGGGGCAAAGCAGAAAGCAGGTAAGAAGTATGCTGCTCTGAGAAGATCCTGACTGGAGGCACCTGTGCGTCTTAGTGACTGGATGTATGTATGTCAAAATGCAGATGATTTGGCCTTTCCTTTAAAACAAATACTTTGTTATTTTATTTTTTATGTGTACAAGTGTATTGCCTGCAAGTATGCAAGTGCATCCCTGATGCTCAATGCCTGCAGAGGTCAGAAAAGGGCGCTGGATCTCCTGGGACTGGAGTTACAGATAGTTGTTAGCCACCATGTGGGTGCTGGGAATCAAACCTGGGTCCTCTGCAAGAGCAGCCAGTGCTCTTAACCTCTGAGCCATCTCTCCAGCCCCAACTTGGTCTTTTCTAAAGTGCCTTGGGGAGTTGGTGTTGGCACATGTGGTTCCCAAGGAGTGGTCTCTGGAGTATTTCTGACAGCCCATTCTTAGAGACTCGTGGATCTTTACAGGAAGATTGTCAAGAACAGATTCGGTAGATGTGAGAAGGTGAAGAAGCAGGTGAGGAGAGGGAGGCTGAGTGAAGACATGGCTTTAAGAGAAAGACTCAAGTGCATCCAGAAAGTCAGAGTGAACCTGGGATGAGAGGGGAGCAGGTAAATGGAAACAACTCTGCTCCCTTGGTGTGTGTGTGTGTGTGTGTGTGTGTGTGTGTGTGTGTGTGTGTGTATGTGTGATTCCCTCCCTTCTCCAGTGCTGGAGACTGAACCCAGGGCCTTGCACTTATTAGGCAAATGCTCCACTACAGAGCTAAGTCCCCATCCACACGTTTTTGTTGTTTTTGTTTGAGACTGGGTCTCGAGTACCCTAGGTTGGCCTTGAACTCCTATATAGCAAAGGGTGGCTTTGAACTTCTGGCCCTCCTGTCTCCATCTCAAAGTGCTGGGATTATACACATGTACCACCATACCTGGTCTATGTGGTACTTGGAATTAAGGATTCCTGTATTCTAAGCAAACATACTACCAACTGGACTCCATCCCCACCCCCAGGGAAACAGCTCTGGGAAGAAAGGATTTTGCCAGCTGCTATGTATGGGAACAGTGGGCTTGGGTTTAGGAGTGGGCTTGGGTTTAGGAGTGGGCTTGGGTTTAGAAGTGGGCTTGGGTTTAGGAGTGGGCTTGGGTTTAGGAGTGGGCTTGGGTTTAGGAGTGGGCTCTTACATAGTAGAGGCAGCCTGGAATCAGATAGGGGTGTTGGAATTGTTAGCGCTACTAGAAAATTTGCTTTATAATTTGCAGCAAGTCACCTAATCAACTGAGCATTTTTCTTGTCTTTAAAGAAAGGGAGTTACTTAAAACCAATAGGTTTCAACTTTGGTTATACATTCCAAAATTTCCAAGGCCAATTAAAGCTGGCTCTGTGTGGAAGAATTACTACGGGAAACTAAATCAAAAGCCAGTAATCTCATCCTGGCTTATCCAAATTTGGTGCTTTTGAGACAATCTTACTCTGTAGATCAGCCTAGCCTGGTACTTGCTCTATAACCCAGGCTGGCCTTGAACTTATGGCAATCCTCTTTCCTCAGCCTCCCAAGTGCTAGAATTATAGACATGAGCCACCATGCCCAGCTCCAACTGCAATATGCATATGAATTAAATGGGGATCTTGGGAAAAGATAAATTCTGATTCAGTTGGTCTGGGGTGAGTCTGAGAGTTTCCATTTCTAACAGTCTTGTAAGGGTGCCCATGATGATGTTTTTCTATGTTGAGAAGCAAGGGGTTAAGGGCCTTCTGTGGTTGACTGAGGAAGAGATTTAGCTTGTTCTAATAGGACACCAAGGGACAGAGAAGTACTAGTTGTTTTTATTAGAAAGATAAAAAGAACCAGAAGGAAGCAGGTGCTGCATGGATGGCAAACAGGTGCCAGTTTAAGGCTATAATAATTAAAACATTATGGCACAATGGTCTCATGACAAAATCTCATCTTAAATGCATGATCATTTTTGAAACGGAATTTAGTAGGTTCAGGTGATTATACTTTTGAAGTTTTTTTTTTTTAAAAAAAAAAGGCTAAATGACTAGGCATCTTAAAATTAAGTCACTTTTATACAAAAGCATGTTTTTCTAAAAGGACAAAATTTGTCTTTGTGTGTGTGTGCATATGCATGCATGTTACTGAATACATGTGTGTATTACTGAATGAATGTGTGTGTGCATATGCAAGCATGCAGGGTCCTGTGCATGTTAGGCAAGTGCCCCGTACTGCACCTTCTCCTTTGCTTATTACATTAAAAGAATAACGGAATCAAGAGCCTTATGCTGCATCCTGTAAAATCAAACACCTGTGGTCACATTTTTCAATAGAGATGATAAAACAGTGAAAATAGCAGATCCAAATTATAATAACATAAAATTTAGGATATATTTGCTGATAACGGATGACACCTGAATGAGACATGAGCATTTTAAATGTATCAGAACTTCTTCTGTACCACTGAAAATATGTTTAAAAATATATGTTTAATGAAGACATTAAGAAGCTAATTTAAAGAGAGATTGCTAGGTCAGGCAACTTGAAATTTGAAAAAAAGTAATGTAGTCCTTCCCCACTAGAAGGTGGGGTCCTGAGACTTGGGTTCAATTATCTGTCCCTTCAGTGTTTGGTATGTCTTCCTGTAGGAGGTTGGTTGACACCCACCTCCCAGGGTAAGCATGGTAGTGTCCTATGAGGAAGTAGTTTGTAAGTGTCAAAGTACGGTCCAGGTAGGGGCTCTTACTTGGCTCTCTTCACACTGACTTTCTGTCACCTTTGAGGAAATAATCAAGGAAATGCTGTCTGTGGAAGGCAAACTATAGTCTCTAACCCCGTGAAGTTGTGAAATACAATGTTTGCCATCTCTGCTGACTCTCCAGCTCTTGCTGGTAGAGTCCAAATCCACAGAGCCCAGGAAGACTCATCCCTGTTCATGACTAGACATAACACAGATGCTGGATCTAGTTTCTTCGTCATGGGACAACAGTATCATTTGATTTTTTTTGTCACAGTGAAGTACAAATGCATGTTTGATGCATGTGAGGATATCTTGCACTATCTTTGAAGGCTTGTTTTTTGTATTAAACAAAGAATTTATATTTTTTCCAAAATGGTTTAATTTTCAATTGATTTTTTTTTGTATTTCATACAGAAGATCCCAAACAATCTTATTCATCTTTATATCCACATCCTAAATGGCACCCTCCCATAGCCCCACCACCACTGGAGCCCATATACTCTGTCATCCCTGTTACTGTCCACTGTGTTGTCAGTGCCCCCAGCTGTTCCCCAGTGCAAGTCCATCCACTGAATTTAGTCAGCCTAGAATCCCTTGTTTTAGGAAGATCAGCTCCTCCTCATCTAGCAGCAATCAGTTGCCAACATTCCTTTAGATAAGATTGGGGTCTACTTCTCATTTTCCCAGTTCTATGCTGGGTTATTGTCTGGGAGTCTCTTGGGCCACCCTGGCCAACAACTCAAAGGAAGGTATCTCCTGTCTGGCATTGTTTCTTGTTATGTAGCCTTTAGCTATATACATGGACTCTTAAAGAAATATACTGATCACTTTAATCTTTGGTTATACTTTACCATAGAGTTGGCCCAAATAAACCAATTTATTTTTACTCTTAAGGCCATTTGAGGATCTTTTCCTCAGAGGTCACAGGGGCTTGGAAGGAGCCCCTGGTTCCTTTCTTTTACCGGTTCCATCTATGTGAAGATAAGTCAAATGTCCTGCTCGACCATGGCTGGCTTCACTTGGAAGCCTGGAGGAGATGTTTCCTCTGTGTTGACCCTCCTCTTTGTAGACTGGACAATGGTTCAAGTCCATCTGGTGGGGTCTCCATGACCTCCCTGAACAAGAGGACAAGTGACTCAACACAGTTACAGGACATTTTGAGAGATGCTCCATAGTCCCCTGGAACTTAGTCGACCTTGGAGGGCAAGGAGCAAAAACTGTCCTGTAAGTCCCTCTGACCAAATTAATATAGGCCTCAACGTATGGCTGTTAAACATCCAAGAAGGTTAGTTCCACCAGTCTGGTACTTTTAATTACCATATGCTATGTAGATAAAGCTTGGGCAAAAACCAAATGTTCTTAGATAAACCTTGACTAGACGTATATTTCGTTCTTTGAACTAGTTGTATGTATACTTTGTCAGTAGGTTGTTGGACTAAGGATGAGACAAAGAGCAAGATAAATAATGCCTAGCTAGATTTAAAAAAAACCAGAGGGAACCATATTACTCAAAATGTTTTAAAATTTGAGCCGGGTGTGGTGGCATACTCCTTTAATCCCAGCACCTGGGAGGCAGAGGCAGGCAGATCTCTGTGAGTTCAAGGCCAGCCTGGTCTACATAGTGAGTTCCAGGTCAGCTGGGGCTACAGGGAAACCCTGTCTCAAAAAAGACCAAAAAACAAACAATGTTTTAAAATTTGAGTAACAAGTAAGTGCACTACCTCTGGATATAGGCTAAGCAGTGACAATGTCAAAATAAAACTACCTGGCAAACCGTGTGCCATGCAGCACACTCATGGTGAGTATCTTTTCTCAGATGTCTGTTTAGTCTTGACCAGGTAAGTCCGAACGGTAATATGAGTTATTTTTCCCTTCTGAGGCGCTCTTCCTTTCCCCTGATTTTATCTTGGAGGTGTTCAGGTGTGGAACTCCATGAGTGGCTTTTCACTGTACCCAGCACCCACTCTTCATTTCTGTTCTTGCTGCAAGTGCCCTTTTGAGGTTCCTAATCATCTCTGAATGGTTTTCTGCAGGTTAGGAGCCATTTTGATTCATTCATTTCCACCTTTGCTGGTTTTAGGGAGCAGATGGGCTCTCTGCCGTCAGTCATCCCGTGCTTTCAAGTCTTTCTTTTCAGGCTCTCTGGTCTGCTCATCTTTAAGCCTTATGGAAAGGCTACTAGGACTGGGGTAATCATCTAATCCTTTTGAGCTAGATTATAAGATTCTCTAAAGCAAGGCCTTTATCTTACTTGCCATGTTATTCTGTAGAAGGCTTATGAATTACTTAATAAGCATATCTCATATGAATGCTCAATGAATGGAACATACAAATGTACTACAGGTGGTTCTTTAATACTGGTTAATTATTTTCTTCTGCTGCACCCCCACTCTCCCCCCACCCCCGGTTATCTGAGGCCCAACGGAATTCTTACTGGCATTTTGCCAATCAGATTATTCTTTAAAAGTATTTATAATGGTAATTGATGTTCATGGTGGTTATTCCCAGACTGTAAAATGTCTTGAGTTGCCAAATTAGTCATTTAAAGATTATTCTAAGACATTTATTTCTTTTTAAGATCTGTGATGTGGATCATCATAGATTACCAGTTTTTCAAGAATTATAATACAAAAAAATCACAATAATATCACACTGAACATTAGTGATTCTTTCACGATTAGTTCATTCAACAAATAATTAGCACATACTTAATATGTGCAAGATAACAGAGTTATTAGGCATAATCGCCTGCTCTAGGTACTTTATATATATATTTGAAATGCTTTGGTCATCAATGGTGCTAGAAAATGGTTGCTGTAATTGGTATACAGTATACTGGGTCACTTTCTCAATCTACATTAAGCAAAATATTGTTCTTTAAAATAGTGCTATTTATAGAGAAATAACTTTCAAATTATTTTCTGAAGTAAATGTCTACAAATCACATCTAGTTCTTAAATATACCCCAGAGGGTTAGCTGCCTGGTCTGCTAGTACCTTTGGTCTCTGCTTCCCAATGCTGAGTGATGCTGTGTCCACATCTGTCCACTATGGGAAGGTTCAATTCTAGGAGTACAGATTCTGTCTAGACATTATCTGTACACCAGCATGTGCTGGTCCTTATCCCTGTTTGCACTTCGAAATCAGATGAACACCATTTATTTATTTATTTATTTATTTATTTATTTATTTATTTATTTATTTATTTTTATTGAGCTTTTGTACATGTCATACGATAATACTTTTTTATAGATAACTTTTTTAATTGAGCTATTTAAATTTCGTAGAATATTTCCCACTCAAATCCAGACCCCCTCCCCCATCCATGCCTCCTCCCATACCCCCACCAAACCCTATGCACTCTGCCATGCATGTTAAGTCCTATTCATTCAGGTGTTTGTACCCAAATGTCCTTCAGTGTAAATGTGTCCACTGGAGTCTAGTCATACTCTCCCTCACCCAACAGCAAATAGTCTCAAATAGTTCTCAGTCCAGTGCTGGGCTGCCACCTATTTCTCACCTCCCCTTTGGGCCCTTGTTTGATTGAGCTGACATGGGTCCCTCTCTCAACACCACCACTGCCATAGGCTCACATGAGCAAGCCTCTAGTGACCTGGAAGCCTCCACCTCCCTGTGTTCATGAACCAGTTCTGGCTCTTACAATCTTTCGGCCCCTTCTTCCACAATGGTCCCTGAGCCATGAGTGGGTGAGGTTCCACATAGAGTCCCATCCTACATTCTACAGTCTCTTATTCTCCAAAACTTGGTCAGCTGTGGCCTTCTGTGTGCATCACACTCTGCTGTACAAGGAAGCCTCACTGGTGAGAGTTGAGGGGTGCATTAGCCCTCTCTCTACCCTTATTCCACTATGTTCCATGAGCCTTGGTTGTAGAGATTCAACTGCAGATGTGTCATCTAGTACTGGGCATCTCCCAGGTGTATGTTCTCTGTACCTGACCAGATGTGCAACTCTGCAGTAGCCTCCATCTGTTGCAAAAAGAAATTTCTTTGATGAATGCTGTACAATATGCTTGTCACCCTAAGGGAGCACTCTTCTGTCTGGCACTGCAGTTCTTGACAAACAGCTCCCAGGTATACATATACATTAATGTTCAGACACTCTATGTGCATTTCTTTCTTTCTTTCTTTCTTTCTTTCTTTCTTTCTTTCTTTCTTTCTTTCTTTCTTTCTTTCTTTCTTTCTTTCTTTCTTTCTTTCTTTCTTTCTTTCTTTCTTTCTTTCTTTCTTTCTTTCTTTCTTTCTTTCTTTCTTTCTTTCTTTCTTTCTTTCTTTCTTTCTTTCTTTCTTTCTTTCTTTCTTTCTTTCTTTCTTTCTTTCTTTCTTTCTTTCTTTCTTTCTTTCTTTCTTTCTTTCTTTCTTTCTTTCTATGTGCATTTCTTTCTTTCTTTCTTTCTTTCTTTCTTTCTTTCTTTCTTTCTTTCTTTCTTTCTTTTTTTTTCTTTTTTTTTTGTCTTTTTGAAACAGGTCTCCCTGTAGCCCCAGTTGGCCTGGAGCTCACTACGTAGACCGGGCTGACCTTGAATTTACAGAAATCCACCTGCCTCTGCCTCCCGAGTGCTGGGATTAAAGGCATGTGCCACCATACCTGGCTTTATGTGTGTTTCTCATAGGGTTTCTAAGGCATCCTTTTCCCTCTAGGTTTCCAAGCCCCCTTAGATTCACTCATCTGCACTCTTTTTTTCTCCCATCTGGCCTCCCTCCTCCCTCCCTCCCTAGTCACAGTGCCCCCATTATCCCCACCCTCACCCCAGTACCTCCTGACTCCCACCATCTTTCCTCTCCTGACTTCCCTCCCTCCCCTACATCACTGTCCCTTGCATGTCCCTCCCTCCTCACAACCCTGCCCATTGCTCCTACTTTTTCCCACCTCCCTCAGGTAACATCTGATCCCTACTAGCCTCCTTTCAGATTGTTTCTTTTCCTTTACCTCCATGCATCCTTTCCCTTCCCCTGGCTCCTGGTGTTACATCAGAATTTATATAGTCACACATAAGGGATTGGTGCTACAGTCCACAAATGAAGTAGAACATAGGTCACTTGTTTTTCTGTGTTTGTGTTACTTCACTTAGTATAACACTCTCTAGCTCCACCTATTTACCTGCAAATTTCATAATTTCATCTTTTCTTACTGCTGAGTAGAACTCCATTGAGTAGAAGTACCACATTTTCATTAACTATTCATCAGTTGAGGGACATTCAGGTTGTTTCCATTTTATAGCTATTGTAAAGAGAGCAGCAACAAACATGGATGTACAGGTATCTCTACAGCATGATGAGCCTTTTGGGTATATGAAAAGGAGTGGTATCACTGGATAATATAGTAGGTTCATTTTTAGTTTTGGGGGGATCTCCACACTGCTTTCCATGGTGGTTGCTCGAGTTTGCATTCCCATCAGCAGTGAATAAGCAGTCTCCTTTTTTCCACATCCTCTCCAGTATTTGGAGTCTTTTGTTCTCTTGATCTTTACCAATCTGACTGGGGTAAGATGGAATCTTAAAGTGGTTTTTATCTGCATTTCTCTAATAACTAAGAATGTTGAACACTTTTTAAGGTGCTTCTTAGCCATTTTTACTTCTTTGTTTGAGAACTCTCTGTTTAGGTCTATCACCCATCTTTTTACTGGGTCATTTATTTTCTTCTTTCTTTTTTGAGTTTTTTGTATATTCTGGATATTAATCCTCCATCAGATGTGCTGGGGAAGATTTTCTCCTACTCAGTGGGTTTCCTCTTCCCTTCCTTAGTTGTTTCTTTTGCTGTACAGAAACTTTGTAATTTAATGAGGTCCCACTTACTGATTGTTGACCTTAGTGCCTGGGCAGCTGGCGTCTGATTTAGAAAGTCCTTTCCTACGCCTATATCTTGGAGGGTGCTGCCTATGTTTTTTCTAGCAGTTTCTGAGTTTTTTTAATGAGCTCTTTGATTCTTTGAAGTTGACTATTGTGCAGGGTGAAAGATAAGGGTCACATTTCATTCTTCTGCAGGTGGAGATCCAGTTTTGCCAGCACCATTTGTTGAAGATGCTGTCTTTCCTCCATTGTGTGTTCTTACCACCTTTGTCAAATATCAGGTGGCTGAAATTATATGAACTCATGCTTGGGTCTTCTATTGTGTTCCTTTGATCTACATGTCTATTTTTGTGCCAGTTCCATGCTGTTTTTATGACTATAGCTTTGTAATAAAATCTGAGATCTGGTATGGAACCCCCGCCCCCAGCATTGTTCTTTTTGCCCAAGATTGTTTGGGTTATCTGGGGTCTGTTGTGATTCTGTATTAATTTTAGGATGATTTTGTCAAGCTTTGTGAAGAATGTTGTGGATATTCTTATTGAGATTGCGTTGAATCTATAAATTGCTTTTGGTAAGATGGTCATTTTCACAATATTGATTCTACCAATCCATGAGCATGGTAGGTCTTTCCATCTCCTAGTGTCTTCCTCTGTCTCTTCCTTAGAGTTTTGAAATTTTCATTGTAGAGATCTTTAATGTCTTTGGTTAGGTTTATTCTGAAATATTTTCTTTTAAGGCTATTGAGAATGGGAGGGTTTTCTCAAGTGCTCTTTCTGATTACTCTTTATTGGCGCATAGAAAAGCTACTGGTTTGTGTAAGTTGATTTTGTAGCCAGCCACTTTGCTGAAAGTATTAATCAATTCTAACAGTTTTCTAGTGGAATTTTTGGGATCTCTTATATATAATATCATATCATCTGCAAATAGAGATAATTTGACCTTTTTTCCCCCAATTAGTATTCCTTTAATTTTCTTCTCTTGTCTTATTGATCTTGCAAGAGTTTCAAGCACTATATTGAAAAAGAATGGAGATAGTGGACAGCCCTGTCTGGCTCCTGATTTTAATGGGAATGCTTTCAGTTCTTTTCCATTTAAGATGATGTTGACTATGGGTTTGTTGTATATAGCTTTAATTATGTTGAGGTATGTTCCTTCTAGGATTTTTAACATGAATGCATGTTGGATTCTGTCAAATGCCTTTTCTGCATCTATTGAGATGACCATGTGATTTTTGTATTTAAGTTCATTTATATGTTTTATTATGTGTACTGACTTATGTACATTGAACCATTCCTGCATCTCTGGAATAAAGCCAAATTGATCATGGTGGATGATCTTTTTGATGTGTGTCTGTATGCGGCTTGCAAGTATTTTGTTGAGTATCTTTGCATCTATGTTCAGTAAGGATATGGGTCTATAGTTTTCTTTTTTTGCTGCATCTTTACCTGGTTTTGGTATTAGAGTGATACTGGCTTTGTAGAAGGAGTTTGGGAGCTTTCCCTCTGTTTCTATCTTTTTGAATAATTTAAGCAGTATTGGTTGTAGATTTTCTTTGAATGCCTGGTAGAATTCTCCTGCGAATCAATCTGGGCCTGGGCTTTTTTTAGTCAGGATGTTATGTATTATTGTTTCAATTTCCTTATTTGTATTTGTTATGGGTCTGTTTAGGCTGTCAGTCTTCTCTTGGTTTAACTTTGGTGGTAACCACGATTTTAGAAATTCATCCATTTCTTCTAGCTTTTCAAATTCAGTGGAGTATAGGTTTTTTTTTTTTTTTTTTTTTTTTTTTTTTTGGTCCTTTTGAGACAAGGTCTCCCTGTAGCCCCAGCTGACCTGGAACTTGCTATGTAGACCAGGCTGGCCTTGAACTCACAGAGATCCACCTGTATTCCCTTACATTGTTTTGAATTTTTTTGGTGTCCATTGTGATGTTTCCCTTTTCATCTCTAATTTTGTTGATTTGAATTTGCTCTTTCTTTCTTTTGGTTAACTGGGCTAAGGGTCTATCTTGTTTAACCTTTCAAAGAACCAGCTCTTAGATTCACTGATTTTTTTTTACAGTGTTTTCTTTGTTTCTATTTTGTGAATTTCTGCTCTGAGTTTTGTTATTTCTTCTTGTCTACTAGGTTTGGAGTTGGTTTATCCTTGTCTTTCCAGAGTCTTGAGTTGTACTGGCAAGTTGATTGTATGTGCTCTTTCTGATTTTTTAATGTAGGCACTAAGAGCTATAAACTTCCCTCTTATGGCTTCCTTTAGGGTGTCCCAGAGGTTTTGTTGTGTTGTGTTCTCATTTTCAACATGTTCCAAGAATACTTTTATTTCTTTCTTAATTTCTTCTTTGACCCATTTATGATTCAGGAGTGTGCTGTTTAATCTCCATGAGTTCGTGTATTAACTAGACCTTCTTTTGCTGTTGATTATAAGCTTGATTACACTGTGGTCTGATAGAAAGCATGGAATTATTTCTTTTTTTTTTGTATTTGTTGAGATTTAGTTTGTGCCCCAGAATGTGATCAGTTTTGGAACAATTTGCATGGGCTGCTGAGTAGAAAGTGTATTCTTTGGTAGTTGAGTGAAATATTCTGTGTATATCTGTTAGGTACATTTTATGTAGTATGTCATTTAATTCAGATATCTCTCTGTTTATTGTTTGTCCAGTTGACTTGTCTATTGAAGATAGTCACCTACTATTATTGAGTTGGTGTTAATCTCTGTTTTATAGTCCTGGACTACTGATTTTATGAAACTGTGTGCTGCAGAATTTGGTGCATATATGTTCATGATTGTAATATCTTCTTGGTCAATTGTTCCTTTGATTAGAATGAAGTGACCCTCTTTATCTCTTCTGATTAGTTTTAATTTGAAGTCTATTTTGTCAGATATTAAAATTACAATGCCTGCTTGCTTCTTAGGGCCATTCAGTGAGAATGTTCTTTTCCATCCTTTCACCCTAAGATAGTGTCTATCCTTGAGGTTGAGATGAATTTCTTCAAGACAACAAAAAGATGGGTTTTCTTTCTTGATCCATTGCACCAGCCTGTGTCTTTTGACATGGGAGTTGAGGCTATTGATATTTAGTGTTATTATTGAAAGGTGTGTATTGTATACTGTCATTTTAATTTCTGTGTTTGTGGCCCTATTTTGTGTTTCCGTTGTTATGCCTTTGTTTTCTTTCTGTAGCCTCTTGGGTATACTCATTCCGTATTGCTTTAAGTATTCTCTTTAATGCTGGTTTGGAAGAAATGAATTCTTTCAGCCTATTTATGTCATCGAAAATTTTCTGTTCCCCTTAGACCTTGATAGATACTTTTGCTGATAAAGTATTCAGGTTGGCATCCATGGTTGTTTAGAACTGGGAATACTTTGTTCCAGGCTCTTCTGGCTTTCATAGTTTGCACTGAAAAGTCAGCTATAATTCTGATGGGTTTTCCTTTATATGTGACTTGTTGTTTTTCTCTAGCAGCTTTCATTACCCTCTCTTTGTTCTGTACACTTGCTGTTTTTACCAGGGACTTTCTGTTCTCATCATGCCTTAATGGTGTTCTCTGTGCTTCTTGAATCACTAAAGGTATATCTTTCCTTAATTTAGGCAAGTTTTCTTCTGTAATCCTATTGAAGATCTGTTGGACGCCATTGGTTTGAGTTTCTTCTCTGTCCTATATGCCTATAACACATAGATTTGGTCATTTCATGTTGTCCCACATTTCCTGAGTATTCCATTCCTGTGGGTTTTTTTTTTTTTCATATAATTTTTTCTTAAGGAGTCCAGATCTTCAACTTTATCCTCCTGCCTTGATATTCTCTTTTCCATTTCATTCATTCTGTTTGTGAGACTTTCACCCATTTATTCTAAATGCTCCTGTTGTTTCTAATTGGATTATTGAGTTTTTCAGTCCTGTGTTCATTTCCATTTGGGTTTTCTTCACTATTTCTATTTCTTTAGTGAATTTGCTTTTCAAGTTATGAATTGTTTTTGATGTTTCATTAAGCTGCAAATTTATATATTCTTGGGCTTCTGTCAAAATTTTATATATTTCCTCTTTGAATTCTTTGAGTTGTTTGTCTGTGTTTTCTTGAAGTTCTTTGATCATGTTTATGATTGTTCTTTTAAATTCTGCATCCTGGGGTTCTTTGGGGTGGTTCCTAATGCTGTGCACTTCTGTGTGAAGTGGGTTTTGTTGGCAACATATTCCTGGTTTTTCATAGTTGTTTGTGTTTTTGCATTGCTGTTTGGGTATATGGATGTTTTTTGTTGGTTATGTGTCTAACAGTAACTTCTACTCTGCTTTTGTTTAATTTAATTTTGATTCTGTTACTATTGCTTATGTAGCTTAGTTACTTTTTGTTTGGGTATGGAAGACAAATTGGTGGGTATTTCAAGTTCTTGCTGGGTAGTAGACTGGTCAGAGTCATGACTGAGCAGGTCTGTCTGCCTGATAAGGAGACTGGGAAGTTGTCATTGAGGGGACCTTCTGGGGGTGACTTAGGGATCTATGGTAGGGTGTTTAAGTTAATCTAGTTTTGGAAGCTAGTCCTGGGACCTGAGGTGAAGGAAGTGGAGCACACCTGTGAGAGAGGCTGGCAAGGGAAGGGGTGGGGGTGGATGAGAGAAATGGGATAGAGAGGCAATGTGCTGGATCTGACTTACCAGAGTTCTGGCTGAACAGGTCTGTCTGTCTGATCTGGAGGCTGGGAAGTTGAAGGTGGGGACTGCCTGGGGGAGAACTGAGGGTGTTTAGTTAATGTGGTTTGGAAAGTTAGTACTGGAACCTGAGATGAAGGAATTAGAGCCCGCCTGATACAATAATGCTGGATCAAATTTAGAACCTATCCCCCATCCATGCCCCCTGTCCCCACTGCAAGACCTCATGCATCCTGCTATACATGTTAAGTCCTATCCAGTCGAGAATTTGTACCCAATCTTCTTTCTCTTGGTGCAAATTCATCCACTGGAGACTAGTCAGCTTATCTAGAGATTGTAAGTAAGGTCTACTCTCCCTCACCAGTAGTAATCAGTCTCCCACAGTTCCCAGACTAGGGCCGACCCACCGCCCATTTCTCTTGCTCCACTCTGGGACCTTGTCTGATTAAATTGACATGGGTCTTGTGTTCTCTGCCACCATTGCTGCAAGTTCACAGGTGCAAACTTCCAGTGGCCTGAAAACCTCCATTTCCCTGTGTTTATGGATCAAGCCTGGCTCTTAAAATCTTTCTGCCTCCTCTTCTGCAATGGTCCCTGAGCTGTGGGTGAGGTTTGATATAGGAGTCTGTTGTGGGAACCCTTGAGCACCCCTTGGGTGGGGGGAGAGTTGGCATGGAGTCACGACACAGACACCAGGAGTCAGATGAGAAACAAGCAGTGTGAACAGCTGCAGACTCGTTTATTGCGGATATGAGGCTCCCTTATATCCCCCCTCCTGGTGTCCCATTGGCCACAGTAGGCTTTCTTGGATCGTGTCTGATCCTCATTGGCCCTCTCTGTCGAGCCATCTTGCCAGCCATCTCCATGTCCTTTGGCAGAATACAGGTTAGACTCAGCTGGATGTTTTTGGCACATTTGCAGCGTGCATGCACAGGTTGTTCAGGCCGCACTTCCTCCTACATATCCACCCTTTTTCTTTTTAAGCTTTATGGAACACTAGTGGGAGCCAGGGTTCTTTGCCTTGGCATTGGTGGCCCCACCTCAGGGGGTCCCCAGTATTATGGACTGTGCCTGTCTTAGATTGGCTTGGTTAGCAAACTCTTACCCGTCATTGACTACCAGCCCTCAAAGGGCGACCCCCTGGAAAGAGTCCATTGGGTGTTCAAGGGGAAGGCAATTATATCAAGGCTTTAGGGATCTCAGTGAGCCAGGCCTGTAGGACCTCGCAGGGAGGTTTAGGACCGTGATGTTGAAGAGTCATGAGTACCCGGAGGGTGGCGGTGTTAACCTTTCTCTGACATCGTATATGCTGAAAGAGACACTTGAGGAGAAGAAGTAAAATTAAGACAATACCTCCTAGCAAAACATAGGTGGCTAGTCAAGTCGGTGAGAACAGGCTTTTGTTGTTTCAAATGGTTTTGAAGAACCCATTGTTGAGCACCAGGATGGGAGCCTGAGTATAATTCAATTGAATTATCTGTTAATGAAGCAAGATAGAATAGTTGAGGAATTGTTGTGACCAGGAGCCTTTGATATATTGGGCCAATGTGTGTCTGGCTTGGGTTCTAAGATAGGCCACTGCTCCACCCAAATGGCATCATCCAACATCCAGGTTAGGGCAATCGAGTCGGGCAGCCCCTGAATTGAAGGCTCATGGGGGGCAGTGGCCCTTAGAATTGGGGGTGCTGACTAGTTGCAGACATGGGGCTAGCATGATGTTTCTACCAGAAAGGCCAGATTTATCATGAGTGATGACATCAAGAAAGGCCCTGTCATCAGTGGTAATTACTACTCCCATGTCCTCTAGAATGTTTCTGCCCCACAAAGTACGTGAGACGTCAGCCACCATGGGGTTAAATGAGCCCTGATTACCATCTAAATCCTTCCAGTGAACTGGTTGGGCAGTGATTTTTTTTATCTTGGCTCCCTCCTACCCCTTTTATCAAGGGGCCTGGTCTAAATTTCCAGTGTGGGAAGCAGAGGGAGTCATTTATGGTTATAATAGTGACATTGGCCCCTGTATCCACCAGATCCTTGATGGAGGAGCCGTCCAAATAAACAGTCATGAGCGGGGAATCATTGAGGATAGGAAGGGACCAGAGGATCTATTTGGTCTCCCCTCTTACTTGAGGGGCTGAGGGGTGCCCCGGGAGAAGTTTAAAGGAGGGCAGTTGTTTTGATTTTGGGAGTGACAGTCCTTAGTCCAATAATAGCCCTTATTACATTTAGGGCAGCGGGTTTTGGCTCATTCCCATGAGTCTCATGATTCCGGGAAGTTTGGGCGGAAGTGGCCTGGTTTACCGCAGTTCCAGCATAAGCTGCCAGAGGGTGGGCTATCTCGGGCCTATTTACTCTCAGACAAGAGTGTGCCCAGGGAGGCTGTCAAGGCCTCAAAGGGACTAGATCTGGGGTCCAGATCTCTCGTAGCAATGACCCATTTGTGAATGCCGTCATTGCAGACTGCCGTGACTGCATTGCGGGTGGGCGTATTAAGACCCTCCCAGGTCAGTTGTTTGAGCAGGATATCGCGTGTGGGACCGGGTTCCACTCTATGCTCAACGGCCTCAGTAACTCCGGATAGAAAGTCAGTGAAGGACTCCCCAGACTGCTGGATCAACTTGGCGGAAGTATGTGGAGGGGTCCTGAAGGGTGCAAGCCTTTAGGACCTTGAAGGCCAGATCAGCAACCTGCTGGAAATAGGCATGTACGCCAATGGTGGCCTGGGTCACAGGGCCGACGTAATATCCTCTGCCCGTGAACATATCTAGAGTTACTGGGACCTGATTTTGAACATTAAGCCTGGCCTGAGATTCTGTATGATCCTCATAGACAGAAAGCAATTTTAGGAGGGCTGAAGGATCTAAAACAGCCTTAAGGATATTATACCAATCAAAATGGGTCTGAAGCTGCATGGCCCACTGTCTGAAGACTTATTCGAAGTAAGGTGAGTCAGGGCCAGATTCATTGGCAGCCTTGCGAATGAGGGACAGGTCTGCCGGTGGGGTGGGAATCCAAGGCTGATTGGCAGCATTAGGACCGATGTTTACTGGAAAGGCCATAAGGGGGTGACCCCAGAGGGGTGCCAGGCCCTGAACAGGCCTCATAGCAAGAAGGGACGGGACTGTGGGAAAGGAGTCCGGGGAACGGGCAGGTCAGGAGTAGGAACAGGGTCCCCAGGCTCCAGATGGGTAGGGGCTGGACGGAAAGCAGAGTGAAGCTTCTGCCAAGGGTACTGAGGAGGCGGGGAGATGGGATCAGGCCCCTCCAGAGACAGAGCCTGGGCAGAAGGTTTAGGGTGTGGTGGTTTGGGAGGAGCTGAGGGACAGTCCTGTTCCTCCCCCTCCTCGTTAGAAGACAAAGAGGTATCCTCCTTGCTGCTGGGGGAGGCGAGGCGATGGAAAAATTGACGTTTGCTTGTTCCTGACAGTGTTTGTTGTGGGCTTTGATCACCTCCTCTGGAGAGGAGGATTTAAGGCTAGCAATAATGGCTAGTAGGATTGGGACAAAGGAAGTGGGCGGGAGAATCCCAGAGCCAGCCTCACCCTTCCGGCCCAGGAAGAGGACCACGTCCATGATTCCGGGTCCCACATGTTCTGGGGAGTGACCCAAGGTGCCAGTAGAGTGGCCTCTTTCCAAAATGCATCCAGTTGATGGGATTTAACTTTAAGCCTAAAGGTTCATATTTGAGGCTCCCTACAGTGGTGGGGGGCAGGTTGCCCATGACTGGAAACTAAGGAGACTCTGTAGTGTTAACAAAGGGCCGGAAGTATCCTAGACAAAAGAGGGAAAGGGTAAGGAGAAAGGCAAGGATACAGAGGACTCCCCAAGAGCACAGCAGAAGAGCGCTGGCTGAGGCAAACATTAGAAGGTAAAGGAGAGAGTGTATCGGACCCAAGGGTCTTGTGCTTAGTGGAGGACTTCCGTGGTTCATTAGGCCATGGCCATATGCCCACACGGTTTCTCCAGATGGGGAGCAGGGGTCAGGAGCCGCTGTTGGGTTCCACCTCCCAGGGGGTCAGGCTTTATGTGGTGGCGCCGGGAGAACCAAAAACAAGTAAATGTTCCTCCCTAACCAACAAAGAATGCAAACAACACCAAGGAAGAAGGGGAAGAGGAGGGGGTCTCCACGCTCACCCTCATGAGGACCTAAGACACACTCAACACAGAAAGGGGCCAACTGACCAAAAACACAACAGGGGGGTGCCTTGCCGCGCGGGAGGGAAGGGGATGACCGGGACCGCTGATGGAGAAAGAGAAAGTACGCTGAAATCAGGAACGGTTAACGCAATGCTGGCAAGAAAAAGCAAAAACTGCAATCCAAAAAAGAAAGGCGACTATCACCCAACAAGCTAGGACCCGCGGGAACTCAAGGACCATGCCAGCATGGATTCCTTGAGCCCCACGTTGGGTACCAGATGTTGTGGGGACCCTTGAATACCTCGGGTAGGGGAGAGTTGGCGCGGAGTCACGACACAGACACCTGGAGTCAGGTGAGAAGCAGGCAGTGTGAGCAGCTGCAGACTCGTTTATTGCAGATATGGGGCTCCCTTATATCCCCCCTCCAGGTGTCCCATGGGCCCCAGTAGGCTTTCTCGGATCATGTCTGTTTCTCATTGGCCCTCTCCGTTGAGCCATCTTGCATCAGCTGTCTCCATGTCCTTTGGCAGAATGCAGGTTAGACTCAGCCAGATGTTTTTGGTGCGTTTGCAGTACGCATGCGCAGGTTGATCAGTCTGCACTTCCTCCTACAGGAGTCCTATCTAGGGATGCACATACTGCAGTCTCTTATTTTCCAAAACTTGGCCAGTTGTGGCTTTCCTTGTCCATCTCACACTCTGTTGTATAAGGAAGTTTCACTGGTGAGAGTTGAGGGATGCACTAGTTTTCACTCTACTCCTGCTCTGCTATATTCTATAAGCCTTAGGTGTAGCAGTTCTACTGAAGATATGTCACCTAGGACTGGACATCTCTCAGACCTATATTCTCTGTGTGTGACCAGTTGTGGAACTGTGCAGTAGCCTCCATTTGTTGTAAAAAGAAGCTTCTTTGATTAGTGCTATATGGTATATTTTTCTATAAATATAAGGATCTATATTTAGTATATGGTAAGAAATTTCATTTTTCTAGCAATATGGCAGAGATAGGGTTTACTCTAGGATCTATGACCTCTCCAGCCACATGCACTTGGCTGTGTTTACCACCCATGAGTTCACTCCCATGAGAGGGCTTTAAGACCAATTAGATAGCTGCTGATTACCCTCAACCCCCATAACATCACCACTACTGCACCAATAGAAGTAGTTTATTGTGCCAGTTGTTATGGTTACTGGGCTTTAGGGCTGGGTTGGACCATTGATTGATTTTTCTCCCTTAGCAGCTTGCATAGTATCTTCTAGAACTATGAAAGCTAAACTTCAGGTAGAAGGCATCCAGGTCAGTTCCTGCTCCGTTGCTCCAAGTCCTGTGTCTGAAGTATGTCTATTCTGTCTTCAGCAGTAGGGTATTATCTTCAAGTCCTGGGAGATAACCAAATGCTCTGGCAATAGCCTGCATTATTTTGGGAGTCTCTTGGACCATTCTGATCAACCACTCAAAGGGAGGTCTCTCCTGTCTGGCACTGTGTTCCTTCCCATACTCCCCAGGTATACATATGCACTAATGTTCAGGCACTGTATGTGCATTTCTCAGGGGGTTCCTTAGTTAACACATTTTCCTGTTTTTCCTAACCCCTCAAGATACATTCATCTCTATTCTATCTTCCCTGTCATCCAACCTCCTTCTTCTCTCCCCAGTCTAAGCACCCCCATTATCCCCACTCTTCCCTAAATAACACCTACCTCCCACCATCACCATGGCCCCCTGCATATCTCTTTCTACTCCCTTCCCAACTGAATAATCCCAGTTTCCTGACCTCCCCCCCAGGAGCATCTGTTCTCTATTATTCCCTTCTTTCTGGTTCTTTCTTTCCCTTTACCTTCATGTTTTCTTTCCATTTTCCTGGCTCCTGGTGTTACATCAGAATATAAACTCATATATAAAGGATTGGTGCTATGATTCCCAAATGAGGGCAAACATATATCCCTTTGCTTTTCTAAGTTTGTGTTACTTCACGTAGTAAAGAGTTCTCACACTGCTTTCCATAGTGATTGCACAAGTTTGCATTCCCACCAGCAGTGAATGAACAGTCCCCTTTTTCTACATCCTTTCCAGCACTTAGTATCTTTTGTTCTCTTGATCTTAGCCAGTCTGACTGGGGTAAGATGGAATCTTAAGGTGGTTTTTATCTGAATTTCTCTAAGAACTAAGGATGTTGATCACTTTTTAAGGTGTTTCTAAGTCATTTTTATTTCTTTGTTTGAGAACTCTCTGTTCAGGCCTTAGAGGTTTCAGGGGTTTTTTGAGTTCTTTATATATTCTGGATATTAATCCTCTGTCGGATGTGTAGCTGGGGAAGATTTTCTCAAATGCAGTGGGTTTCCTCTTCACTTCCTTGGTTGTTTCATTTACTGTACAGAAGCTTTATAGCTTAGTGAGGTCCCACTTGTTGATTATTGACCGTAATGCCTGAGCAGCTGATGTCTGATTTAGAAAGTTCTTTCCTTTACCTGTATTATATAGGGTACTGCATTGTTTTCTTCTAGCAGTGTCAGAGTTTTCAGGTTTTATTTTGAGGTCTTTGATCCACTTGGAGTTGAATTTTGTGCAGGGTGAAAGATAAGGGTCTAATTTCATTCTTCTACAGGTGGAGATCCAATTTTGCCAACAGCATTTGTTGAAGATGCTGTCTTTCCTCCATTGTACATTCTTGGCACCTTTGTCAAATTTCAGGTGGCTGAAATTGCATGTATTCATGTTTGGGTCTTCTATTGTGCTCTATTGATCTATGTGTCTATTTTTGTGCCAGTATCATAGTTTTACAAGGCACAGATGGCTTATCTCAACTCATCTCATCTGGGATGCTGTTCTGCAGAAATGACTCTAATTTCACTTGTTGGGCTTCTTCCAAGTGAGCCTAGCCCCTGAGATCCTGAAGGACCTCCACCTTTATCCTGTACCCTGATATTTTAGTCAGTTTTCCGTTACTGCCACAGTCATACAAGAGAAAAGGTTTGTTTTGGCTCACAGCTTTGGAGGTTTCTAGATTGTCTTGTCCTGTAATGAGACAGCACATCATGGTGGGAGTATGTGGGGAACAGTGCTGTTCACTTCATGGCTAGCAAGCCAAAGAGACAGCAAGGAGCTGTAGTCCTGCCATCCCCTTTGAGAGCAAACCTCCAATACCTCAAAGCTTATTAAGGCCCATGTCTCAAAGATTCCACCACTCCCCTAAGGACCAAGCCTTTAACACACTGTAGCTCCAGGGGCAGAAGCTGATTCCTGCTGTTGCTGAATTTCCTCACCAGCTCCTCTTGGCTTCTCTGTCCTGCCATTGCCCTGGTAGCCAACTCACTCTCTACAGTTCCTTCTCTAGTAAAACCTCACATCATTTCTTCTTTTTGTGTCTGCTCCTCAGCACACCCTGACCCATCAGTCAGTGAAGAGAGCCAATAGTTAAAACAACAACCTTGGATGTTAGTCCCAGTCCTAGTCCTGCTGGGAAGGCGGGACAGGCTGGAGCAAGTAGACATCAGGGAGACTGGGAAGGACACAGGTTGAGTAACCATCTCCAGAGGTCACTTCTAGTATCAGGCACACCTATAGGCATCCTGTAACACAAATCTCATGGGAGAACTTAATGAAGTGTAGTGACTTCATCATTTTTGATTATTTAATTTCCTTTTAATAGATCACACTTATATTTTATAAAGTCTTTCAAAAAAGAAATTAATGCTTAGCATTCCTATCTATTGGAATATAAGGTTGACTAATTAACCTTCATTAACCTTTTAGTCTCTACTAGTGGAGTTGACATAACTTAACCCTTAAGTCCCTTTTCTAGTCTGAATTTTATTTTGCAGAACCTTGGTGTTGCCTTAGGGTTTAAATTCAGGACCAGATTTGAAAAGTTTCATCTCACTTATAAACAAAGCAAGACATTTCAAAAACTGCCTGCTTTCTGTCTTGTGTCAGGAGGAGGTGTTCTGTTTTATCTTCCTAACTGTGTTGTTTCATTGGAGCTCTGCTGACAGCTGCCACATAAACAAGAGGGAACAATCCCAGCTATTGAATGAAAGCCATGTGTAGGTGTGGGTTGTGCGCAGGGACCCTAGTGGCTTCTTTCAGGTAAGCACAGAGTTCATTATACACAGACCCAGAGCCTTCTTGTGTGCATGCAACACATACACAAATATACTCCCCCGCCCCCTTCCTGCAATTTGCAATTTTCTTCAATTGCACATTCTTAATGGCCTTATGGAATCACATTCCTATTTCTTTTATTAGTTAAATCTAGTATTTTTGCATTTCTTTAAAAATTTTTGTTCAGGGGCTGGAGAGATGGCTCAGTGGTTAAGAGCATTGACTGCTCTCGCAGAGAACCTGGGCTCAGCTCCCAGCATACACATGGTGGTTAACAACCATCCATAACTCCAGCTCTAGGGGATCTGACATCCTCTTGCCTCCACAGGTGGTGACTGGCATGGGTGCCTCACATACATACAGGCAAAACACTCCTACATAGTGGTGTGGTCTCTGCCAGTACATGGTAGTATTTGCTTTCCCACACCCTAGTGGTACAGGTTTAAGTGTTTAATGTGTTTTTATTTTTTAATTTAAAAACTTTAAATTTTATGTCTATGAGAGTTTTGCCTGCATGTATTTAAGTGCAGCACATGCATGCAATGTCCATAGAGGCCAGAAGAGGGTGTCAGATCCCCTGAAACTGGAGTTAGAGTTACTAGTCACCATGTGGGTGCTGGGACCCAAGCTTGGATCCTCTGGAAGAATACTGAAACTGGAGTTAGAGTTACTAGTCACCATGTGGGTGCTGGGACCCAAGCATTGGCCAGTGCATTTAACTGCTGAGCCATTTCTTTTTTATCTCCAGCTTGGTAATTTGTCTTCTAAATCTGCAGTTTACAATCTCTCTTAGAAATAGTTGAGGCTTTGTGTAACCTCAAAGTCAGAGGTTACCTCTCCTCACCTTGTAAATCACTTGGCCGTCTTCTCTAGACAACCCATCTTTGAATAATCACTGATAACTCAGATAAATTGCTGGACCTGAGTCCTAATCATTCACCAAGGAACACTGAGCCACAAAGAGGCTGATGAGCATGCACTGGCCAGGAGTTCAGCCTCCCTGTGGCTCAGTGTTCCTCTGTGACTGTCTTGAAATTCTTAAACACAATTTCTCATTGCACTTGTGATTTCTAATAATGTCTGGTGGAATTGTGTAGCAATACCTACATAGTATGGTATGAATGGCTGTGGTCCATAGGCAGCATACAGGCCCAGTGGCTCATGTCTCACAAACCCAATGGCCCAGGTTTTGTATGTTTGCCTTGTGGCAGGCCAAGGCTCCCTCAACCTCAGTGACAGTGATGTGAGCAGCAGTCACAGAAGTACCAATCAAAGCTTCACAAATTACAGGAAATACCAGAGGCAACATTAAAACAACATTATATAAAAACATCATGTACATTTATGTTTAAAGTTAACTTCATGACACTGAGGTGTAAAGATCTAAATTGTTTAGAAAACTAAGAATTTTCAGTTGTGAATTAAATAAAATTTATAGTTTGATTTTATCAGAAATTTGTACCAATGCTATATCTCTGAATAATCACAACAATGTTGTCATGGTCTATAAAATATTCCCAGTTGCTTTAATAACAGCTGCATATGCACAAAACTGATTCTCAAATTTAAGCGTTGCCAAAACTTTCATTTGCAGGAGTGACTGATCGTACTTTCAATTATGTTCACTAAACATGATGTTAAATGTTTAATTTTGATGATCTAATAAACTCCCAGAAAAGCTCATGAAATTTGTTTTATTATTCTTTTCAATACTAGGAATCAAATGGAAAAAACTTATGATGAATCAAGAAACGTGTTAATAAGATGTCACATATTGCATTGCTATATATTAAACTATTGTATCAAAATATTGTGCCACTCTAAACATTTATGTTGTTATTTTTGTATCACTATTAACCCAATGAGTTTTTTGGGAGTTTTTAAAAAACTATT
>NW_008360317.1:2034953-2085918 GCF_000622305.1 Nannospalax galili | reverse complement strand
TAATTTATTATTTTATATGTATGAGTGTTATGCCTACATGTATGTAAGTACATGTGTTGTACAGTCCCCCATTAGCCACCATGTGGGTGCTGGGAACTGAACCTGTGTTCTGTGTAACAGCAGTTAGTGTCCTTAACTATTGAGCCATCTCTCCAGCCCTTTTTTTGGTCTTTTTGAGACAGGGTCTCCCTATAGTCCCAGATGACCTAGAACTCACTGTGTAGATCAGGCTGACCTCAGTCTCAGAGATCTGCCTACCTCTGCCTCCTGAGTGCTGGGATTAAAAGTATGTCCTAATTACTGTTTTGTAAGTAATAAGAAAACATTTTTAAAGGAAAATATTTATATAGATTAGTACCTTTAATAGTATCTTTGTTTTTTAAAGGAGGGAACTTTGAACTCACTGTAGCTGTGGTAATCTGCACAAGACCTGCACATGAGTGGGTCCCCCAGCATTTCAGCATGGAAGGGGGAAGGGCTGTCATGTCCCAGCCCTCCCTGAAGGACTGACTGTTGACAGTTCACTGTGGCTGCAGAAAGGGGTGTCTCTTTCTTTATTCCCATAGCCACCAATAAGCTGCCATTGCCACAGTCTATAACCCTCACCCATGCTCATGTAAACAACTCAAATTAAACTCAGTGGGCCAAACACACAAAAGACCCCCAAATAAGAGAGGGTCTTGTTGGGAAGAAGGGTTTTGCTGGGAGAGGAAGAGGGAGGAAAGGGTAATGAGGTGAAAATGACTGTAAGTTACTATATACATGTATGAAACTGTCCAAGAATTAAAAGAAAGGAAGGAAGGAAGGAAGGAAGGAAGGAAGGAAGGAAGGAAGGGAGGGAGGTAGGGAGGGAGAGGCTGAAGGTAGAGGGATTTTCATGGTTATAGACCTAGCTTTAATCCCATTCCATAGTACAAAGAAGGAAGGAAGGAAGAAAGAAAGAAAGAAAGAAAGAAAGAAAGAAAGAAAGAAAGGGGAGGGGTATCAAAATACATTGTATGAAATTCTCAAAAATGCAATAAAGTATTTTTAAGAAATTTAAACAACAGACAAAAAAAGACAAAAAGATCATTAGGAGGAGTAATAGTAAGCTTTATTTTTTTTTGAGGCTATGCCTGAACTAAACTAACATATAAAGAAGAGCCAGAGAAAATGGAGCAATGAAGTGGTTGTTAAATTAACAGAAAGAAAATGTTTCCAACATTAAGAACAATCTTAATGTACAAATTGAAACTGTTTATCAAGTTCCAACCAGGAGATGAGAAAACAGTGAAGTCACTGATGCTAGGAAAAAATAAAGATTGAAAAGAAAACATTACGAACTTCCAGACAAAAATAGTCACTTGGAGAAGTGGACATTCATGCAATGTTTTATGTGCAGCATCTTAAATGGAGTTCTATGTTCTGGCATCTGAACACTGAGGGAGGACTGTGGCCTGAGGTCTCTGTGCACTCTGAAGATGTCACTCACCTTTCTGGGCAGAGGGAAGGGTAAGGGGTTAGGATAAGACAGCATGTCCCTACCAGATACTAGAGTAAAGTAAAAGAGGAAATCTGAAAACCCAAAGGCATCATCAGCACACACTCCACCAGTGCCTAGAGCAACAGCCAGGTGTGTTTTGCTAGATCTTCATGTGGCAATTTTGAGGTTGTGGAACCTTCGGGAGGCATGGTCTAGTGGGAGACCATCAGGTCATGAGGTATTATCTCTTTTTAGAAGATATTGCTACTGGGCGGGGTTACTAATGAACAGGACCAGCACCTTTCTGCCTCTGGCCTTCTGTCTTGCTGTGTGATTGCTGGTGCGATGGCATTGGTGTCATCTTCCATGAAGCCTTCTCCAGTGGGCAAAGTGATGTGCTTGAAGTTGGACATTCCAGACTCTAGAATTGTGAGATAAATAAATCTCTTTTCTTTATATAGTTCCAAACTTCCAGCATTTTATTATAGCAATAAAGAACCAACCAATGTACAGCACCATCACTAGAGAATTGGCTACCATCCCCAATATGATGATTAATGGTGGAAGCAGAGATAGGTTTAATCAAAGCGGCACATGGGGAAATAGGAATAGATAAGGGGTTCCAGTGACCCCACATGTCAATCTTCTGATAGGAACTTCAGGTTTAAAGAGAGGAAGAATTGGGGCAGGGGGCAAGAGGTGTGCATAATGAAATGGTCCTGGTCAAGGTGTGATTTGATGGACTATTGTCTCAGCTCTCATTCTTCAAGATGGTAGAAAGAAGTCCTTCTTGCTTGAGGGGAGCAATCTGTTTTCATAAGATGATTACTCCTACTTTAGGGTACAGTTTCTTCATCACAGATAATGGCCCTCATCTGGGAAGTGGTCTTCCCTGCATGACTCTGCTGTTCTTGGAATCCGAGGTGCCTGCAGTTTTAGGACAATAGTGTATCTCTGTTTTAGCTTTGAAGGGTGTCCTAGTTAACTTTAGTTGTCAGCATGACACAGCCTAGAGTCATCTGAGAAGGGAGTCTCAACTGAGGGATTTCCCAGATCACATTGGCCTGTGGCCATGTCTATAGGGGATTGTTTGATTGTTAATTGATGTAGGAGGACCAGCCAGCTCACTGCTGGTGGCACCAACCCTGGGCAGGTGGTCCTGGGTGGTAGTGCATGCCTTTAATCCCAGCACTCGAGAGGCAGAGGCAGGCAGATCTCTGTGAGTTCAAGGCCAGGCTGGTCTACATAGTGAGTTCCAGGAAAACTGGGGCTACAGGGAGACACTGTCTCAAAAAAAAAAGCTAACTAATCCAGCACAATGGTTTCTGCTTCAGATTCCTGACTTCTCAGTCATGAACTGTGACCTGGAGTTGTAAACTGATAGCGAATACCCCTTTCCTCTCTCTTTGGTCATGGTGATTATCACAGCAACAGAATCAAACTGAAACGAAGGGCTATAAGATAGGTTAGGATGACAGATATCCCTTGAGTGATCAACATGCCTATTGCAGAGTTAAGCAGGTCCTTTTCATTAAAAGAATATGAGGTTAAACAGGTGGGTATCAGGAGAGCCAGTAATAGAATTTATGAGAAGTATGAAAATAAATGAACATACTTGTCTTAGTTTGTTTTCAATTGCTGTGACAAATACTCTGACCAAAATCAAGCTGGAGAAGGGTTTTTTGGCTTACAAGCACAGTCCATCACCAAAGGAAGCCAAGGCAGGAACTCTGGGTAGGAACCTGGAGTATAGATCATGAGGATAGCTGTTTATTGGCTTGTGCCTCCGGCCAGTGCTCAACCTGCTTCCTTACACAATACAGGACTACCTGCCCAGGGTAGCACCACCCACAGTGGGCTGGGCCCTCCCACATAACTCAACAACGAAGAAAATGCCTCACAGACATGGCACAGGCCAGTCGGATGGAGGAAATTCCCCAGTTGAGGCTCCCTCAACCCAGGGGTGTCAAGTTGACAACTAAAGCTATCCAACACAATGCAAAAATATCCTGAAAAGTTATTTTGCTAGCCGGTCAGCAGGTATTCTTAAAAATAACCTTAAGAAAAAAAATATATAAACTTTTTGACAAAGAATAAAAAAATATACAAACAGTATTCTAGACAGAAAAATCACTTCAACTGTGATCAGGAACTAGATAAAAGTCCTTGCTCTTGCCATTAGTAATGCCTTAGAATTTCTAGAAAATGCAGTTAGAAAAAGTAGTAACATAATCTGTACGTTGAAGAAAATTAGGTTAAAGTTTTTCTTTTAAAAAATATTATCATATTCCTGGAAAACTCAAGTGTTAAGGTCTTAGTCTGTTTCCTGCCGCTGTAACAGAGAGCCACCATCTGGGTCATTGGCAAAGAACAGCAGCAGATTGGGCTCTCAGTTCCGCAGGCTGGAGCCTGAAAGTAAGGTGGCCTGTGTGCTGCCACATCAGAAACCCACATCTATCCTAACTAGCCCCCTTCCTTGTGACATCATCACCTCTTACAGGACCCAACTCTCAATACTGAGGTGATGGTAATTATATTGGGCATGAGTTTTGGAGGGGACATTGAAATGATAGCTTTTAAAGAGAAAAGTATTGAACTGATGAAAGAATTTGATTGGATGAATAGCTACACAAAAATATTTGCAACAATCAATGTAAAACTCACCTAAACATGGAAATGAGAAAAATTCTTGATTGCAATAAGATAAAAATGAATACTATATAAAAGAATGAATCTTGAAAATAAGATGCAAATAAATGAAAATGAATGCTAATTTCTTAGGTATATAGTAGGTTCTTAGATACATATACTGAAAATAAAACATTTTATGTCTCTAAGTTTATTATATAATTATACGTGTTATACTTATGTATCAATTATGATGTAGACTTCAATTACAATTATAATAGTGATTTTGAGATCATATAAAATGACATTAAAGATTATATGGAAGAACAAACTGCACAGGAAATAAAGAATGAGTACAGATATTAAACACACTACAACGTCACTGTATGTGAGTAAATAGGTATTGGTATTTTTACTTAAATGAATATATTTCAGGAGCTAAATGCCAGATCTACATGTAGATTCCAAAATATATGTTATTTTAATCTGTTACAAAGTCTCTGTTTCAGTTCATCCTGGTAAGAAGGTGCTGGCTCCACTGACTGTCCACCTAGAAGCAAGAAGAAGCCGACGCACTTTCCCAGGATACAGAAGTATTTCCAGGTAACTGAGATTTTGGGCATTAAAAATAGGAAATGAACACAGTTGTAGAACAGAAGAAAAACTAGGTGTTTACACACACGATTTGAGGTGTGTGAAACTGTTCTTAACAAAACAAGAAACCAAAACAATGCCAATGAGATATTATAGAGTTAAAACATATTTACTTCACAGCTGATGGAGTTATGGACTTCAAATGTCAAACATGGGTTCTTACTGAAATTGCCTAAACACAGATCTTACCTCAAAAGAAATGAAGTAGTTTATTCTGGAGCGAAATGTGAGTGACTATGGCCCAGGAACATGGATGTAGGTTATCCTACATACCATGCTACAATGTGGTAAGTGTTTCATGAAATTTGTATAGGAATATAACCAAAAAGGTGGTAAGTCAAGGCACTTTTTAAATACATTGGCGGGAACATCAAGTAGGCAGGTCACAGCAAAGCAGGGAAATGGGCCTTGGGTGTTATCTGTGTTAGTTGCTTTTCTCGTTGCCATGAACAAATATCTTACAAGAAACAACTTAAGGGAAGAGGGACTATCTGAGCTCACAGTTGGGTCATATGGTCCAGCATGGCAAAGAATACATGGGGGTAGAAGGTAGGGGTGACGGCTGTACCGTGTCCCTAATGAGGGAGCAGAGAGAAATTAGTGCTGGTGCTCAGCTTCCCTCTCCTTTATGTTCCAGGCCCCTAGCCCATGCAATGGTTCCATCCAGTTAGGGTGGAACTCCCCACCTCGATTAACCCAATCTAGAAACTTCCAAACAAAACCAGGGTTTGTTTTTTAGATGATTCTAGATCCTATCAAGTTAAACCAATATTAACCATCCCACTATCTAATGATGCGGATTGAAGGCTGGTGACACATTCCAAAAGGACTTACCTAAGAGATACAAGGATGTTGGGTCTAACACAGATGTGGGCAATGAGTGGCTATTAAGGAGCTTTGAAGAGTGAAAGATCATTTGACTCTGGACATTCCAACCCTCGACAATGACCAAAGTTCTATTCAGGCATCAGCTTTAAAGAATCTTTAACATCAATGTGGGTTTTTTTTCCTGGGGACTTCAATTTATAGTATGAATAGAAAATAAGAAAAAATAGGGGGCTGGAGAGATGGCTCAGAGGTTAAGAGCACTGACTGCTCTTGCAGAGGACCAGGTTTGATTCCCAGCACCCACATGGCGGCTTCGAACTGGCCTTAACTCCAGTTCTAGGGGAATCTGAAGCTCTCTTCTGACCTCTGTGGCATTGCACGCCACGGGTGCACTCACATACATGCAGGCAATACACTTGTACACATAAAATAAAAATAATTTTAAAAAATTTTAAAAAAGAAAATAAGAAAAAATAAACCTGAATGTATATATTATCCCAAAGAGGATGTCATGACCATCATACAGGTACTCAAAAATATCAGCAATCAAGGAAATGCAAATCAAAGTAATAGATAGTATCTCTTTATAACTATGTAATTAATAAAAATAATAGAACAATAATGTCATTTTCTTTACAGGTAAGAATCTAGAGGGAAAATATTGTCATGCCCTATGTGAATGGTTAACCTGACTTTAAAACTTATTTATTTATTTATTATTATCATGTGTGTGTGTGTGTGTGAGAGAGAGACAGAGAGAGAGAGGAAGAGAGAGAGAGAGAGAGAGACGTATGCCACAGTGCACATGTGGAAGTCAGAGAGCAACCATCAGGAGTCAGTTCCACTAAGGGTTTTGTGGACCAAACTCAGGTCTCAGGCTTCTGCAGCGTTGCATTTACCCACCGAGCTATCTTACTGGCTCTAAACTGACTTCTTTAAATGCAACATCATTATTATCTTGTAAAAACAAAAATGCACATATAATCAGATTAACCAGCCTCATTCTTGGAAAGCTATTTCAAAACACTAAATAGAAAAAGCATAGTAATATAAGGGATAAGAAAATATATGCAATGTTTATTGCAGCATTGCTCATAATTAAAACTCTGAAACTTGGTGAGTCCCCATAAGCAGGGAAATGATTTAATCAGTCTTTATCATATAGTACCCTTAGCCATTAGAAAGAACAAATTATAGTTAAACCAGGTGGTTAGGATTCCCATGGTGTATTTATTATTCAGTGAGAAAAATCTAGTTGTAAAAATTTATACTATTGTATTTCTGCAAATAGCACTAACAAATAAGTGATGATATTATGTATATACATATACAATTCATAGAACCCACAAGGTTCAAGCCCTAGGATCCACAAGATGGAAGAAAGGAGAAAACTGACTCCCACAAATTGTCCTCTCTCTCTCTCTCTCTCTCTCTCTCTCTGTCTCTCTCTATCTCTCTCTCCCTCTCTCTCTCTCTCTCTCTCTCACACACACACACACACTGTGGCACATGAGCCACCCCCACAAAATTAATAAGTAAATGTAAGAATTATGTATATATATTTGTTAGTACATATTGTTTATAATATGATGTTAACATGGGCTTGTGAAAAAAAGAGAGGAAGGAAAGAAGGAGGGAAGGAAGGAAGTGAAAAGGGGAGAGAGGAAGGAAAAGAGGAGGGAGAGAGGGAAGGAGCGAGGGAGGAAAGGAGAGAGAGAAAGAATGAATTGTGGTCTTGTGGTCTGAATCTGAAATGTCCCTCAGAGGCTCATGTACTGAATGCTTGTCCCCAGTTCATAAGTTCATAGCAGTCTTGAGAGCTGAGGGGCCCAGGTGGGGGCCGACCTAGCTGGCAGAGTACATTACTAGGCAGGACGAAGTTTGTATCCCCCTGTATTTAAGTTTACTGCTGGGAGGTGTGTGTGGCTTCCAGGTTCCTGGAGCCCTCCTCCCATCGTCCAACAAACTGAGGTGATAATTCCTCCAAACTATAGCTTGGGGAACAAAAGGATTTACTGGGCTTGCTAACAGAGCATAGGGTGAAGGTGGGGGGTACCCCTGGGCTTTTTTCCTACATCACTAACCTTTCAGCAGTGGTCCAAGATGGCGAAGACCATCCCCTCCCTCTGGCTTCCCCTGTCCCTATCCTTAGTCCCTCCCCCTCATGTAGCTAAGGCTGACTGATTGGGTGAGGAGGTGATTGACTCCCTCTGCCCTTCTCCAGTGGAGGGTCTTATAGTCGAATTAGTTTGAGGTGATTGAAACAAGCCAGTAGGAAGGCACCTATCCACTGCTTGCCACTCAGAGGACAAGCTCATCCAATACCCCCACAGACTCTGGCTCCACTCACTGTTTCCTAACCTACTGTCATGATCTCTACCAGACTTCAGTCCTCAGGATGATGAACTGAACCCCTCTGAAACCAGGAGCCAAAATAAATTCTTTCTCCCTGAAGCCATCTTCCAGGTATTCTATTACAGCCATGCCAAATTAACTAATACAGGGAGGAAGGAACAAGAAGGGCAGCAAAGAACAGAGAGAGCAAAAGAAAGGAGGGAGGGAGCCGAATCCTTCAAAAAGGCACATGTGATACGGCCCATTTATAGTCTCTTCTTGGAATACAGAAAAATAAAATAAAGCTGAGCTCCAATGAAAGCGTCTACTTTTCTTTATCACAAGACCTGACTTTCCTACCTTATTGCTCCTGTAGCTGCTGTTCACCTGTCAGCAATTACTTTCCGCTGGGCATGCTGGGGAGATTTCTTTTTCATTTTTCCAACCTATTAAATAAACACGAGAGCTCTGTGTTGCTTTATTGCTTCATTTGTCAGGCTGTGTTCCTGTTATAGAAAGAGAGAGAATATTATATGACCACTTTGCCCAGTTTGGCAGTCTAACGTACTAGTCATCTATTTTACCACCTCTGTATTTTAAAATATTTTAATTCCACACACAAAAAATTAGAAAACTATACAAATGACATTCTGTAGCCACATTTCTCTCAACTCCTGGAGGCTTAGAACATTAGGAAGAAAAACAGGAAGCTGTGCCATATGAAATGGTGGGACCATGTAAGCAAAATCCTACCGAGTCTGCTCCTCACTCAATGACTGAAGAGAGGCTGTAGTGGAGACTGCCTCCTTCCAGAAGCTGCTTTAAACCCAGCTTTCTTCTCTGATTTTTCTCAGTCCTGTTGAACTACTCCTTCCTCCCAAACCCACCATCTTCTTTGATTCCTTGACAAAGTCTTCAGAACTTTGAAGATCTATCATCTCTCTTTATTGCTAAATCACTTGATTAGTTTATATACACCACTACATCAGCTAATCCTTAAAGCAAGAACTCCCTGTTAAATGACCTGTGATGTAGACCTTTGAACAGTAAGCTAGTGTGTTCAGAGCTAAATATGCCAGATAGGTCTTGAGGTTCATTCAGTTTGCTTCCTGGGAGTGTGGCATCCCTGTCTTCCTGGGTCTCTTAGCACTCTCCCCACTTCCTGTTTGCCTGCCTCCACTGCAGCGCCTTGGAGTATCCTGAGATATTTTTACTTTTTTGCTTTAAGTTACAGATGGTTCTTTAGTTATGAGGGTTTCTGCTTATCATGGTCTTATTTTATTTTGGTTTATAGGACTGGGAAAGTGATATATAAACTGATTTAAAACCACAGTTGTTTGTTTGAGACAGGGTCTTCCTGTGAACAAACAAGCATGTGCCACCACACTTAGATTGCCCTTGGAATTTTGAATAGCGATTTTTCTCAGGAGAGTAGTGATTGGTATGATCCTTCCTTGCCATGCTGGGCAGCAGTGACCACAGATCCCAATCAGAGGGACACTGATACTCTTCAGTGTGCTTACTTACAGAGGAATGCTGGCAGTTCAAGACAGAAAGTTTGAGAACAAATCTCTTTTAAAAAAATTTTTACTGAATTTTTGTGAATTTAATGCAAAATGTTTTGATCATTTTAGACCCTCTATGCTATCTGTCTCCTCATACCTCCTGCCTAATTTAATGTACTGTGTTTTATATATATATAAAATATGTATAAAGACATATTAAGTCAAACCTCTGTCCCCAAATGCCCTTTGGTGTAGATCTATTCACTGGAGCCTAGCTAACCTATCTAGTGTCTCGCTGTGAACAAGACACCTATATTAAATCTCTGCCTCCCAAGGTTCAGGGATCATTGTAAAAGAGGGGGTGGAAAGACTGTAAGAACCAGAGGTGGTGGGTGACCACAAGGAAACAGAGTTTTCTAGATAGCCGGGCAGTTGCTCATATGAACTCACATCAATGGTGACAGCATGCACAAGACCCCTGTAAACTCTGTGTGATGTGAGCTCACACAAAATCCCAGCATGGAAGAGGAGGGGAGGAGGGAAGGGGGGAGGAGGAGGGGAGGAGGGAGGGAGAGGAGGAGGGGAGGAGGGAAGGATCTCAGTGTTAGCTGAGGAACTATTGGCAACCAGTGGCTGCTGGGAGAGAAGAACAAATCTTTGATAGCTTGTGGTTTACAAAGAAGACACTTATGCAGACACACACATAGATACACATACAGACACACAGAGACACACACACACACACACACATACACACATACACACACACACACACACACACACCAGGCTTTTGTGAATTTTCAGGCTTCTCAGAAACTGTGCTTAGCATACTGTTAAAAACTGCTCTGCTCCAGAAGAGATGAGTGATTATGGGAAAGCAATTCTAGGAGAATGGCCACATTAAACAATAAAGATGAAGGACTCTTTGGTGAATTTTGCCACTTTGTGTGACTTTCCTTAATCTAAATTTCAGAGGTGTTAATGTACCAGTAAGATGAATAGCTACCATAATTTTAATTTGCCTAATGATGATCTGAGTTATAAGTTCTTTGAAGACAGCTAGAGTGTGAGGTGGTAGTGTCACAGGAACTCAGGGGGCAGAACTCAGAGGTTGAACCCTTGGATGCCTACTCTTGAGGACTCTATCCTCTCTTAGGGCTCTTATTTTCTAGAATGTTCAGGTTTGAAAATATGCACTGTGGTTAGAAATAGTTGTTCCTTAACACTACATGTAGCCTGATATGTGTGTGGGGTGGCGGGGGGGGTACCACTCAGTGGCTCAGGGAGGTATTTGGAGGATGGTAGAGGGGGTAACCAGAAGTCCCATCGTGGGACTTCTATTTTTCTCTCGTCTGTCTGGTCCCTAACTTCCTTCTCCCAAATTTGTCTGCCACTCTGGACTGAGATCAAAACAGTCCAGGGTCCTGCACTCACACTGCCTCTCTGTGACTCTTCTTTTTAAGAGGGAAGCATTCCTGGATGGTTGCTGTTGGGACATAGAGCAGAATGGTTGAGGTAGGAGGGAGGGATACTTGCTGCTTCTTGTCGAGATCAAAACAGTCCAGGGTCCTGCACTCACACTGCCTCTCTGTGACTCTTTTTAAGAGGGAAGCATTCCTGGATGGTTGCTGTTGGGACATAGAACAGAATGGTTGAGGTAGGAGGGAGGGATACTTGCTGCTTCTTGTTTTTCTTTTCTTTCTTTATCTTTAAATTTTTTGTTGAATTTTTGGATTTTCATATTATTCTATGGTTTTTAGATTCTCTCCCCCATCCTCATCCCCCCTTGCTGCCCCTGTCCAATCTAACATACTCTATTATATATATATTATGTGTATTACATAAATAATAAGGCATATGGAGTCCATTTGTGCCCCAAATGTCCTTCAGTGTGTGCCCATCCACTGGCGTCTGATGAACCTACTAAGAGTCACATCCTTGAAAGACACTGACTCTCCCCCACTCAGCAGCCATCAGTTGCCAATAGTTGTTCTCGTAGAAACAGGGTTCTGTATTAGTTACTCTTCTATTGATATGATAAAACGCCATGACCAAGGGAACTTATAAAAGGAAAAGTTTATTTAGCTTACAATTCCAAAGGGTCCATCTTGGTGGGAAGGCATGGCAGCAGAGGTGGCTGGAGTAGGAACAGAAGCTAAGCTCTCACATCTTCAAGCAGGCACAGGAAGCAAGAGAGCAACTGAAGATCTGGCAAGGCCTAAGAACTCTATAATCCCACCCCCAGTGATGTGCTTCCCAGCATGGCCACACCTCCTAAGGCCTCCCAAAACAGCAGCACCAACTGGGGACAAAATGCTCAAATACTTGGAGCCTATGGGGGACATTCTCATTCAAACCACCACATTCCACTCCCTGGCCTCCATAGGTCCATGACCATATAAAATGCAAAATGCATTTAATCCAATCGTAAAAGTTCCCATAGTCTTTACCAGTCTCAATACTATTCAAAAGTCCACAGTCCAAAGTCTCTTCTGAGACTCAGGGCAATATCTTAACAGTAAGTCCCTGTAAAATCAAAAGACAAATTATATACTCCCAAAATACAGTGGAACCGAATATACATTCCCATTTCAAAAGGGAGGAATAGAGACATAGTGAGGAAATACCAGACCAAAATAAAACTGAAAACCAGCAGGGCAAACACCAAACCCAGTAGTTCCATGTCTGACTTCTGAGATTTTACTTCCAAGGGGCTTTAATGGCTCAGCCTCTCCAGCTTTCCTCTGTGAAACATACATCTCTCCTCTGGGCTGGTACCACTCCTTGCATGCAGCTTTCCTTGGCAAATGTTACAGAGCTCTAGCATCACGAATGCCTTGTTGGGGTCTCCATTGCCAACTAGGCTTCACCTTCACAGCTTCACACAATGGCCTATCAGGGCCTTCTTTATGTAGAGATTCCCCTGCTGCATGCTGCCTGGCCTTGGAGATTATCTGAATCTATGGAGGAAGAACAAATGACCCTTTTCTTTGCCAAGTTTGGCTGCAAGTTTGGGAGGACCCTGGACTACTTCATTCACTTTTAAAGCTTTTCTCTGTTGTGATTTTCTAGGAGTAGAAAACCCCAGCATTTTCGTTTCACAAATTGGAGGCTTAACTGGATGTGGTCTGGCCCTGGAGGCACTCTCTCCATTGTTTAAGAGCAAACCTCTAGGCCTCTCCTTAATCACTTTAATCTCCTTTATCAAAAGGATCCTCTCTTTCAACACATGCCTTGGCTCCAATATTAATCTTTTCAATCTAAACTGTATATTTTGCATTTCTTCTGCCTCATTTGCTCTCTTTCACTGTAGATGTACATAATATTCACCATTAATAGCCACACCACCATTTCTACATCAGGCTGCCTTGAAATACCCTCCACCAAAGAAATTAGTCCACTGCTTTTCAACTTAGCCTCAAGCTTTTTGACTGTGGTCAGACTCCAGCCAGACTCTTTGCCAAAATATCCCAGTTGCTGCTTAAGTCTGTATTTTCCCCTAGAACTACACTGTTCTCAGCACTGCTTTCTTCCAGGCATCTACTAGAATGGCCTGTTAAGCTCTGCTTACAGCAAACAACTATTTTTCTAGTCTAAACTTCTGAAATCTTCCACATTGCTCCAAAATCCACATGATCAGGTTCTTCACAGCCAACAGCCCACTCTTGGTACCAATCACTGTATTAGTTACTTTTCTGTTACTGTGATAGAAACACCATGACTAAGGGAACTTACAAAAGGAAAAGTTTATTTAGCTTACAATTCCAAAGGGACAAGAATCCATCATGGCAGGGAGGCATGGTGGAAGAGGTGACTGGAGGAGGAGCAGAAGCTAAGCTCTCACATCTTCAAACAGGCACAGGAAGCAGAGAGCAACTGGAGATCTGACAAGGCTTCAGTACTCTGTAAGCTCAGCCCCCAGATATGTGCTTCCTAGCATGGCCACATCTCCTAAGACCTCCCCAAACAGCAGCACCAACTGGGGACAAATTGCTCAAATACTTATTGCCTATAGGGGACATTCTCTTTCAAAACATCACAGGCACCAAAGTTTAAGGGTGTCCCAGTGCCCCCTTAACTCACTACTGGCCAACTAGAAAGGAAGACATTTGCTTTTCTTCTCTCTAGTTTTCTTTAATTCTGTGGTTAATCAGCTCACATTGAAGGTATGTTTACCTTAGCACATTCCTCTTCCATACTTAGGGCATGAAGTGCTTACAAAGGAAGACAGCGTACAAAGAAGCTCAAGCATAAGGCTTGGTAGATGGGGATCACAGAGGAGCAAAGCAAGGGCAGGATGGACTGCACCTCACCCCATGACTGCTTGGTAACAGTCTTTCCAATGGCTACATCTTTCTGGCAATTTACAACAGTGAAATGTTAAACAATTATAATTCACCCCTTGTTTAAAAGAATGCCCAGCCAGAGTATAGTGTGTGAATGATTCCCGTAATCCCAGCTACTTGAGAGACTGAGGCCTGGACGATCAAAAGTTCAAGGCCACTCTGGGCAAGTTAGCCTCAAAAATAAAAAGGTGAAGAGGTAGCTCAGTGGCAGAACACTTGTCTAGCTTCAAAGAATCCTGGGTCTGATCCCTCTGTAAAATTCATACATACATACATACATACATACATACATACGTACCAGACGGTAGAAGTCACAGCTTCCTTGCCTGCTTGCCACTTCCTCCAAGAGTGATGGATGGTTCTGGGCAGAGAGTACCATGACAGGATGGGTAAAGTTTACTTGGAGCCTAAGCAAGAACATCACCTGAGAAAATTTTAAAACAATAAAGTATTCTTTCCTGAGAAAATTAAAATATTAAGTTCTATTAGTTGCTGCCATTGCTGCTGCACTGTTTTGTTTTTTGCTTGTTTGTTTTGTTTTTTGAGGCATGGTCTTGTTATATAGCTCAGACTGACTAGGATCTGGGCTCCTTCTGTCTCAGTCACCCAAATGCTGGGATTCCAAGTGTGAGCCCCACACCCAACTACTGTTGAATTTCTGTTTTAGTTTTGTTTTTGCTTTGGGGGAAGGCATGTGTGTGAGGGCACATGTGTGTATGTTTTTCTCTGTGTGTGTGTATGTGTGTGTATACATGTATGTGGAAGCCAGAGGTCAACCTTGATATCATTCCTTAGGAGCAATCCACGTCATATTTTTGAGACAGTCTCATTGGCATGGGGCTGTCCTAATTGACCAATGAGTCCCAAGGATCTGCCTATCTCTGCCCCCTTCTGCACTTTCACTGGAATCACAAGTACATCACTGTGCCCCTGGGAATTGAACTTGTGGTCTCATTCTTGAGGGGCAACACTTTACTGAGTTATTTCCATAGCCCATTGCCAAGTTTTGATGAAAAACATGGAAGCTTCACATTTGAACATTTTATTATCTATCCTTTCATAAACATTTTAATCTATGAGAAGATACTCAGAAAATTCCCTATTCCACTGGCCCCTGGCGTGTAAGTTCAGTTACATGAGCTTGTGTGGAGAGTTAGTAAGAGTTTAGAACTGTTCTTTGCTTTGGGTATAATTTGTTCCAATTTCCAATTGTTGTCATTTCTTTAAGCTTAATATTTGAGAGTGCTGGAGACACTTGCATACATATAGTCACTCACACATATACATAAACTAAAAATAAATATAACTTTTTATAAAAAAAATTTATTGAAAATCAGACTAGAAGCTATTCATGTTTCACTCTGACAAACATCTTGATTATAGGTACTGGAGAGATGGTTCAGCGGTTAAGAGCACTGGCTACTGGCTACTCTTGCTGAGGACCCAGGTTCAGTTCCTAGCACTCACACAGTGGCTAACAACCTCCATTTATAACTCCAGTTCCAGGGGAGCTGATGCCTTTTCTGGCCTTTATGGACATTGCAAAACATGGGTGCATTTGCATACATGCAGGCAAAATACTTATACACATAAAATATAAATAAATAAGTTTTTTTAAACTTTATATTTGAAGTAAAAAAAAAAATGACAGCACACAGTGATCGCAAACAGAAGAAACTACAATTTGTTACCAGTGAACTCTGGCAATTCCTGTGGTCATTTAGCACTTTTATCTTTTCTTAAAATTTAAAACTGAACATGATACTTAAATAATACTTCATACCCACTAGTATGGGCATCCTTCAAAAGACTGGTGATAGTAAATGTTGGGTGTTGACAAGAGTGGTAAGAAACTGAAATCCTCAGACTTTGCTGGTGCCAGTATAAAATTGTGCCATAACTTTGAAAATTAATCTGACAATTGCTTAAAAAGTTAAACATGAAAGTTTCATATGATCCTACAATTCCACTGCTAAGAATCCACCAGAGAGTCAAGCCTACCCCTGGAATCACTCTTGATTATTTCTAACACATTGTAGTGTTAAAGCAAGTTACCAGCCCAACGTGTAGGGGAGACAAATAATTTCCACCTCTTGAGAGAAGGAGCATCAAACAATAGGTAGACATATTTTGAAACCATCATGCCCTTTGGATATAATTGCAGATCATCTTCACAATGAAGATGCTGTGCCAAGAACCTTCACAGCAGGCTCCAATGGGTTCAGGAGATGGGACACATTGGGAGTATGTGTGGGCAAGACGGTTTCAGGAAGGGGCATTCTCATTCCTCTAGCCAATGTGCCCTGTCCTTCCCAGCCACATTCTGACACTCTGTAGAGGCCTGCATGTCTTGTTACAGTTATACAAGCTTTGTTGTGCATTTTTTAGGAGGGAGATGTTCGTGGCTGGAAAGCTGAGACTTATAAAGAAGGAACGTCTTGCCTTCCCTTTACTTCCCATTGACATTACATCCTCTCTAGCTCAAATGGAAGCTTATTGCTTCATTCTATTTACTCTTTTACTAAATATGTTTCAAAATACTATTTTGTATTATTATTTGAATGCTCAGCTAGCCTTTGTACATCCTCAGAACCTCAGGATATTCTGCATTGCAGGCTTCCTGATGCCACTCCTAGTGGCCCATCTTTGAACTCATTCTTAGTCTTTCATCTTGTTTTCTAGCACCAAGGAACAATTCTAATGCTGTTAGAATATGTTATTATTGCCATAACATAGCCACAGAAATGCTAACATGCCTCTTATCACCAGGTTCTGAAGAATCTTTGTACAGGGACATCTTGATTCACAGAAGTTTGTGTCTGAGAACCACAGAAAAAGGCCAGGTTTCCTACGTTGAATCTAGATGTTAGGATGAGCCACACCCATTGGGGACAACCACTTTACTGACACTGCTGAAAGCAAGTTTGGCTATATGCAGTGGCACCTGCAGTCAAGGATGTCTATGTAAAGATGCACAGGCATGGGTGTTGGGGCAGATAAAGAATGCAGTGTCCCAAACCTCAAGACATGATAGGAAAAGAGCACTCTAACTACAAGTTATACGTTCTGTTATGCTTACCTAGTTTCCTTCTTAGCAAACAAGTTCTGTTTTTTTTTAAAAAATATTTTATTTTTTAAAATATATGTATGAGTGTATTGCCTGCATGTATGTGAGTGCACCCATGTCTTGCAGTGCCACGGAGGTCAGAAAAGGGCTTCAGATTCCCCTGGAACTGGAGTTAAGGACAGTTCGTAGCCGCCATGTGGGTGCTGGGAATCGAACCCTGGTCCTCTACAAGAGCAGTCAGTGCTCTTAATCGCTGAGCCATCTCTCCAACCCCCACAAGTTCTCTGTTTTAAAAGGGCATGCCAAGAGGTCTTGAGAAAACTGTGACCCGGAGGCTGTTCCTGTAACCCTGTGATGACAAGCCATGAACCCACTTCCTTCCCAGTTCTGCAAAGAAGCCACTCCACTTCCCTCTTCCAGCCAATTGGTTGACCATAGCCGCTTGCAGGGGAGGGACTAAGGGTATAAAGGCTGGGAAAACCACGAGGCTGGTCCCTCGCCATTTTGTAAGGCTGTCTGGAACCACCAGATTTATGTATGGTGTACCCTACCGCTTTCCATCTCGCCGGCAAGAACGACGCGGGAGGACAAGTCAGGATCCTTCTGCAGCAGTTTATTGTATGCGCATCTTACACTCTTAGAAGCTTAAAGACCGAAGACGCCAAGAAGCGGGAGAGCGGTTGCTTATATAGTCTAAAGGTCCCATCTATGACGTATAAGAAGCGGATTGGTTGCTGGAGATCACGCCACGGGAGGAGGCGAGGGAGAGCAGGCTCTTGTGCACGCCCCTTATGGGCGCAGCAGGATGTTTACTGTTAAGAAGGTCCGGATACCGGCGCCATCTTGTAATGGCGGCGGAGGCTGTGGCTCAATTGGTTGACCATAGCCACTTGGAGGGGAGGGACTAAGGGTATAAAGGCTGGGAAAACCACGAGGCTGGTCCCTCGCCATTTTGTAAGGCTGTCTGGAACCACCAGATTTATGTATGGGTGTGGACTTACACATATAGCAGTGAATGCCCACTTGTCTGTAAGTAAAACCATATCCCAAGCTCAGTCAGCAAGTCGAATAAACTCATTAAAATTTTTCAAACCGGGTTTGGAGAATTTTTTTCTCAGGTTGTCGCAAGGACCGTGGGAGGAGGGGATTGGATGCCAGTGCACCTCCCAGCAGTGAATTTGACTTACAAAGCTTTCACAGGCTAACTGCACTTAGCAATGGTCTTTGTTCTATTTATATACACTAAGGCAGTAAATACACAGAGAGACAAGAACTCAGAGCCTCTGTTCCCTCAACAGAGAGCCTCCTGTTACCCCACTCTTGAGATTCTTATTAAATGTTGTGTCTTTCCTTCATGCTGTGCTGTCCCTCTTCAAAGATTCCCTGAGCCCATGTTACAATGGACATAGCACACACCCAGACACACCACTGGGTGAGAACTTAAGGGGTGTGTATCAGACTTTGTTTGCGGGCTTGGTGGTGGACTCGGGGCACACAATGCTGACGTAAGTTACTTCGCACATTGTCACTGCATCCAAGAAACATTGTGGACCAGCTAGTGACGTTAGCATCTGTCCTCCCCCAGCAAAGTGCAAGGAAGGACCTGGCATAAGTTGCCTGGTTGGAGAAATAGTTGGAGCTGTTCTTCCTGATGTCCCCGTTACACCCTTTGTAAAACCTAAACTCATCAGAAAACTTGCTGCGCAGATCCTTGTCTTTAGCATCTTCATTATAATCTGCAAATTATATTCAAATTTTCATTCTGCAGAAGATTCACTTGGCTAAATTGTGCCATAGTGCCTACCTCAGCAGCAAAACTCCATGACTTCCACTTGGGGTCCTTTTCAGGACAGCAGAGCAAAAATCAGATTGTCAGGGTTTTCATTCTGAATAATTTTAGGAAAGTCTGTGTCTCAGTTGACACTTTGAGAAAAAGTGGAAGTGCTATTGGATTGGTGTAGGGTGAGGGGGGATCATACCTTTAATCCCAGCACTTGGAGGCAGAGGCAGGTGGAGCTCTGTGAGAAGGAGGCCAGCCTGGTCTACATAGTGAGTTCCAGGCCATTTGGGGCTACAGGGAGACCCTTGTCTCAAAAACCAAAAACTAAAAACAAAAAAAGTAGCCAACCAACCAACCAAACAAGCAAACAAAACAAAATAAAACAACCTCTCCCTCAAAACCAGTAGTGGATTAGTGCACAAATTATGTATGTATTCAAATTATATGTGTATCAATATGGATGGATTTGATGTGTGTCTATATACATAACCCTAATGAAAAATCCGGATTCAGTGAGACCCTAGTGCATGCAGCTGTGACTGTCTTCTCATTTTTTCCTTAATGAGGGATTATAATTTCCAGCCCCAAAGACTATTCCTGAATTACAGAGCTCACAATGTCACCTTGAGCAATCTATTTTCAATCTCTATATGACATCTTGACTTTGGAATGTAGGAACTGGAGGAAGTGTTTGTTGTACACTCCCAAGTCCTTGAATCAGCATTAGAAAGTGTTCTATCCTATTCAGTTCCACAAAGCAGGGGCACTGCAGGGTGAGCTGTCTTTTCAAATCCTTTCAGTACATGTATGTGCACCTGTATCCTGCTGAATGTCTGCTGTACATTAGTCTGATCCCCATCAGTATCTAGCCATTAGGACTACAGACTTTTGAATGTGGACCTTGAAATTTATGGGGAAGATCAGAATAGTTTCTCAGCCTTCTGAGGTGTGATCCATGCACCCGACTGCTGCATTGCATTTGAACTGCTGCAAAGCTGGTTGGTTGAATGTTTCTTTCCCTTGAGCTGGGGGATGCTTTGGGGCCTTGTATACACACTGCTGGATTTACCATAAAACCCCTAAAAAACTGGAAGAAAACTAGAAATTTGTTTCCTTTGCCATTTCCAAGGTGCTTTTGAGCTGAGCATTCTGTTTCATGCTGTGCTAGAAGGCAAGCACGGTTCTGGAGCTGGTATGTCTTTTGGTATTGCACTTAGAGGTCTCAGCCTGTAAGAAACATTGAACATTAGTCTCTTCTTTCAAACCCTGTAAAACTTGGTTTATAACAAGGAATTCTAATCTTTTAATCCCACTGCACTCAGTAAGACTTTTGTTTAAGGAAGGGCCCTGAGACATTCCTGAACCTGATGGCCTGGGCAGTGGAGCTCTTCCCTTTTCCTTTGCACAAAGTCTTTTAAACTAACCAATCGGGAAAGAATGTGAGGGTCTGACCCCAGCCAATGGGGAAAAGACACAGTACTTTTGTGTTAGAGATAAAAAACAAAAACAAAAACAAAAAACCCATCAAGTTTCTGAGTCCTGTTTGCTTAATGGCTCTAACTGAACACACAACATGCCCTTTTGCAAAAGTAAACCAGCTTTGTCCAAATGTTCTTTGTGAGGTATAAGTGGGGTCCTTGGCCCTCAGATTTTTATTTCTAGTAAGTCTGTGCCCCAACAAGTCAAGCTCTGCTACCTAGTCTCAATAGCCAACTAAAGGAGCCAAATTAATAGTGAAAAACAGAAAAGGGAAATTTATTCAATATGGCCAAATTGAGAAGAGGAACAAAGAGATCCAGTGACTCCTTCAAGTTCATTTTCTGGGGTCATGACATGAGGATAGGGTTTAAATAGGTAGCAGACTTGCCAAGATAATTATGAATTGCACATTTCCGTGGAAGTAGCCGAGTAGTTCCCCCATCCTTAGGAGATGTGTTCTAAAACCCCTTTGTGGTATAGATGGTTTCAAACTCTGTCTATACTATTTTTTTCCTATATAGCTATGTTAATTACTTTTCTCATTGCTGTGACAGCATACCTGACAAGAAGTAACTTAAGGAAGGGTTTGTTTTGGCTCACAGTTTTAGGATCCTGTTCATCATGACAGGGAAGGTACACCTAACAAAAGTGTGAGATAAACGCTCACATTTCATCTGCGACCAGGAAGCAGAAAGGGACTAGCACTAGTGCTCAACTTGCTTCTCTTCTTTATTCAGTCCAGGTCCATAGCCCATGGAATGGATCTGCCACATACAGAAGGGATTTTCTATCCTCAGTGAAACCTTTATGGAAATATTCTCACAGACATTCTCTCAGAGCTATGTTTCTGTGGTGATTCTAAATCAGGTCAGGCTGACAGTAAAGAATAACCACTGTAACATCCATATCTATGATAATGTTTGGTTCATAAATTAGACATAATAAGACATTCACAGCGACAGTACTATAAGTCTATATAATAGCAACAAAGTACAACCAGGAGATTAAAATAATGGAGAAACTTTTATTACTCTCACACCTACTCAGTGACTAATGGGAGGGTAGCATATACATCATGGATATACTGGGATGATCTATACCCACAGTGGGATGAAGTGGGATGGTGTGAGATTTCATCATACTACCCAGAACAGTATGCAGTTTAAACTTTATGAATTATTTCTGAAATACTTCATTTAATATTTTCAGACTTTGGTTAATCCAAGATAAATGAAACAGTGTAAAGCAAAATTGAAAATAAGGAGTATTGCTATTATCAGGAATTGTGAGGAGTCTTGACAGAGTTCTCATATACTGTTGGGGAAATTGAAGTGTTTAATCTCATTAATAAAAGTGTTTAAGAACAGACTCAAAAAGAACAGTTTTTTAGAGTTTAAAAGAAAAACCCCTTTGCAGGCAAGCAGTAAATCTTGGCAGCTGGCCAGAGAAGGAGAATGCAGAAGGAAAAAAACGCTGGCATGGAGGTCACATGGCAGACAAGTAACCAATGGCAGAGAGAGAGAGAGAGAGAGAGAGAGAGAGAGAGAGAGAGGAGCTTTAGAGAAGAAACACAAAAGTCCAATGTACCAGAGAAAGCATACTTGGATTGTGATCTGCACCTGAAAGAGACAGAAAAGAAGAAAAAGGGAAAGCTACAACTTTCTGAGTCAGAATTCAAAGGTGGGAAGACCCATGGGTACTTGTTGTGCCTGTGCTAGGGGTGGGACTCCTAGAAAGGAAAAAGTACATTATTTCATTAAGGGACTAATTATTCCTCTTATTGCTTTAGCATAGTTTAAGGTGAACTCTTCTTCCTGAGGCATGGTTCACTGGCCAGGTAATTGACCTGACCACCTGGGTTAACTCTTGAGGGGAAAATAGCATGTCTCTACCTAGAGATAGATTTCATTCTTCCCTGTAACACTAGCACATTCAAATAATGTCTGTAGATGAAAATACTTATGGCTGTTTCCTTTTTATTTTCACGTGTAGATGAGGGAGCAACAGAGAAACCAGAGGAAACAAGAAAAGTCAGAGAATAGACCAAGAGTCTATTTCTTATATTTTTGTGTGGCCTTTTCCAATCTGGTACCTCTTTGTACTGTAACTGAACACAAGGAGTTCACTACTTCAAGGGTGAGCTGCAAACTGATTGATAAACACAACCACAGAATAAAATAGTAAAGGAAGTTTCATGACATGCAGCAAGTGAAGAATACTGAAGGTAATTATCACAGCAGTGTTCTTTCAACAAAACAATAGGAGTTTTATTGTCAAGGTTTGTACACACCCATATAGGAAAGGCTTGTTGACACATGCAAAGATGGGCATATTCCTGAGCTCCTTAAAAAATGTATTATTGTTGTAGTGTGTGTGTATGTGTGTGTGTGTGTGTGTGTGTGTGACAAATGCCACAGCACACATGTAGAAGTCAGAGGACAACTTTTTAGAGTCAGTTCTCTCCTTCCACCTTTATGTGGTGTGGTGGTTTGACTGAGAAATGTTCCTTCTAGGCTCACATATTTGGGCACTTGGTCCTCAGATGGTGGCATTGGTTGGGGAGGTTATGAAACTTTTAGGAGGTGGAGCCTTGCTGGAGGAACTATGTGTCACTGGGGATGGGCTTTGAGAGTTCATAGCCTCATCCCAATTCCAGTTTGTTCTCTCTGCTTCATGTTTGTGATTGAAGATGTTCCCCCACTCTCTTTGGAACCCTAAGTCAAAATAAACTCTTTATTCCATCAGTTGCTTCTAGTCATGGTGTTTTATCACAGCAACCAAAAAGAGCTAATTCAGATGTTGGTGCCAAGAACAGGGTGTTGCTGCAAAACACCTGACCATGTTGTTTTTTTAAGGAATGTGAAAGACTGGACATTGGATTAGAAAAGCAGTTGAATACTGTAAGTAGAGCTTAATGGGCCATTCTAGGAGAAGCCTGGGAAACAGTAGAGCTGAGAGTAATGCTGGCCATGGAGGTTCTGCTCAAGAGGTTTCAGAGAAGAGCAAGGTCTTTATTAAAACTAGAGGCCATTCATGCAATATTTTGGCAAGGAATCTGGCTGCCTTCTCTTCTATTGTAAGAACTTCCATGAGGCCAAATAAAAAGTAATCAACTAATTTCTTTGGCAGAGGAAATTTCAAGGCAGCATAATAGTGAATCTGTGGAATAGTTATTACTGATAACTCTTATGGAGGTCTACAATGGAAAAGAGGAAATGGGTCAGAAAAAAAATACAAAATGCTTAGTTTAGAGATTAAAAAGAGCACTTGGGAAGCAGTATTGCCCATGTGGTGCTGGCTTTAGAGACATGAAAAGTACAAGAGTGAGGGAGTCATGGATTCTTCCCCCACAGTTTAAGAGAGCTGCTGAGGCCAGGCACTGTGTGGCAGGAGACCATGATAGGCCTTCACATGAAAGTGGAGCTTGGGTTGCAATGGAGACCCCAAGATGTGCAGATGCCAGAGTCATGAGACAACTTCTAAGAAGAGCTGTGTTCAGGGAGTGGAACCAGTCAAAGTGAGAGATATATATGGCAGGCAGCAAAGCTGGAGGGGTGGAGCCATCTAAGTCCTATGAAACTAAAGTGCTAGACACCAGACATCAAGCTATAGGATTTCGCATTTGTCCTGCTGGGTTTTGGTCTTGCTTGGTCCAGTATTTCCTCACTGTGCCCCCATTCCTTCTTTTTGGCATGGGAATGTATATTCTATGCCATTGTATGCTGGAAGTATGTCCTTTTATTTATTTATTTTTCATATTTTATTTATTTTTTATTTTATTTTATGTGTATGAGTATTATGCCTGCATGTAGGTAAGTGCACCTGTGTCATACAATGCCCACAGAAGACAGAAGAGGCCATTGGACCCCCGGAACTGGAGTTATGGACAGTTATAGCTGCCATGTGGGATTCAAACCTGGGTCGAGGGGGCTGAGCCATCTCTCCGGCCCCCCTTTTATTTTATTTTATTTTTTTAACAGTAATCCACAGTTAAGAGATTTTCCTATGGCTCTCTGTGAGTCTGAGGCTATCTTGGTCTACAAAGGGAGTTCCAGGTCACTTAGGGCTGCACAGTAAGACCCAGTCTCAAAAAGTGAAAAGAGATTGCCTTGAATCTCAGAAGATCCTTTGGACTTTTAGACAATGTTGAGACTGTGCAATACCATGGGGACTTTTAAATTTGGACTAAATGTATTTTGCATTATGATATGGCCATGAACCTATTAAGGCCAGGTAGTGGAATGTGGTGATTTGAATTAGAAATGTCTACCATAGGGTCATGTATCTGAATACTTGTTCCCTGGTTGCTGGTGTTTAGCAAGGTAATAGAACCTTTAGGAGGTAGAGCCTTGCTGGAGAAGTATGTCACTGGGTGCAGGCTTTGGGAGTTCATAGCCTTGCCCCACTTCCAGTTCACTCTCTCTGCTTTGTGAAGATGTGATCTCTCAGCTTCCTGCTCTGGCTGCCTGCTGCTGTGCCTTCCTCGCCATTATGGACTCTCTCTTTGGAACCATAAGCCAAAATAGACTCTTCCAAAAGTCGATTTTGGTCATGGTGTTTTATCACAGCAACAAAAAAGTAACTAATACATGTGGGTTCCAGGGATTGAACTCTGGTTGCCAGGCTTAGAAGCAAGTGTGTTTACCCACTGAGCCATCTTACCAGTTCTAGCACGACTTTTTTTCAGATAATATATGGTATGTTCAGAATGCCTCTTGGCAGAGAATTTAGTATTGTAATGAGCAAAATTCACTCTAGATCACTGTAGATCAAAGAGTAAGTCACAGAGACTAAAGATTTTTGCTGGTTCCTTTGAAGTTTCAAAGGAGGTCCTTATTTGAAACAAAAAGCATGAACTTTGAAGAAGTGTTAATGCTCATTTAAAGGGATAGCAGCAACTTCCCCTACCACCAATATACATCACTACCCCTAAAAGTACTTGCCACAGGTCAAGAACATGAAGCCTTCAATGCCTACTCATTGGCGCATGTGTGCATTGTCTTGCTTTCTGTTTCTTTCTCGTTCCCTTACTCATCTCTCCTATTTTTGCTATTTCCTATGGCCCAGGGATATATGTGGTTCCTTGGGTCTTTCTCTGGTAAAAAGAATCTGACAAAGCTGTGCCCTACAGGATTGAAACAGATTCAGTGATTGCATAATCAGGGTAGAAATTCTGAAAAAAAGGCATACGAGGATTCTCATAAAAGAAAAGATGAAATTTGGACTGCTTTGATGCAAACAAGATGATGGAGTCCAGGTGAAGTTTAAGGGTTAATCCTAAGTATCAACTTGATTGGATAAAGAAATTCCGAGGAAATTAGCAAAACAGCTCTGGCTCTGTCTGTGAGGGTGTTCCCAGGTCTCTGACCCAATGAATAGTTTAATTCACTGATAGGCGCTAAGTTTGAATGGACTCTTGGGCAGTAGTTCAACTATGGAAAGTGGGTCCTGGCTGAAGGAAATAGGTCAATGGGGGTATGTCTATTGATCTGCTTCTAGTCTACCATGATGTGGATGGCTTTACTACACCCTCCTGGTCACTGGTCACAATGGATAGAAACTGTGAGCCACCCCCCCAAATCTTTCCTCTCCTAAGGTTATTTCTGTCAGGTACTTAGTTACAGGGATAACAAAAGTAATAAATGAAGGAAAGTTCAGCTAGTAAGGGGCTGCCAGGGGAGAGCCTTATGTTTTCAAAACAATCCTCATCAGTGTTGAAAGGCCCTGGAAAAGTTGGGACCCAAGTTCCCAGGGAAGTAGGGGTCCTACCCAACCATCTTTGAAGACAAGGTCAGGCTGACTTTCAGGATAAGGCCTTTTTGCATTTTGGTATGATTTCAGGCTTTTTCTTATTCTGAAAATAGCTCCTACTTACATGCTGATACCTGAAATCCAAGTAACAAGGAAACATAGCCTCTGATTTCCAGTGAAGAGATGAAAGGCTTAATTATGTAAATACATAGTGGAGTAGCTCGGCCTGAAGCTCATTCATATTAAAATGTCATCAGTCAGCTTTTCAGCAGGTGGGAAGACAGAGATCTTGATGGAGGGGAAAGGAATTCTAGAACAGAAGGACACACTAGAGAAATCTGCTCAACTTTGCTGAGATGAAGGGCACCCAGAAAGGGAAAGCTAGCAAGCCACAATGCACCACTCCTTGCCAAGGCTGGTGGAGGGGGCTGGTTCTTCAATTATCCCCGTAGGAAACAATGTGGTGGTGTTTCCTGTGAGATAATTCAGATTTAGGGAAATGAGCCGATGCTGTCCCATTGTGTGATTATCTCTATCAGATAAACCACGTCCCACAGATAAGAAGAAACCTGGTCTTCTCCAAGAGTTAATCTGTGTCCCCTGGTCATTACACATGACTTCATCACATTCTGAAGATTGGGGAGACTTGGGCTTGAGGTCCAGGTAGGCTTGGGGTCCCTCAGGGCCCTTCCCTCATGTCCTAAGTGAACTTGGTGAGACTTAAGACAAGGCAGGCTGTGAATAGCACCTAGGGTCAGGGATCTGTGAACAGCCACCTTTATTACCAGCTGTAAACTCTGCCCCTCTTGTTCCCAACATGTTGATTGAGTCTGGTTACCACTCACAGCCTCATCTCAGCTGTGCTAGGGATCCAGAGAAGACCCTGGACCAGCTCCATAAAGAGGTTATCAAGGGAAGAACCAGGTCTTCCTCTTGAGGCCTGATTGGGTGTCAATGTGACAAGAGCAGATGGGTTGTGTAGAGCCAAGCAGAGCAGTGAGCTAATAAGTTATGGGCAGCATGGACAGCAAGTGGGGGTCCATGTCATGATGACAGGAGAAAGGATTTGGTTAGGTAATTTAGGGGCAGGGACCTAAAAAATAGCAATTTCAGAATGTACTTGGAGGAGGCCAAGAATATTAGAAGGGAGCTCTAGTTTCTTATCTCCTCCCAAATGAGCATCCTGCTGGAGGCTATATGCAAGGGTCTAGCTGAAACGTCAGTCCAGACACTATGCCTTCTGGGGAACAGTTTTGGAACTGGATCTCTAGATTTTTGATGATGGAAATGGATTATGCCCATTCTCCAATTCAGCTATTTTCTAAATGATGTTAGGGTTACCTCATCAGAGGGGGAACATTACAATAGTCTCGGAGGATATAAGGGCTCTGTTAAGGCCCATTAATGGAACAATTCTTACTCCTGGTCAAAAGAATGGAATCTTCCTCTGATCTGATCTTGGGTGGAGACATGACACACTGTCCTAGTTTGTTCTTCATTGCTGTGACAAAACACTCTGACCAATACCAACTTGGGGAGGAAAGGGTTTATTCGGTTTACATCTCCCAGTCACAGTTCATCAGGGAGCCCAAGGTAGGAACTCAGGGCAGGAACCTGGAGGCATGAGCTGGAGCACAGGCCATGGAAGAATGCTGCTTACTGGCTTGCTCCCCTGGCCCCTGCTCAGCCTGCTTTCTTATGCAACACAGGCCCACCTGCCCAGGGGTGGCACCACCCACAGTGGGCTGGGCCCTCCCACATCACTCATCAAGAAGATGCCCTTCAGAGATGGCCACAGGCCAATCCAATAGAGGAAATTCCCCAATTGAGGCTTCCTCAACGCAGGTGTGTCAAGTTGACACTGAAACTATCCAGCACATATACCTTAAGAGTTAATCCAGGGGCTGGAAAGATGGCTCCATAATTAAGAGCACTGGCTGCTCTTCCAGAGGATCCAAATTCATTTCCCAGTACCCACATGTGGTGAACAACTGTCTTTATCTCTATCTAGTTCCAGGGGACCCAACATCCTCTTCTGGCTGCCATGGGCTCTTCAGGACACAGGTGCACTTATATACATGCAAGCAAAAACACTCATAAACATAAAATAAAAATCAATCAATCAAAAAAAGAGTTAAACCAGTGGGGACTATCAATCATCTGGTAAAGGCACTCCTCAGGAAGGTGGATTCATTTTAACCTAAGCTATAAAGTATTTTTCCCCACCTAAAAAGCTATCTTCCACGTTGCTGTTTAAGGAGCTGCCATGTAGCACTGTTAATTAAGTCTAACACTTGTCTGAATCCTAACTCAGAAAAGCATGGTTTTTTTCCTTTTTTATGTCTCTGTTTTTCAGATACTGGCCAAAGCCCAGACACTTGGGCTTCATTTATTCTTTCTCTGAAGCATCCCTTCCTTGCCCTGTGGCTTGCTTGTCTGTCATGTGGCTGCTTGCTGATCCCCATTTATCCTAACTCAAAAGGCCTGGCTTGCTTTCGTCATCTTCCTCAACTCCTCTTGGCTGCTGTTGACTTTTGTAGTTGGGCTATGCCATTGTTTTAAACTCTAATAAAATAGTCCTGGACCTTCCTTCTGAATCAATTTTTAAATTCTTTTACTAATGAGACTAAGAATCTCAAGAAGAGACCCAGATTTCTCTGGTAACATGTGGTACCCCAGGTGGGACTCCACAGAGTTTCTGGTAACAAATGAAAACATAAAAGCTGATCAGCAGGAAATGCACGTCTGAACTCCACAACATCTGCAGAATTCTGAGAGGCTTCAGCTTCAGAAATAAAGACAACCAGGGGCTTGCTTTATTATCATTAGGCAGAATAATGAAGTGCTGCAGTCTGGGGCAAGCAGGCTCCTAACATCTGCATGACTGAGGCTGCTTTCTGACTGCTGGGAGACAGGACCAACTGGTATCAGTGAGGACAGGTCCCAGAGCAACCATTTGCTTGACTTGTGTGTGTCTTTTTTTTTTTTCTTTTCCCACAAGAACTCGTGCTCAGCAAGTTGATTAAATGACAACCCACCCATGGAACTTCAGCAGCTCTGGTAGAATAGAGGAGAAATGCCAAGGAAGTAGAGTATCAGGTTGAAGAGCTGTCTGCCATAGCCCTGTTCTGACCATCTCATCTGTGAGCTACGAAACTTTCCACGGCCTATCTCTTTCTCCTGTTTTACTTCATTATTTATATTGATTCTTGGCCATTTTCTCACTAGACGATATGGTTTATAAGGACAGGAATTTATTCCTACATGCTTTATTACTGGGTCCCTAAGGTTAGTGTCTCACATATATTCCCTGGATATTTGCTAATGAATGAACAATTCACAGGTTCCTATTTGTTGAAAACGGGTGATCAGTGTTTGGAAATTTTAGAAATAGTCATATTTAGCTTTTGAGAAGAATACCTGTCTGTTGGGGTAGGTTGAAGTTGCCAAAATGCAAAATATAAGTTAATTTCTTGGTTCTCAAGTCCTTTATAGTTTCCCTGCATAACAGTTTTCATTGTTATGATACCATCTTTATGTGCAGTCCCATACCTGGTTCATTTGAACAGACACAGCTAGAATGATGCAGTGGAAAATGCCTTACAAAGTGGAGCTTCAAAGTTAAGTGAAACCTGGTCCAAGTTCTCAGAGTTTCTATTGAGAAAGTTAGATTGAGACATAGGTAAATTATGTTTTGTGCAATCAAAGAAAAACATAGGGCCAACAAGATGGCTCAGTGAATAAAAGCTCTTGCTGCCAAACTTGATAACCTAAATTTTATCTCTGGAACCTTCACAGTGGCAGGTGAGAACTGACTCCTGCAAGTTATCCTCTGGCCTCCACAAGCACCCTGTGGTATGTGTGCACACACACAAACACACGCACACACAGTAAATAAATACAATTTCAAAAATAAATATGTAAAAAATAAGAAAATTTGTTAGGAGGTGCCAGGAATATTCATGGATGATATGGTATCTGAACAGGAGCTTAAGAAATGGCTAGGTTACCAGTGATCAACCTGGTAAGTAGGTAAGCTAAAAGTCACAGAGGTGTAAGAATGGCTTGATTTTCATTGCATCATTAAGTTCATGGTCAGGAGAGGAAGCAATACCACTATTCAAATGAGCCAAGTGATTTATCTCCAGCCTTGGGCACTGGTAATGCTTTTGAATTTCAGACCTGTGTGGGGACAGAATCAATAGGATATGTGTGTTCAATATAACACATAACTAAAACAATTATATATTATCATCACATTATTATGTATACAATATTAATGTTCATAAATAATATAGATTCTATGTATATTTGGAAATATATTATGATGAATTAACTCATGAGATTATGGAGACTGAGAAGTCCCAGAATTTATGATGTTCAAGCTGGAGATGCAGGAGAGCTGGTGGTATGACTCAGTCCCAGTCTGCAGGCCTTGGAAGCTGCTGTTCTAAATCCCAGGCCCAAGACACAAGAGACAACATGAGACATCCCAGTTCAAGCAATGAGGTAAGAAATGAGGGGCAAATTCCTCCTTTATCCCCTTTTGCTCTATGTGTTCCTTCAACAGACTGGATGGTGTCTAGCCACCTTGGGGAAGGCCACCTACCTCACTGACTCTACAAGGTCATAAGCCACTCTGCAGTCTACTCAGGGTCATATAGAATGGACCATCACAAGCCTGTATGTCCAACTGACTTCTGGGCATCCCTGCCTTGGGTGGGTATGGGGTTCATCATCAGTATTATGTTATCAGAGATAATGTAATCCTCTTTGCCACAGTAGCTCCCTCCCTGCTTATTGCCCATTTCAAAACTGCGTTTCCTTTTCTTGATTCCCACATCCATTAAGGACTCACCAGATGTAAGCTTTTCCATGTTCAATGATTCGGAGTCATCTTGGCTTATTTGTTTCTCCCTCTTCCACATCCAGCTACTAATAAATTTTATTAGTTCAGGCTCCACTATATCTTTGAAAATCTATTCACTTCTTTCCCCACAAACAATTTTTCATATAAGTTGTTTACAATGACTTTCTAGCTGGATTTCTACCATCATTCCATCATACCAACACAACCTCAATGTAACTACTAGCCATTCAGTACCAACAAGCATCTCCTTAGCACCCCTGAGGCCTTGGGCTAACCACAGGAGCTAGACTCCAGCCCATGGAAGGACCATTGTTCCATACTGGAGTTGTAGGTAGAAGCAAAGTGACAGCTCACACTTAGCTTATAGAATTTACAGACCTCTTCTGGTTGTAACTAGTACAGGTTGAAAGTTTTCTTGTCACCGAGGCATGCTGCTTCTGGTGCCAAGCAACGAGACTCATAGCAGAAGGAGGAGTGAGCCTAGGACCCACATGGTTCCTGCTGGCTTGGGCTGTCCCCTTGGCAATTTCATCGGTTAAACTTCACCAGCTCTCAGCATTCTCCATATGCACTCAGATAAGGTGCTACTTAGTTTTTGGGATTAAGGGCAGTAGTTTGGTTTTAAAGTGTCTCTTAGGTTGGGCAGATGAACTTAGGAATTTCTGTATATATTCTCCATCAAATAGGGAATGAGAGAGCAGTGTGCACTAAAATGAAGGGAAAGGAGTCTCTTGTAGTGTATAGCCGCTTAAGAAAGTTAGGTGGTGAGGAACTTCAATACTGTCTACAATAAACAGATAGGAAACATACCAGTAGGGATGGGTGGAACTTTTCGTCCCTGTTCCTGCACAGATGGGCCTAGAGGTGGGCTTAGCGGTAGGCCAGGTCTCTTTTGCTTTTTTTTTAAGCATCTATCATTAAAGTAAATGTGCTTTCATTTCTGTTTCTCAGCTCTAGCTTGCTCATTAAAGCCCAAATTCCTCTGGAATGAGACTGGTGTCACCAGTGTCTCTAGGCTGTCATAGACGTCACAGTAACTGAATCTATTCTCATTATTTGCAGATTTTGTGTTTGCAAATTTACCTGCTTGCTAAAGTTTATTTATATTCTCCAAATCAGTGCTAATGTTCCCTTGTGGATGGTCACAAATATCCTGAGTGTTAAAAAGTCAGTAACTGGGGCTGGGGCAATAGCTCAGTTGGTAAAATGTTTGCTCTACAGGCATGAGGACTTGAGTTCAATTCCCAGCACCAAAAGCTGGGTGTGGCTGTGCATGCTTGTAATCCTAGTATGGGGACACAGAGCCTTCTGGCTGCTGGCTAGTCAGCCTACTCTAATTAGTGAGTCCCAGGTCCCAGTGAAAGGCCCTCTTTAAAAAAACAAGGTGGATAGCCCCTGAGGAATAACACCCAAGGCTGACCCCTGGGCTCTACATGAGCCTTCACACATGTGCACCCATACACAAGTGCACTCACATACTAACACATTCACACACAGAAATCAATCATGAACATTCATGTTCCAAGTGGAAGTCAAACAATATGATGCTCTGATTTCTTGTTTTTCTTTCTTTAGGTCTCAAGTTATAAATGTGTCCTTTTCAGTGTCTATTTAGTGCCCTGTTTTCCCCATTTTTGTGCTTTTTGTTGATGATTTCGGTGCTCAAAATATTTGAAGTGCTGTCTGGTGTTGACATGTGCAAAGTGCTTTGCAGGGAAAATATGTGTGTTAGATAAATGTCTTTTCAGGCTGAAGTTAGTGTTGTTGGCCATGACTTCAATATCAATAAATCAATGGTATAGCACACCTAGAAAGAGATTGGCTAACATGTGAAGCAAAGCTGCTTGGAAAGTGCTGAAGTGACATCAATAATGGATGATAAGGTCATAAAAAAGGTGGAAAAGTAGCTGGATTTCTAGGTTCAAGAGATGAAAACACTGAGTTTAAAAAGTGTAAGTCAGGCTTGGTGATATGGACCTGTATACTCAGGACTTTAGAGGTTGAGGTTGAAAGATCATGAGTTCAAAGCCAACTGGGCTACTGACGCTGTCCTAAAAAGAGAAACGAAACAAAACAAACAATAATCTACGTGTAGTGAGAAAAGCATTAGTTGGGGGCGAAGCATGTGGCTAGCATGTTGAGTGGAATTCAAATTCCCGCTGGGTTTGAACCTCTGGGAGTAAAATCATACTTGAGAATCTAAAATTTCAAGAATTTTTTTAAATAAATCTTTTGTGTATTTCATACAGAACAGCTCAAACAATCTTAATCATCTTTATATCCCTGTCCCCACAGGCACCCTCCCATAGTCTCATAGCCCTCACCCCCACAAGGAGCCCATATACTCAGTCATTCCTGTTAAGGCTCACTGGGTTCCTTTATTAAACTTCACCCACCCAAGGCTCAGGGAACATTGAGGAAGAGGGGGTGAAAAGATTGTAAGAGCCAAGGAGGAGGTGCATGACCATGTGGAAACAGTCAGGAATTTTATAGTAACATTAACTCATTGTTCAGGGCCAGGGAAATATTAAGCTTTCTTGGCTAGGGCTATATTCTAAAGAAATACTGCAGATAAAATTAGTTTGCAAAAAATGTATTTTAAATAATATCTTTATTAGAAACACAATAAAACAAGATTACCTGTTGGTGGGTTGACAAATATGACCTGAGGCTCTCAGGAACCCAATCCTGTATTTCTCTTGGGAGCAGTGGTTGAATGTTCACCCACCCTTTGTAGAGAATTTATAGAACAAAACTTCAAAAAATAATGAGAATTGACTGGGTAACAACCCAACTCTACTTCACACGGTGTTTTCTTCAGCACCTCTGTCAGTGTCCTGATAAGGTCAATGAAGACCTTGCCTCTTGCCTCAGGTGGGCTTCTCAGGAGTTAGGGTGCTGGAAGCTTGTGATGGCAGTAAAACTCATAGACAATAAGATGGTTGCTATGACCTGGAAGGCCTCAAGATAAGACAGGAAGAAAAGAACGAGGAAGGTAAACAGGATTCTGCCTTTGCCCCCTGTGGTTTTTTTTTTTTTGACCATTGAAACCTTTGTTTGCCAAACTACAACATTCTTGTGATCTGTAACCACTTGTTTATGTGTAGCCACTTGCTTAATTACCATGTACATGCTATTTGCTTGCTTAAACTCCAGTATATGAGTTTACTATAAATTTCCCTAAAACTTGACCTGAGGCCTGGTGCTATTCTGAAGTGATTTGAGTGTCAGCCTGCTGGTAGGAATAAACTCTCTCTCCTTCACCTAGACTGGCTGTTAGTCTCCTGTTTTGCAGAAGTTCCTGAAACATGTTCATAGTCACACAAAACTTCTGTTAGTCAGTGGACTCAGGGTTCTTGTCTCACTAATTTGAAGAATGAAATTCACAGACCACAGAAGGTGAGGTTTTTTTTTTGTCTTTTTGAGACAGGGTCTCCCTGTAGCTCCAGCTGCCTGGAACTTACTCTGTAGACCAGGCTGGCCTCAAACTCACAGATGATCCACCTGCCTCTGCCTCCCGAGTGCTGGGATTAATGGTGAGCACCACCATGCCCAGCAGAAGGTGAGTTTTAAGGAGAGCTTAGAAAGTGAGCAGGCTTCCTGAATAGAAATGGATGGGGTACCATTTAGCTATTGGCCTGGGGGCTTTTTATTTTTATTTTTTATATATTTTAAGTTATGCGTGTGAGTGTATTGCCTGCATGTGTATAACTGTACACGTGTGGTGCAATGCCCACAGAGGTAACTGGAGTTACAGATGTTTGTTAGCCGCCATATTGTTTCACTAAATTTTTCCCTTCCCACTTAGAGACCCACCCTCACTCAGAGTCTCCCAATCCTGATGCAGATTGACAAACTGACATAAGACATTCTATTTGGATTTTGCATAGTTTATATGATGTCTGGGAAAGGGGATGACTTAAAAGACATGGGTTCTCATAGGCATGTATTTGGAATGCCTGCCACCAGCTCATCCCACCCCCCTGGTCTCCATCGGCTTTTCCTGCACTGCCTTGCCCTGGGCAATTCTCACTGGTCACCATGGAGCCCCGGAGATGGGTGGGTGCCATCTCTGCCTTTTGCTGTGCTCTATTCCAAAAATGGTGACTACCCCATTCATGGCAGTGCTCGAAAGTCCACACCCAAACTTACGTCTGGTAGCTTCCTATAGAACCCTGCCACATCTGTGCCCCTAGACCCCTGCTCTTTAGGACTAATGGCTCTTTTTGCTTCTGTAATTTGCTTGGCTTAGAAGAACTAAAGGGACAAACTACACTGACTCCATTTTGGCTGGCTCCTCCATTTTGTGATGGCTCAGGCTGTTACAAGTTACAAGCAAGGGCTGTGGTTATAGATTAGGCAAGCCCGGGCATGTCAAGGGGGCCCAGGCAGGTTTAAGACCTTATAAGGAATAAACAGGATCCTCTGGCCTTCAAAATAGGAGTCAGTACATTCCACAGCCCTGAGGGCAGCACCCGCCAATGAGAAGCCTCCAAGACTGCATCCCTTATAACCAATCAATCAATCAATTCAAAAGTATGTTGGGGGGGCTCTTTGGACCAATCAAGATGTAATTCTGTTATTCCCCTCCTCCTTTTGTCTAAAACCTATAAAAAGCTGCTGCTTCTTTTGCCCTGGGCTCTCAGACGGAATCTCTATGTTGGGGAAGTCTGAGAGTCCGAGCTTAAGCCCAAATAAAAACTCTGTTCTTGCATGCCCTCTGGGCTCCATAGTGATTCATAGGGATTCTTAGGGATCTGTTCTCTGGGTACAACATTCCCAAGTCACACAAAATGGTGAAAGACTGGCCTCATGGTTTTCCTGGCGTATATATCCATAGCCCCTCCCCTTCATGGGCTTGACTCCTACCACAGAGTATGGGAGGGAGGTGGGGCCATGGCTTGTCATCATAGGGTCAGAGGAACTTATGGGTCACATGTGAGTGCTAGGAACTGAACCTGGATCTTCTGCAAGAGCAGCCAGTGCTCTTAACTATTGAGCCATCTCTCCAGCCCCTGAGGGCTTTTTAAAAGGACTTACTGCAGAAACTGGGGTGAGGCATAGGGAGGAGGGTGAATTGGTAAATCCAGTTGGCCTAACCACAAAGTGTTCCAGGTGCCTCCCTTAAGTTCTGGTCCCTTTCCTGCTTCCACACAGGGATAAGCGATAACAAGGAATCAGGAACCCAAACTCTCTTTTAGAATTCCTGGTCCCCAGCAAGGACATTATTGGAACTGCTGCTTTGAAGTTGCAACCCTACCTGACCAGTTTCTATCTCCTATTCTCATCAGTCCCACTCTCTTTCAGTGTTGAGTGGACGTATGTTGAATGCCTAAAAACCTTTTGTAGCCAATTTGGCTTCAGTGCTACAGTACTGTTACAGTAGTAGCAAAAGTCCTTTATAGAAAAACCACTTCCTTCTGGTCAAGAGATTGGAATTTCTGGTCTAGGTGTAGACCTACCTAACATTCCAGATGCGCAGGTCAGTCACCTGGCTAAGGGACCACCCCTAAAAAAGGTGGATCTACCTTAAGCCAGGCTAAAGAGATAGGAGGATAATGTAAAATTCCTTCCCAGAATCCCCACCGTTCATGAAGTCACTCTAGAGCCACTGAGAGTCCCTTGGGTCTGCTTGCTTTTCTGAGTCAGGATTCAAAGTGTAACTTTCCCTTTTTTTCTCATCTGTCTTTTTCTTTGGATGCTAGCCAAAGCCTAGGTATGCTTTCTCTAGCACTTTGGGCATTTTCTCTCTTTTATTAAACTTCCCTCCCACTGTGTGGCTCCCTCCATGACAGCTTTAAAAGACATTGCCTTTTTTGTTTCTCTTCTCTTTATTCCTTCCCTGAGCAGCTTGCTGAGATTTACAGCTTGCCACGTTTAGGTTTTTCTTCTAAACTCTAGTAAAACTGCCCTCCAGCTTCCTTTTGAGTCTATTCTTAAATTCTTTTATTAACAGCACTAAGAATCCCAAGAAGGGACCCTGATTTTCCCAGTAATATATGGCTACTCTGCTAGTACTGGAATGCTGAGTCTCATCTGTGCAGAAGGACATGTGAGATAGAGCCACTGAAGGGGCTTGATGGGATTATCTGAATGGAAGCTGCACATTGTCAGTCATTCAACTCCATGGCTTTGACACATTTGTGATGGTGCAACAGTAGGCCCTAATTCTAAACAGCTGTGCAGTCAGCACATATTAATTTTGCTCTTTTGGGTGATATGCCACTTGGTTGGGGTCTATTTTATTCCTTTGCAGTATATTCCTGGGTAGTTGCATGGCTTTTTTTTTTTTCTGTGACTGAGCATCAAAAGACAAGCAGTTTCATGCCTAAGAATTTCATAAAGCCTGTTTAGAACGAAGTTAGAATTCATGTGAAAAACATTTGTACCCTGTGATCATACAATGATCACCATAGTCTATTTTTTTTCCATTCTCAAAAGGAAAATGGATCATTGACTTCCTCCTTTGTTGAGGAAAGTTAGAGTGTCAAGTGATGGGAGGAGGGTGTACTGATGAGTGGAGAGCAGGGTGAGGTCATTTTTATGAACTGTAAGTCATTATGGGGCTGCGGCTTTTAAAACCTGTAGGTGAGACTGAGGTGCCTGCTTGCTTAGCTAAGGATCTTTCTGTTTTTTTTTTTTTCTTTCTTTCTTTTAGAAGTAAAACCTAAAGGGAAAAAACAAACGGTTCAGAGCCATTTGTGCATACGTGTTTCATGGACGGTTATAAGTATTTTTATCAATTCTCCATTTCTTGTCCACTTAACAAAAGTAAAACATTAACTACTAGTGAGTTTACTATTTGATTGAAATATTACAAATTTGTTTTTATAGCTTAAAGATTTAAGAAAGATGAAATATATTTAAAAAGATATTTCTACCTATTACTTGAATGCTTTAGACCCAAAATACCTAGTATCTAACCTGTTGGTGATAAAGTACCTTATGGATGAATTCGGTTGATCTGGAGAAAGCACCAGGACACAGATAAAACTCCATTGGAATAGAGTTTATTAGCAAAGGAACACATGGGACAGATTCCCTTCTGGGCAGGGAAGCTGTCTCCCTGGGTCGTGAGCTGGGGTCTTTTAAAGGGGGAGGCTTCTGGGGAGTGCAGAAGGCGGGAAGATATATATATATTTTTTTTTAAGTTGGGCAGGAGGAAGCAGGAGAGTGGGACTGTTAAAACCTGCCCTCTTTAGGGATCAAAGGGGAAGCCTGCTGTGTTAGCCAAACAGTGGAGAAAAGTCTGCTTCTCTTGACTTCAAAGACCAGGGTGCTTATCAGCTTGGTTCCCTTTTCTTAGGGGCTTGTGAGGTCCTCGGTAAGGCCCTGTTGGTGAGAGGGCAGAGCTATCTGATCCTTAACATTCCAGCCTTTTGTGTTACAGGATGGGTGCACCATTGTCATCTTGCTACTTCCTGCTGGACAGGGTCAATGGGGGGGCTGGATTGGGGTCAATCAGACAGTGGGGGTTCCCTCTTCATGCATCTCAACAGGTTCTTTGATGGTTGACAGGTACTTGTATACATGTGGAGGGAAGGAAAGTAACAACTGATTAAAATTAGTATGAGAGAGTTAAGTTTTTGGATTTTGGTCCTGAAAATATCTGAAGAGGCAAGGAGCAATGGTTAACACCAAGGTATTAGCTCATTTTTCTTTTTCTTTTTCTTCTGCCAGGGCTGAACTCGAGAGTGATGGACTCAGGATGTGTTTTCAGGCATTTTGATAGCTGTTGGAGTGGCTATAATCAGTGTCAGTTACCTCTCAAATGCTTCTAGATAGGGAGAGAAAACAAATTTAGCCATCATTTAATTATTTTGGCTAGAACAATAGTGGGTTGCCTCCCTTAGCTATAGGTGGGCACTACAGTATTGCAGACCAAGATTTGAAGTCTTACATCTGAGTAGCATTGTCTTATTAGGAACAAAATCATCAATGAGAGATAATTGTCTAAATAACATAAGAACTTACATCTAATGTCTGGGTTGTGTAATCCCTTGAACCCTTAAAATATACTGATGACTTTAATTTTTGGTTATACTTTACTTTTGGGAGTTTAAGACCATACTGTTGGCCCAAATAAGCCAATTTAGTTTTAGTCTTAAGGTTGTATAAGGATTTGGACCTCAGGGGTCACATGGGCTTGGGGGGAGCCCCTGGCTCCTCAAGCTTTTCTTTTACCAGTTCCATTTATGTGAAGATAAGTCAAGAGGTCCTACTTGACCAGGGTTTCACTTGGAAGCATGGAGGAAATGTTTCCTCTGTGTTGACCCTCCTATTTGCAAACTGGACACTGGTTCAACGCCATCTTCTGGTGTCTCCATGTCCTCCCTGAACGAGAGGACAGGTGACTCACCAAAGTTACAGGACATTTTGAGAGATGCTCCATAGCCCTTGGAACTTGTTTGACCTTGGAAGGCAAAGAACAAAAATTTGTCCCTTTGAGTCCCTCTGACCAGATTAATATAGGCCTTAAAGTTTGGCTATTAAACATCCAACAAGGTTAGTTACACCAGTCTGGTACTTTTAATTACCATGTGCTATGTAGATAGAGCTTGGGCAACATCCTTAAATAAACCTTGACTAGACACCCTTAGACTAGTTGACTAAGCTATGACCTCAGAAATTTTAAGATTGTCTATATATTAGCTTTGTCTCATTTTAAATTTATAGAAACATGGTGAGTAGGTATAGTGGGGAATGGCTGAGGTGGGGTTCAAGATTTTTAATTTAAGAGACCCAATACTGGTGTCCTGGTACTTGTTGTGTTCCTTGGCTGGTTTTAATTTAGAGAGATGAATCCAACCAGGTTGTCCCGAGAGCCTGTTGTTGGGGTAGACAGTATCACCAGGTGAGGACCAACCTGGCTGGAGGGTTTCCTTCACTCTTTTCTGTTGGGCATGAACCCACGGGTAGGCGTGATCTCCAGGTTGAAGTGGGTGGTCAATTTGGCCTTTAGAAGTCTGGGGAATAATCCGGTCAGCATTTCCTCTGAGTAGTTTCCTTAGAAGGGTGAAGGCAGGTAAATAGTCATGTAGAGGGGAGGGGTACTGGAGGAAGAGGTTGTCCTTGGCTACAATTAGGGCCCTGGTGAGTGTCACAAGTTTGGCTTTTTGTGATGTGGTTCCAAGTGGTAAGGGTCCTGACTCAATGACATCTGTGAGAGATACTATGGCCTGTGGGACACTGTTGGGGTGAGAGTTAAACTTTTATCCTTAAACCAAGTTAGGGTTGGGTTTGGTAGGGGATCTGGGAAATTAGGGGATTCCATTAGGAGAGTTCCTGAAGAGTTTCCAAGCACAAGTGAATGAGTGAGCAGTTCACTGGAAGGGAGGTGGGAAGCTGGATTGAGAGGACAGCAGGAATCAAGGGTGGGTGAGGGGTTTTTAAGAAATGTGACATGGAAGAGGTGTAGTTTAGAGGGAGCTAGATTGGCAAGAGACATGTGGGTTACTTAAGCTGGTGGGGGGAAAGGGCAGAGATAGGCTGACCCAAAGTGAGGTTAATTCATTGTGGAGCCAGGAGAGCAGTAGTGGCCAAAGCACAGAGGGAAGGTTTCCAGTCCTGGATGGTAGTATTACACTGTTTAGAGAGAGAAGCTACCATGGCAAAAGTGGGGCCCCTCATCTGTCCCCAGACCTCTAATGCCTGGTCCTTACTTTCATTGTATAGAAGAGGAATGGACATTTGAGGTTGGGGAGAGGTAGAGCCGGTGCCTTTAAGAGTGCTTCCCAGATAGTGTGGAATGCTGTTGTAACAGGCCCTAAGGAGCCAACAGGCTCAGGGGAGTGTCCTTTAGAGGCATCATAGAGCGGCTTTGCCAAGAGGGCAAAATTAGGAATCCAGGTGCACAAGTCTAGGAAAGACAGAATTTTCTCCTTGGCTGTGGGGGGGGCTTTAAAGACCTTAGGTAATTTGTCCTATTTCTAGTTAAACAGCAGGATGTAGGTGTGAGAAGGAACCCCAAGTACTTGATGTGAGGGAGAGAAAGGTGAATCTTAGCTGAAAATATCCTATATCCTTTGTACCCCAGAAAGTTAAGGAGTTTGATTGTGTGGGTCTCAGACACTGAGAGAGATGTAGAGCAAAGAAGTAGGTTATCTACATATTGTAGGATGGTGGAGGGGTTAAGGTCTCGGGAGGTTATATCCCAGGCTGGGCTTGTCCAAAGTGGTGAGGGCTATCTTGAAACACGTGGGGCAGGACAGTCCAGGTTAGATCATAGGTGCGAGTGATGTATTTAAAATCTTGTATGAAGTGTGTAGGATTAGTAGAAAAAGAGCCTATTTTTCATTTGAGGTGAGGTAGATCTCCAAGAGAGAAAGGGACATGTATCTTGATCATCCCGTCCATGTGTGCCACCTCCCGGAGGGGAAAAATACCATGGGCAGGGGGTTGAGATTGGGTGTGGGAGTGAGTATGGCTTGACATAGTAGTTGGGAGAAGGGGAGTCCCAGGAAGAGGCCAGAGTGGGAGAGATGGGAGGGGTGTCCTGTCCATGAGGGGATGCAGGGCGAGGGGTATCAGAGGCAGAGTCTGGAATCGAAGTAGAAATAGATACAGGAGGGATAAATGGGTTATTTGAGCTAGAAACCAGAATAGGGGAGATTACAGAATATTTGGCAAGGAGGTGTTTAAGGTTTTGGATTTTCTTGAGGAGAGGATAGTCAGTGGAAGGAGAGCCAGTGACAAACTTAGAGCGGTGCTGGAGAGGGGGAAGATTGTGACATGGAGAGGGAGTTCAAGTTGGAGAAAGGAGGGGAGCCAGGTTGGGCCCTGGAATGGAAGGCAAAGGAGAATATATCAAGGGGAGAGCATGGGGAGGACTTGGCTGTGCCTCAGGCTGGGGAGCAGGAGAGGTTGGGGATGGGCCCTAATCAGAGGCAGTTCATCGGCCATGGTAGGATAAAAAGCTGAGGTGGAGGGGTAGGGAGGAGGAGGAGGGGCAGAGGCACCTGGCAGGGTGGGATCCTGTGAAACTGTTTTAGCCAGAAGAACCTGATGGGAAGAACATGGGACCCAGAGGGAGAGATTAGCATGGAAATCAAAGAAAGCTTGGATGTATGGTAATTCGGACAGTTTGCCTTTATGATGGCAGAAATTTTCTAAATCTCTCAAAATATTGAAGTTTAAGATTCCAGTTTCTGGCCAAACAGAGTTATTATCTAACTCGTACTGAGGCCAGGCAATGGTGCACAGGTGTACAGGAACTTCAGGTGTTTTGGCCTGATTGTATCTGAAAGTCCTAGTTGTTTTAAGGATTTAAGAAGACAAGTAAGAGGTGTGAAACCCAGAGACTTTGAGTGGGTGGTTCCCATAGTGACAGATTAAATACAGAATGAAGAGGAGATAGAGAAAGAACCAAGTAAGCAGGTAGGAGGTAGAGACAGAACCAAACAGACGGGAGACAAAGAAAATCATCTTTCCATAGGGAGTGGAGGCAGGATCCCAAGTCTGGGCAGGAACGTGCAGTGGATGAGAGAGAGATGGGGAGGGAGTAGGAGGAAAAGGGGTTTGGCATTGGTCATGCAAAATGAGAGCGAGGAGAACCAGGAACCTAAAGAAAGCGTCCTTTTTTGTTGCATGGTTCTAGTTATTTTTGACTTATTTCCAAGTCCCAGAAGGCGGCGTCCTGCAATTAGATCATCAGGGAGATGAAAGCCAAGATCCTGTCCTGGACAGGAAGTAGTGTGTGTTCCTATCTCTGGAAATAGCATCCTATATCCAGAGAAAGGAAAGGGTTTTCCGACACATGTGATTTCAAGGCAAGCAAGAGGAGCGGAAAACCCTGCAATGAGAGCGTGGTGTGACACTGGCCAGTAGATGGAGACAAAGTACAAGGAATGGGATGGGAGAAAAGCGGAAAAAATGCAGTGAGCCAGAAGGGAGGGAAGTTTGTGGGACAAGTTGATCCAGAGGTTTAGTAGAGGCTGAGGGAAGAGTAAAGGCACTCTGCAGTTGAGAACAACTAAGGTGTAAATTAATTTCAATAGAGGATCTTACTGTCTATAATGAAACTAGCTAATGGAATTATTTTGCGTACTATTTAGATTTTGTTTATTCTTAACCTAATCTGTTAATGTTTCCTTTTGTCTTTCCTGTCTCCTACAAGGTGGTGGTTTAGTAGAGGTTTAGTAGAGAACCAGAAGGGTGGTGGTGAGAGACAGAGAGAGAGAGACAGAGAGAGAGAGAGAGAGAGAGAGAGAGAGAGAGAGAGAGAGAGAGAGGGAGAGAGGTATTTAAAATTAATTTATATGTTTTATTACCAGAAACCATGTTGTAGATTAAAGAGAGAATATTTTGGATGAAAAAAATATTTTGGTGGTAATTTAACATTTGTAGTTTGTATGAGATTTTACTTAAAAATGAATGATACCAAGCAAATTGATTTTAAGAAGCATAAATTTATGTTGACTGTGTATACATATTTAATTATGTAGTCTTTGTTGAAAATGTGGTTGGTTTATAATTTTTGAACTAAAACACCTTTGAAGTAGACAAACAAAATGAATACATCTTAAAACAATGTGAAAGTAAACTAAAAACAAAAATGGTATTCAACAAATAGGATTTTACCCAACCAGCTTAGATGTCGTTTTGTATAGGTAATTAGTGGTCTAAAGAAAGAGTTAAGTTTCCATATAGATTTGAGGTAGCATCTTTTTCCTTTTTAAGAGCTAAATAACTGAAGGAAGTTAATAAAACCTTGTAGGAGACAGGAAAGACAAAAGGAAACATTAACAGATTAGGTTAAGAATAAACAAAATCTAAATAGTACGCAAAATAATTCCATTAGCTAGTTTCATTATAGACAGTAAGATCCTCTATTGAAATTAATTTACACCTTAGTTGTTCTCAACTGCAGAGTGCCTTTACTCTTAGGCTGTTTTGTTGTGCTCCTTCTCCTTGTCACAGGGTCAGGGGGCCAGCCTGTACCTGGAAAAGTCTTGGAGAACACATCTTGAGATATTAGGCTTGAGTCTGAAGTGGGAGGGCCAATCTCACCTTCAGAGTTAGCATCTCAGTGAGCTCAAACAACATGTGACAATTTACCAATATAAATATTACTCTGACATTATAACTAGAGAGCATTCAGGGAATTACGGGGAAGGAACATAAGCAAGCATAGAGCATCTGAGCATCAGAGAGGGAAATAGCTGTATTCCAGAGAAAAACAGGTTTAGAATCACAATGTAGAAAGGGGAGGAGTTAAGACTAGTAGAGATGGCATCTCAAGCCTCTCACTCAAGTAGACTATTATTTTTGTCTCTTGTAAGGTTTTGGCCCTGGAGTACAGCAAATTTTCATGTGCCTCACAGGTCTAGTCATTATAAAGTGTCAGCTCCCTTTGCACCTTTAAGGCAAATAGCTAGAAAAACTTTAAGTTCCCTTTAGAAACTAACAAATATACTATTTATGTAAAAGAGTAAGAATTTAAAATAGTCATTTTTAGAAACCCATAAAAAATACCATATAAAAGATGTTAAAATCCAAATAATTTCTTTAAAATTACCAGATAAAGATGTCATTCAAGCAATGTCAAAACCCTAAAAATAATTCCTTAAAAAAAAAATCCCTAAATATGTCAAACAATGTAAAAACTTAGAACAATAATCTTTATAAATCAGTAAATATACCATAGAGGAAGTTAAAACTCAAAGTAATCCCCTTTAGAATCAGACCTTAAACAATGTTAAAATTTAAACTCCCATTGTGTAGATCTGGCATTATTCCCTTACTCTGAACTAGAAATGTATTGTTTACTCTATGACATCATCAAGAAATGAAAACAAAACTAAATTGCAAGAGAATCCTAGGCATCTGTGTGAGGTTTAGGGAACTCCTAGGCACCCCTGGTATCAGTAGTTAGACTTGATATAAAAGAAGAAAGTACCCTCAGATATATATATGCTACCCAAATAGAAAATCAAATCAAAGGAATCCATGTCTCTCACCAACCATTGTAGTTGCAAAGTTTTCTGGATCTCTTTATTCCTAGAGTCAGGCTATGCTGGAAAAGAAACTCATGAGGGCAGCAGAAGGAACAGGGCATATAAATCACTGGGTTGTTGGTCTGAAAGTATATGACTTGCCTGAGCAGTGTCTGTGACTTTTTATGTATAGTGAAATTTAAAATGGTTAGGTCTAGTTAGAAAAGTAGGCGCCTGAGCACTGCTTGATGGCCAAGAGGGACTAAGATCAAAATTTCGAGCCCCTTTGCTGGAGAAAAAGTTTAGGAGAAAAAAAATGCTTTTAAAACGTTTTCTGTTTGTCCATGGGGCAAGTTGTCTGAAATTCTTTATATGCTCCAGCAAAGTTGCCCAGCTAGTTTAGGCTAGTTGGGTCAAAATGGGGAGAAAGGGCCCCCTAAAGGGTTCTTAGCCACATTCATAAGAGAAGTTAAGAATGGGCTGGAAAATTTTTTATCATTGTATTAGAATGTTAAGAAAAAATCCCCAGGGTGGGTGAGCTGGCAATCTTGGCAGCTGCCTGGAGGGGGTGAATAGCGGGAAGGAAAAAAAAAAGCCTTGGGGTCATGCAAGTTTAGATCCTGCATGGGAGGTCAGACATGTGGCAAGCTGGCAGGCACTTGGCAGGGAGTAGAAAGCTTTAGTATGGGAGGCGGGGAGAGAGAGGAGGATCCAGAGCCTTTGCATGTGTTGGATTGAACGGTATCAGAAATCATCCTGAGTAAAGTGAGGAAGAAAGGCAGTAGAAGAGGACAAAGACAGGGAAAACGGGATGGAAGACAGCAGATCTTGCAGGCCCATGGCAAAGGAGAGGGGGAGGGGGCGAGATGCCCATGGCCAGCGTGGGGTGGCGAGGGGGTGGTGCAGGGGAACCGAGGTAGCGAACGGATGAAACAGCTCCATCTCAGAGACCAGTGCTGTCCAAGAGTCACAGAAATCAATGGGAAAGGAGATCAAAAGAAGATGCAGGCAAGGCAGAGTGTGTTCCCCCGTGAGGAGAAGCAGAACATGAAAGCAAAGCAGAAAGCTGGGGAGAGGAGGAGAGAGAAAAGAAGGGTGGGAGTGTACCTGAAAGCCAAGTTAGTGGCATTGGAGAGGTCCAATTGGGTCCCTTGAAGTAAGAACCAGGCTTTGGCACCATCTGATAGATAAAGTAGTCTACGGATGAATCCAGTTGATCCGGAGAAAGCACCAGGACACAGATAAAACTCCATTGGAATAGAGTTTATTAGCAAAGGAACACATGGGACAGATTCCCTTCCAGGCAGGGAAAATGTCTGCCCAGGTCATGAGCTGGGGTCTTTTAAAGGGGGAGACTTCTAGGAGGTGCAGAAGGTGGGAAGATAATATATTTTTTTTAAAGTTGGGCAATGTCTGCCTGGGTCTTGAGCTTGGGTCTTAAAAAAGGGAGGTTTCTGCCTCTTGCAGAAGGCAGGAAGATGATATTTTTTTTTAGGGCAGGGGGAAGCAGGAGAGCAGGACTGTTAAAACCTGCCCTCTTTAGAGATCAAAGGGGAAGCCTGCTGTGTTGGCCAAACAGTGGAGAAAAGTCTGCTTCTTTTGACTTCAAAGACCAGAGTGCTTATCAGCTAGGTTCCCTTTTCTCAGGGGCTTGTGAGGTCCTCCATGAGGCCCTGTTGGTGACGGGGCAGGGCTATCTGAACCTTAACAGCTGGTGAATGCATTGATTAACATCCTTGTGTTTTGTAGATGATGCTGATCACAGCCAGTATCAACCAGTCTCGCTTATGGAAAACTATCATTTAGAGAAGTCTTCCTCATGAAGCATGCTTTCAACTTGTAGAATTAATCATGAGAATCAACATGAATTTTATAGAAAATAGGAAATATTTAATGTATTTAAATTTATCTGCCTCAGCAATTATTTGTTTACAATGGATGATGGATACCAACAACTGAGGTAAAAATATATGAGGTATAAATATAATATTTAAATGTAATATCATATTTTATTTCCATTGGCAAGATAACAATGAATAAAATACTGTGGTATTGACAAACAAGCTCGATGCATCAGTTTTCTCCCCCTCCTTTCCTTTATTTGAAAGATGCACCTTGTTGTTATGCAGCAGTGATGGGATTACTATGTGCATAAAATTAAAAAGTCAGGTAAACTGGAAGAGGGGTGTGTGAGAAATACAAGTCTATTGTTTTATTCAGTTTTAAGTATTCTCTTGGTGGTCCTTGTTCTCAAAGAATATCCTTGAGGCCAACATTCACATCCAGAAGCTTATTAGAAATATAAAATGTGAGGCTCACCAGACTGCTTGGATCAGGGTGCACTTTAACGAGAGCCCCAGGTGAAGATGAAGGAGCACGGCTCTGTGTAAAACAGTGCCATTCATCCTCAGGTACCCATCCCATCTTCCAAATGTATAGTGCCCTATCTCTGCAGCAGGACCAGTGTTGAGCTGGACTAAACGGACTAAATTTCACTAGATCTTGTCAATGCATAAAAAGTAATTGGACGTGTCTGGTTAAGTGTAAGGCATAATGGCAGAAGTGAATTTATCTTGCCCACAGAGCACTGCCCAAATGGCCACTTGTGGTCTAGCTGCCACTTTCCTAGGTAGACATGAGAATGAAAAATTCCTACTGTGATTATCCTTGAGCCATACCAAACGTACAAATAGCATTTTTATTCCTCTTAAAACAATTGCACACAGATGATAAAAGAAAACATCGCATAAATTCATACAATACAAAAACCCGAAAACATGAATTTGTTTTTCCTTTTCCTCCAGTACCAATTGCTAAATTAGGATATCAATCTCTGTCCAGACAACCAAAGAAAATCTCTCCTTGAAGCCAAGGATAAAGAGTTACCTTCTCTTTACAGTTGTTGAGTTATAATAAAACAATAAATCCATTCTCTATTGGTTTAGTAAAGCCAATTTGCTTAATCTGTACAGTAATAAATAAGGTGGGGTCAAATGCGCAGGTGGTTTGCACTGGATAATGAAGAAATATGGGATTAATATATCTGCTATAATCTCTAAAAATAAGTAACAATACAGTTTGATCTTCTGTTAGTTTAAAACCCTGTCTTTTAGATTGCAAGATTTGATTGAATTAGATTTTAAGAGCATCATATACAGCACAATATAAATTCCCTGAAGCTGTGATGATCCAGGACTCTTGATGGACCATCATCTCCCTTTGTTTGGTGTCCAGAGTCAAGTTCAGTGCAATACACTGTAAGAACATGTCAAATAACTGGCCACATAGGCCACTGGTCAAACAGAAGAATATTTAACAGCATTATGAAAAGTATCTATGAGTCTTGTGGGGGCATAGGCTCCCTTTGGTTGTGACTAGGAACAGGCTCTATTCAGCCCTATATGGGGGTGGGTGGTATCAGTTCTGTTTCAGTCCCTGGTACAGACTCCAGTGGTCACCTGACATCTCACTGAAATTGCATAGAGTGGGCCCAGAGGCAACTCACTATCTAGCCTTAAATTTGACAATAACCTCTCACCTACTTCTTTGTGTTAAAGAGGATTAAATATTATTTTCCTCAATTTAAGTTCAAACATCCCACTCCAGTTTTTAAACAACAGAAATAAGTGGTCAAAATGTGGAAGAATTTTTTAACACTATTTTTCTTTGGTTAGCTAATCTTTGAGTAAACGTTTGGGCAGAATGGCAGACTACACATTTCACACTTTGGCTTAGGCAGCAGGCTCTGCTCAGCTACAAGACAGTAGGGACATGGGATACAAAGCAACTTGGGAAGAGCTATGTGAGGAAAAGACTCACGGAGTCAGACACTCAATTATATATAAAATTGATATTTTTACATATGTACAGTAAAGATTGAGATATACACATATATGTACATATGCTACAATACATTTATTTACAGCTGAGGATATGCTTCTTAGAAGCCTTTAAATAGCAAATTAGGCAATGCACAAGGAATAACCCATTTAATTTTAAGTAACATAGATAAATGTTCTGATTTTTGAAGCTATTATATTAGTAGGGATTAGCCATCTCCAGGAAGGCTAGGAAAGTTCTCCACGTTCCACTTCTCAGTGTTTCTGCTGTGAGTGTCATCCAGTCCAACAGTGCTTCCCCTCTCTCACTTTTACATATGCACACTCCACTGCCACAGGCATCTGTTTTTGCTTCCCGCTCCCTGAGTTGATGTCACACTGGGGAAAACTCAGATTTTAGTTTCTGGGCCCTCGGCAATGAGTGGCTGGAAAGAGTTTCTGATTCTGGCAACTTCTGCTGCACAGAGATGTCCAAAGCCTTTGCTGTACCATTCTGGGGAGTGACCTCTGTGGAAAAGAGCAGAAAGCAAGTGGGAAACCAGTCAGGGGACAGAGCTGTCCTTGGGCTTGGGTCACTAGTATACTTGGGAACAGCTTGGAGCTGTTGCCTCAAAAGTCTGAGGACCTCATTCTGTCACCAAGGATCTTGGTTGCCAAGCATTCTCTCAGCCTTTGTAGTATATCAGGTACTTCTCAGAGTGAAATGGGGAGATTCACAATGAATCTTGAATTTGCTGAAAAACTAATTTATACCTACTCAAACAAAGAATCCAGTTTAGCATCATGAACACCTTGAAGAGATACAAATTAAGTCAGTTTCCTCTCAAAGAACCAAGTGGAGGGAACAGGCATAAAAGAAACACAGGAGGGGCTGAGAGGAGATGGCTCAACCAATTATGTGCTTACTGTGCAAGCACGAGGAACCCGAGTTTGAATCCTCAGCACCTATGCAAAAAATCAAGGTGGTATATCTGTAACCCCATTGCGGGGAGGGCACAGACAGGAGGATTCTGGGGCTCACTGGTCAGTCTAGCCAATTAGAGAGCTCCAGCTTCAATGAGAGACCTTGCTTCAAAAAATAAGGTAGAGGGCAACTGAGGAAGACACTTGGCATTGACCTCTGGCTTCCACATGCATGTACATACATGTGCACATGAACATGAACACACCTATATGCGTAAATTACACACATACAAACAAATAGAAAACAAATGCAAGAGAATAGAATTTTGATTTCCTGAGTCTTCATGTACCTCTATGTTCTGTATATGCCTTCAAAATGGAAAATAAAGAGACTACCATGTGATCTAACAAGTCTGTTACTGGGTGTATATCCAGAGAAGACAAAATCAGATCTCCACATTCATGTTCACTGAAACACTATTCATAATAGCCAAGGTATGGTCTTAACCTAAATGTTCAGTGACAAATGAATGGATAAAGAAAATGTCATACACACACATGCACACACACACATAGATATGTGCATGCATGTAAAGAAATAAATATACACTGACAGTACTTAGTCTTTAAAAAGGGGATTCTGTCATTTCTGACAACATAGATGCAGCTGGAAGATGTTACATTAAACGTAAGTGGCCAGGCCCAAATGCCAAATACTGAATGCTCTCACTTCAGAAGCAAGAGGGTAGGGTGGTGCTTACCAGGGACCACAGAGTTGGGGTTGGGGCAATAGATGCTGATCTAAATGATATAAAATTCCAGCTAGACAGGAATTATAAGATCAAGAGATATATTGTACAACATGATGATTATGGTTACTTTTTTCATTAAAAATTTGAAAAATTTTGCATCTTTATGGGACATATTATAGTAATCCAATACAGTCATACACTGTATAATAGTCAAGACAAGGTAAGAAGCATTTCCATTTCTTCAACTTTAAACCATTCGTAACTGTTGGGGATTTCATACCCATCCAGTCATTTTGAAATATATCACGGGTTGTTTTAACAAAGAGCTATTCCACTGTGCTAGAGAAAACCCAGGTGTGATCCCTCCACCCTGTTTTCGTGCCTCTACTGAATCTCATTCTAAAACTTCACTAACAACCAGACTTAATGACCACCATTCCATTCTATTCTATAAGGATGACTCACCGGCCTCCATGAGTGACTGAGAGTGTGTGGTATTTGGGTGACTACAGGTAATAAGAGCATGTTATATTCTTAACAGTTGTTGGATGTGTTAACAGCTTGACCTGGCAATTCTACCATGGGAACATATCTCAAAATATCATTATGTATGCCACAGATAAATACTTTTACTTGTTAATTAAGAATAAATGAATAGGGGCTGGAGAGATGGCTCAGCAGTTAAGAGCACTGATTGCTCTTGCAGAGGACTGGGGTTCGATTCCCAGCAATGACATGGTGGCTAACAACCATCCGTAATTCCAGTTCCAGCGGAATATGACTCCTCTGACCTCTGTAGGCATTGCACAACATGGGTGCACTTACACACACAG
>NW_008360317.1:1980530-2034910 GCF_000622305.1 Nannospalax galili | reverse complement strand
TAAATGAATAAATTAGAAAAAAGAGAAAGGGCAAATGTCAACATTTTAGGAAACAGGGAAAGTGAGAGAAGAGGCTATGCAATCCTCTTTGGATGCTGGTTCATGGTGGTGGGGAAATGAATCTAAAAAAAAACCCAGGATGACAAGCAGGGTCAGGTGCACATGTCATCCGAACTGAGGCTCCTAAGACTGTGGTCTGCCACACCCAGAACTGCCACTTACTTCAGGTCTATCCTGCAGATGTGGGTCAGTCTCGACTTGCCAGATCCACATGGTTCTATCAAGTACTGAGAATCCATCACCACTGCCCGCACGCCACCCATGAGCTGGGCTTCTTCATGCTCCACAGAGAGGGACACCAGGGTGCACATTCCTTTGGGTAAATCCGTCTTCCAGGTCCTGGAGCAAAACAAGCTATGCATCAGAGTCATGGCATGAGAGAAAGAAAATCCTGAAAGATAAAGTTTATGCTTATATCTTCCTGCCAAAAACCTGGGCTCTAGTTCTAATGTTAGTTACTTGGATTAAGCTAATGGTTTCCATTAGCTTGTACACAGTTTATACAACGCAGCCCAAAGGAAGGATCTCAGCTTTTGGATTCAGAGGGTAGAAATGGCCCTGTAGCTCCCAGACCTGCATATGGAACCTCCATCTGAGGCCCCATCCTGGTCTGCTGAAGAAGCTCCTGCTGGCTATTGAGGAGGTTACAGTTTAGGGATCAGCACTTATTCACTGAATTTTTCCATTTATCTGTTGAGCACATCCATGTGCTGGGCATGAGAAGCCATAAACAACGTGAAGATGCACAGAGCCCAGAAAGGGAGACTGGCAACTCTAAGAACTTTGGAAAACACTGGTAAGTGCAGGGTGGTAACTGTGCACAGAGAGATGGAATCGGAAGAGGGGACAGAACAGGAATACAGGGACATATCCCTGCAGGAAGAGATTCAAGCCTTAGCAAATAATCTACTGATGCCTGATTTGAAAGAAATGAAACCTATGTGGACCTGTTCACTTTGTTCTGATACCCGAGTGGCTGTTGAATAGGAGAAGAAATAAACACAGTTGATTTGAGTTCAGATGGAGAGGGAGGAGGACATTTCAGCTGAGTATGGAAAGAGCTAACTGGGTACAGCATCCAGAGATGAAATGGGCCCCCATTGTAGATGCGGTCAGAAAATGTGGGAACATCAGGCTGACCACCCCCAGCTTCCCTTCCAGCACAGGGACCTGTGATAACAGAAGGTATTGTCCCTAGCATTTGCTTCACAAATTCTATTTCCAGGCTTAGTGGTCTCATCAGTGACTCTGCCCGAGCATCCCAATACATCAGGAAGAGAAAACACTACATATGTATGATGCTATGGCTGAATGTGCTCCCAAAATTTCACGTGTTGGGATCTTAGTCTCCCATGTAGCCATACTGAGAGATGAGACCTTTGGGAGTAATTGTGCCATGAGTATGAAGTCCTCGTAAACAGATTAATCTACTCATGAGTTAACTGGCTAATAAATTACTGAGTTACTGAAGGAGTAGCCCTGCCATGGAAGCAGCTTTCTTTGATAAGCTCACTTGACTCCCTGTGCAATGTCCTTCACCATGCTGTGACCTGGTAGGAAAGGCCTCGTCAGGTACTGAGCAGATGTCTCTGCCACAGTCCCGGGCTTCTCCGCCTTCAGCATCATGAGCCAAATACACACCTAGTCTTTATATAAATATTTCAGATATTTCATTACAAACGGAAGAAAACAAACTAAAATCCTTGAGGAGAAGTTGAGGATAACCAGATGTGCTGTGTCAGACAGAATGCATCTCAACCTGGAGCTTCTCATCACCCCTGTCACTTTTCTCCTTTTTGAATCAAACGTAAGGAATTTCTGTGGACACGAACCATGTCTGGTGGCTTGTTAGTCCTTTCAGTGTCAAGTTCTCCCTCAGTGCTTTGCAGTCCACTCCCTTCTCTTTTAAGCCTTTTTCCTTTATCTCCTTTTCTTGTTATTTATTGACTGTATCTCCACAGTAAGATATAAACTGAGACTGGGGAGACCGCTTAGTCAGTAAAGTGTTTGGTGTACAAACATGCTAAGACCTGAGTTCGATCCCTAGCACTCACTTAAAAAACCAGGCATGACGGCTTACACTTGGAATCCCAGCCTTAGGAGGTGGTTGGTGGAAACAGGTGGATCCCTGAGGCTTGCTGGCCAGTCAGCGTAGCCTACTTACTGAGCCCTAGGTCCCAGTGAGAGACTGTTTAAAAAAAATAAAAATAAAAGAAGTAAATGGGTCTTAAAGAATGACACCCAAGATGGATCTCTGGCCTCCACACACATTCATCCATGTACACCCCCCACACAAATACATATGCATGCACAGAAACATACAATCACAAATACAAACCCTGAGAGACTAAGATGTGTTCACCTAGGGCACCTGCAGAGAGTGAAGCAGTGATTGGCATATGGTGTAATGGAATGATGCACTAATAACTAGCAGGCTGGAGGGACCATTGTATGGACTGGACGAAGGAAGCTCCTTGTGGGGACTTGTTCTCAATTTCCTCTAGTGGGAAAGAAAAGGCCACTGTGGCTGGGTACATCTCCACAGCTGCTATCCTGGACAATAACTTGGTTATTGTCTGTGTTCTGCTTGTGAGACTGAGGATTAAAATTTAATGTCCCAAGATAAGAAATGTTCTAATAAGTGTGGTGATAGGCCACCCTTGTATAATTGCCTACGTTCCCTACCAGGATAAGGTTGCTGGGATGCACACAAATATTTAGAAAAAATGGACACTTAAAAGTGAAGGTCCCAAGGATCAAAACCAAAGACAGAAAGGACCCAAGCGCAAAGTCACCTTCAGTTTGCCATCAGAACTAGTTTCATAAAGCCACTACTTTAAATATACATTTGGGAACTTCATCAGTGAATCCTTTTACACTGTTGATCTATGAAGAGGCTGTGTTTACTTGTGTTTTCAATAAAAAGGATATATTGTTCTAATTACATTTCATTCATGTTCTTAACTGTCCCCAATCCCTGTTCCTACTGATGAAATACTGCATTTCTACTGTGTAAACTTCCTGTTGCTGGCTGAGCATCGCATTCCAAGGCCAGAAAACAGGGGTCTGGAACTAACCCATAAATCAATCAGAAACAATATTCCAAAGGCAGATGCGGGGCTCAGAAAGCATTTCCAGGTTTGGAATCTGATTGCATGTCCAGTGTTTCAGCTGAGCTAGAATTTCCATGCCTGGTAATTAGTTGTGAACATATGAAGTTCACACACAGCCCCACCTTTGAGTTCCACAAGATGAGGACTTGCTTTCCCCAGGGAGAAAGACAAAACCAGGAGAAAAGCCAGTCAAGTCAGATTTGATTTGCATAATTTGGCAGAAAGTTCCTCTGGACAAGCAGCAGCTATTCTGGGGCCTCTGCTCTGAGAAAATGAACGATATTTATGGCCCAATAAACTGTGTGCTCCACAAGGAGAGGGGCCACAGAGAGCCTGCGTAGGGCTGTAGTTTGGGTGAAGAAGGAAGTCAGGCATAAATACGGCAAAGTCAGGTTTCCCTGGGAGAAATGGGAGCCAGCTGAGAGCTCCCTTAAGATGCTGGATTTAGGGGGCAGAACCCTGAGAAGTGCTTAAATCTGCAGCGCTCATTTTGCTTTTGGAACAGGACCTCATAAACCAGGGAGGAGGGCTTACCTGAGAACCACGAAGTCTCTGGAAGGATGCGGAGCCATGCTGTTCAGCACGTACTGGTAAACTTCTGTTTGCCTGTCCAACGTTTCCACAACTTTCCATTGCAGAAAGTCCTCATCCCATAGGTGACGTTCTCTCAGTACACGATTCAACACCACAGAGGGTGGTGCCTCTACCTCCACAGAAGCCTTCCACAGCTTCAGTGGGTTCCCATCCCCCACCTTCAGAAAGACAAGAGCAGGAGCTGAAGTGGTCACCAGAATCCACCAAAACCTACCCTACAGAACTAGGCATTCAAAAATCATTACTGGTTATTTAAAGTGAATTAGTGATGTACCTCAGGATTAAAATGTAATATTTTAATCCTTAATCTGAAGAGGAGAAGAATGATGATCAAAACAACCATGGACACATATGTAGTGTGTGCCAGACATGGTTCTAACACATCTGACTTTGACATAGTTCTGCTCTGACTGAGGTACTCTCAGAATGCTCATTTTGTAGATGAAAGATGTTGGACACTGATCTGCCCGGCATCACACAATGAAGGGCACAAGCCTGGGATCCAGAAGCCCTGCTGCATGATCTGAGCTCTGATTTCATGTGACAGTGCCTATTGGTGGTCTTTGAACAGGGTCTTTGAATGGTACATGGGCCTTTATTGTTCATGCATGCACCAAAGTCTGTGGATAATCAGATATTTCGTAGCAAAAGCCCAACTTTGGTTGTTAGATGTGGGTTTTGTGAGATTACCTTTTTGAAAGCAAGGTCTGTGTTGTCAGGGCTGGAACACGTGACCCATCCTTTAAATTTCTCCTTGGCTTCTTTCTGGAGGCCCTGGACAAGATGGTCCAGGTATGTGTGGAAAGTTGCCCCGCTCTCTGCCAGTTGTGCTCCCAAGTCTTCCAGAGTTGGTGCATGGATTTCAGCCTCTGCGTAGGAGTTACGAGACTGGGCCACCATCTCATGTGGAACCTGAGCCAATAAATGCATGAAAGAAATATGTAAGCTAAAAAAATGCTGTAACGTGAACAAAGGAAGCAAAGTCATTCCATCAACAATCAAGGTCTGAGCAATGGGCTGAGGACAATGGGGCTGCAAATGTTTTGCTAAGACCAGTTCCAAGGTTGGGACCTTCCTGATGCTAAGAAATACTAATAAGTTTCTGAGCCTATATTAATTAATCAAAACATTGAAATGTCTTTCTAATCATTCTCTCCATTTTCCTTTTTAATTTATTTTTACTCAATTTGACAAGTGTGGGCTCAGAGAACTTCTGTCATTATGATTAGACTTCATGCACTTTGACTTCTTAAGGGAAACTTTAATATGACTTAGAAATGGCTTGACCTTTTAAGTACATTTTTCCCATTGACAAATGCCAATTTTGTCCCAGAGAGTATGCCAGATGTCTCATTCACTTACTCTTTAACATATTTATGGCTATACTCATAAGTTGTCATTGATTCTTAGTGATAAGGATTACTCAGTCACAGAGAGAGAGAGAGGGAGAGAGGGAGACAGAGAGAGAGAGAGAGAGAGAGAGAGAGAGAGAGAGAGAGAGAGAGAGAGAACCTAATTAAGTCTTGAGGTAAAATCAAATGTAACATAGTTGGCCAACTGGTCTTGAACCTGACAAAGGAAGGTGATACAACTGTATGAAAGCTGCTATCATTGTGACCCCAACTGTCTTTAACTATCAAAGCCTCGATTGTACATCTAGCTCTTCATAACTCTTGGAGGCAAAGACCAGAGCTACAGTACACACTATCGCCATCATAAAATCAGGAACAAACAGATACAAATTGTAAATACAGCACCAGTTCCAAACCTCTCATCTAGTTCCAAGAGCTATAAGGAAGGCAGGAGGAGCCTTCTGCTCACCTCAAAAAGTCTGTTGCATTCCATGATCATGTGGGCAAGCCCCTGGGCTGCGGCTAGATTCTCATTGAGGTCCTTTTGATCTGGCTTCCCAGTGGCATATTTCTTCTGGATGACTCTGTAATTGAATGTGAATGTGCTAAGCAGATCCCAGTCCAAGGAGCAGGCCATGCTACCCAGTTCATCCCCTCTGTTTGCTGCTCACCCCCAGATGCTATCTGGATCCCAGACTCTCATTTCCAAATAAAAACAATGACTACACATCTTAGATATTCCAAGGCAGGCTGGCAGTCTGACAGCTCATAACCAAAAACCTTGGAAAAATACAAGGACAGGAGGAGCTGTAGGCAGAGAAATTACTTTTTTCCCCTACATTTGAAAGTGCTCGACTGCCAGGTCCCATGCTTTGGTTGTAAATACAGCCTTTTAAATCCAAGACTATAAAATACTTCTTTGTACATTTTCCCTTTCTTTCTCACTCAAATGAAACAAAACAAAATTCCTTAGGCTTTCTGTATCACAACTGAGGTCCTTCAGTACTATCTTGGAAGCTATGAACATGAGCTCATGAATGAGGCTGCCTCATTCTGATCCTACAATGAGCCCCGATAAACCCTCCATCTGAAATCTAGTGTGAGAACAACTTTGTTCATTTTTCATAAAAGAAGGAAAACAAAACCAAAGAACCTTGGCGGGGGAGGGTCTTGGTTCAGGAATTACTGCTATTGACAGGGAAAACTTACCTTGGGGAGCTTTCTTTCTTCAGTAAATTAAGATGAAAAAGGGACGGGGCCAGACACACGGCCAGATTCATGGCTGTCATCTGATTCTCTTCCACTGAGTTAACAACATCATTGAGGAAGCACAGGAGTGTCTGCAGGGCCTCCCTGTTTTCATCTGCCAGCAGGAGTATGGCAGCCTGTATGGCCTGGAGCCTCTGTTCTTTGGGGACATCTGAAGAAAAGTGAGAGCCAGGTTGTTAGAGGGACAGGCAACACAGAGTGGGCTGGGAAGGGTGCACAAGCGCTACTTCCTGATGGAGAGACACTCAGAGACATCAACAGTACTAACCCAAGAAGTCATCATGACAGGTAGAGCTGGAATTGGAACCTCATCTATTAAACTCAAGAACCTGAAGTCTGAGTGTCCCAGAGGTACTAAGATCAAAGCCCCACTCTGGCTTCTCACAGTCCCAGCATCAGCTGGGTCTTTGGTCTTCAGATCGTCTTTCTGTTTTGGTAGAAGTTGGTGATGGATTGGGTGATGGACTTGTCAACCTAGCTTCTCTATTGTCTACCTTCCTTGCCAGACAGCTTGGGAAGTACCTTACAGGGTGGCTGAGGCTGGGCAGTACACGGTTTTGAAAGTCACTGGGTAAAAGGACAGTGGCCTGTCCACAGTGGAGCACCCAGGCCATTGTGCCAGCATGGCATAATGAACCACAAGTAGTGGGGGAGCTGGCTGCCTTTGGCCATCCCAGAGAGCCAGTGCCTCAGTGGAAAGCCTGGCAGATCCTTCATGTTCCTGTAAGTCACCAGGGCTCATTTGGAGATTGTGCTGGCTTGACTTTGAGTGGAGATTCAATGTCACCTATTTCATGATTTTAGAATCATGGACTTTGAGCTGTTCAGAGAGAAGAGGAACCAGGTTCCCTACAGCTATGGGGGGTGAATTGTCCTACTCAGTCTCAGTCTCCCTGATGGTGCTCCTTGTGGTGGTGGTGGGATGGTGGGTATTGAGTAAAGAGGCTTAGGAGGGAAATGAATAAAAAAATATGAAATGGAAAATGGAAAAATCATTCAAATTGGGAATGAGGTGCTGTACTTTGCTGCCCTTCTTGCTGTGTTTGTTTCATAATCATTTAGGTTTAGTTCGCAGATATAGACAGAATGCAGACAGGATAACCAGTTAACATGGTTATCCTTCTTAAAAAGTCACATTCTGGAGTGGAGGTCTCCATAGTAGTCCTGAGGAGTAGGGAGTGTGTTCATGACAATCCCTTCAGGTGTGGGAAGAAATACAATTTTCAGTTGTGTTTATGCTTTATCTCAGTTAAAAATATGCGTACAGTCAGGTGTGGTAATACACACCTTTAATCCCAGCACTTGAAAGGCAGAGGCAAGTGGATTTCTGTGAGTTCGAGGCTAGCCTGGTCTACATAGTGAGTTCTAGGCCAGCTAGGGCTACAGGGAGATCCTATCTCAAACAAAAAATAAGCATACATACATAAAGACTGATTGTGTTTTATAATGTACGCACTCTCTCACAGTTTATCACCGTGTATTATATTTATTAAAAAAATAAAAGTAGACACTCAGACATTTACTATTGGTAGAGGTGCCTGATATGAAAGAGCTGGCACTTGCTGCTCTAGAGGAGCTTGGGTTCCGGATAGCCACAGACAGACATCCTGTGGGCTGTCTGTGCTTGACTCTCCTGGCTCTCTCCAGCCCTATGTAGGAGAAACTACATTCCAGGGATGGTATGTTCCTGGCCTTGGATGGCCAGTAAATCCAAATTTCTGGAAAAGTGTGACCCCACGTTTGGTATTCATCCTATCTGTTCCGTATTGGCAAAGGGTATGACTGCTTTCTAGAGAAGAGTCATTTTGTTGGAATGAATGACAGCAAAACTGTTCTTTTTTCTTGCTTCTGCTGATAGATATTACTAGTGATTTCAAGCTTGGAAGCAGTATTATACATTCACCTTACACCACTGAGCTGCTTTTAAATGCTGCTATATAGGTAAGATGTCTCCTGTGTTTAAATATTATCTAACCTTAGCTAGCCAAACTTTTCTTCTATTCCAGCTTTTGTCTCTACGTCATTATTATTACTATTACTATTATTATTATTATTTTTGTCTTGTTTTGTTTTTTTCTGAGACAGGGTCTCCTTGTAGCCTCAACTGGTCTGGAACTTACTATGTAGTACACATTCACCTGCCTCTGCCTTCTGAATGCACCACCATGTCCAGTGCATGTCGTTATTTTTGAGGAGTCGTTTGCCACGTGCCTTTGTTTAGCTCAATATCTTTTCTGTTCACTTGTTCCTTGATCTTTTGGAAATACATTCATTTTGGATCCTATCACCTTTGACCTTTCTGTTACACATGACATGGCCGTAGTTCCCGCCTCTTTCTTGGTTCTTGGGAGATAATTTTAGATCTGCTTTGGTAAGTACTTAGAATTTATGAGGACGTGGATGACAATCAAGCTGTCACACTCAGGATACTGTCCTTACTGAACACCTTGTCTCTCTGCTCCCAAATCAGCTTCACTTCTCCTTTTTCCTTCCCCTTCTCCCTGTCATGAAGCTTTAAAACCTTTGTCTTTGACCCCTCACCCTCTTCTCTTTTATAGACTGGTAGGATTAAGGCCTTCTCACAGCTGCCCCACACTCTACTCATGTGACAGTAGCAAAGGAAAAACACAGTGGAAAACAGAACTACTTTGGAGAACTGGGAGGATGACTGAACCCCCATACTAGTTTGAACACTTGGTACTTGTCCTGCCAGAACCCCAGTAGTGTGCCAGCTCCCTAGACTTCCACTGTTGTCTACTTGATCCCTCTTATACACCAGATCCAGATTTGTAGATCCAAAAATGAGTTCTGATGACTCTGATGACCTGGGCGAGCACAAGGTTAGCAGCCTGGTGACCCACTCCTCCTTTCCTCTTCATTAATGCCTTTAATCCCAGCCTTGGCAGGCACAGGTGCATCTCTGTGAGACTGAGGTTAGTCTGCTCTATATTCCTTTTGTACTCAGGGAAATGGGCTCCTCTCATCAATCCAGGGATGAACTACGTTGACTTAAACCAAAATGGGCCATTCCTTTTCTCTTTCCTCTTTCTGGTTTGAGGGCAAAGATGCGGAACATTTTTGGCTAATGAGACCGGTAACAATGCTGGAAGCTTCTGCAAGATCTATCTCTTTGATAAAAAGAGACGAGTGTCCAAAGAGAAGCTTTGGCTCTCCTTGCTCTTGAGTGCGACTTGGTGAAGATGTGATTATTGCTTTGACCATGTTGTGACTTTAAGGGGAAAGAGACTAGAGGCCGATGTCCTGGCATCCCTGAGCTGCAGATTTTTCCAACAGTGGGATGGTTTCATTTTGAAAGGTTCTTTAATTCTTACCAGATCTAGTATGAACCCCTTGTCCTAATTTTAAAATGCCTCTTCTTATGTAATCCTGATCTACTTTATCAGAGTCAGCTGGTGTAGTGTTGTACACTTTGCACCCACGCAGGACAAAGACCATGCACTCCTTCGACACATGCTCCTGCAACTACCTTCACCCAAAATGTGCTTCTTCCAAATTTCAACCTTCAGCTGTCACTTTTCCTACCAACTTCCCACTGCTCATCCCCACCTTCTGGATCTGTCTCTGTGACCTTTCTACAGAACTTCTCTAACCTCCTTGTGTTGCAGGGATTTATGTTCAGGTCTTGTCTCCCTCAGTTGTAAGATCCTTAAGTACAGACAGTGAGTGTCACAGAATCATAACCTCTGAAGTGTTCAGCATGGCCCTGCATAAGCCCTACTCTGTAAATGTTTGCTTAGATAAAATAAAGCCCTGCTTTGATCTGGCTTCTAGGTTTTAAGCCTACCCAGGAGGCACAGATATTTATCTCTTGGAAATAATCTAGATTTAGCCATAGAGAGTGTCAACTTCAACCCAAGAACTGATCGAATATAAATATTCTTACATGATCCTTCCAAACCATGAGGGAGGTTTAATTTAAAAAATGGAGTTGGAATCTCACAGCAACACTATAGTGAGCACCTTATGTTTGGACTCTAGTACCATGTGTCATTAATGTAACTTAACCTATTCACTTTGACAGAATAATATTTATTTAGTGTGTTACCATTTTATTCTGTTTTTATAAGTGGTACTTATTACAGTCCTTTCCAAATTTGTAATATTATACATGGTTTAAATCCATTTGGTACATTCTCTACAGCAGGATCCTCCTTCAGATTGGATCAATTCCATTTCAAGACCCACTTAAGGCATATTTTGATGTAAAATCAAAGTCTGTGGGCCAGATTTTTTCCCCTAAGAATTGACACTGATTGAATTCCCCTAAGAATTGGAACCAATTCATAATGATACCATTACCATATCTAGAAAAAACTTGTGTTTCTTTCTAGTATGGATCTTGAACCAATTGTTACTTTCAATGATTATTTCAACCATAGTGGCTTTGCTAAGCACTACTAATCACTTAGAATCTTCTAAATGAAAATATAAGGGACTGCAGAGATGGCTCAGGGGATAAGAGCACTTATTGCTCTTGCAGAAGACTTAGCTATGGCTCCCAGCACCCACATGTTTGCTCTCAATTCCAGTTCCAGGGGATCCGATGCCCTCTTCAGGCCTTCATGGGCATTGCATGCATGTGGTACACCTACATACATGTAGGTAAAATGCTCATACACATAAAATAGAAATAAATCTAAATGAAAATATAAATTTATTGCATTAAGGTGTAACTTTGATTTGATTTCCTATATTTCACCAATTAAAAGACTTTTTTGGTTTTTAGTCTTTCTAATACATTTTACTTTGAATTTATTATACCAAAGAGATTAAGTAAGGTTTAATGCTTATATACAAAGTAAATTCTATTATGCCCCATTTTCATTTCAAATTTATTAGAAATGTACTGAAAATTAGTTTGAGGTCTCACAGAAAAATTTACTGAGAAAGCATATTTTGATGTCGAAAATGTATATTCAGAATCAAAAACTGGCATGGAGATGTCCACAACAAACCAATCAAAGGCTGTTTCTGGAGAGGAGAAAAGGATCACGGCTTTTATGTACTTCTTTATAGACTCATGCATGACTTGCATAATGAGGAGTCCATGTTTTTGATGGTTGGATGCTCGTGAGAACATAGATCTGCATTATTGCCACTTACACTGATAGATATGGAGGAAGGTCTCGCTGAGCTTGTTGGTGAAAAGGGGCTCTGGGAGGTCCCGGAAGAACTGTTTCACCATGTCTGCCACATCATACGCAGATTGGTCTTCATAGTTCACATTCTCAGGAAAGTTCTCATTCATTTGACGTAGGGCATGGATTCGAGACTTCACCCCCGACTTGCGAAAAAGACCCACCTGAAATGAGTCACAGGGACACGTAAGCCAGGTCACCTTTCTCCTCACAACCTCTTCCTTAAGGCAGGAATCCTGGATCTGAATGACAAGAAGGCCTGGGGACAGGTCTGGATGAGCTGGAATTGTATCCTAACTTGGAAATTCTGAATTTCCAGTATAGTTACTTTAGGTAGCAGTCAAACATTGACTTTTTCTCCTATAAGGTAAAGATATGGGTAGTACCCCACCTCATAGAGCTGTTGTGGGAGTCAGTGAGAAAACACATATGAATATGCTTTTTGACACAGAAAGTCTTTTAACACTAGCTGCTGTAATTTTGCTTGTGTTTTCAACAAGTAGCATAAGTACCTCTATCAGGCATTCTTATGCTAGGAGTCTGTTAGTAAGGAAAGAAGAAAAAAATTCCCTGTTCTTTTAACATTTGTATTTTCGTGGGGGATTTTGAAATAGTTTGATCAATGGGACATTTAGTCAAAATAATCTCCAGAACTTAAACTCTTTACTACTTGACAATCACAGCAATAAGATAACAAAAAGCTAATGATCTTAGTAGGAACAAGTGAGGTCAATAGAACCCTTATTATAGAATGAGGATCCCAAGGACTGGGTAGGTTAAGCTCAGGCCCCTCTAGAAGACCTCATACCCTGGACTCACCTTACCCAAAACACAACTGAACTTTCCTGAGATTCACAGCTTCTAGTGATTAATGGACCAACCATTTTCAGACACTAGCAAGTAACTGAGTTGATCAATACTTTCAACTTTTCCCATCCAACATAGGTTGGTTTACTTCTGCAAGGCAAGGCAGGAATGTTCCTGATTGGCCGGACAGGTAAATAGTAGTCCGTAATGGGGTTGGCCGTTGCTCTTCTCCCAAATACCTGGCAAAACACTTGAGTACAGTTGTCTCACTAACCCTTCTGCTTGTCACACCTGGGCCATGGCCCAAGTTCAGGTGTCTCTTGATTGTTGCTATTAATGAGAGCGGCCTTAATTTTTTAAAACTACAGTAACAACAGGGAAAATTCCAAGACATTAGAGAGCAGTCATATTTTTACATGTCAGCCGCATAGAAACACAGGGGAATTAAACACTGCTATATTTTGTGGCCATAAGAATAGAATTCTTAGGAATAGTTCTTTGCATTCCAAGCCTTATCACCTAATTCCATAGATCAAGATACTCAGGCAAACTGCCACTTAAAATGTTACTTTGTTTAAAGGTTGTAATACAGGGCTGGAAAGATGGTTGAAGTTAAGGAATGCACTGCTCTTGCAGAGATCAGGAGTTTTGTCCCCAATACTCATGTTGGTGGGGCTCACAATCTCCTGTAACTCCAGCTCCAGGGGTATCTGATGCTTCTGGCCTCCCCAGCACCAGCACCCTCATGCACATACCCTTACACAGACACATACAGCTGGCTACACATAGGAAAAAAATAAAACAAATGCTTAAAAAATAAAAATAAAGCTTACAGTGTAAGCTTTTACTACATTTGTATGCTACTCCACGATGAAGCTAAAGAACGTTTATTTCCCTTTGCCTGGCATGTATTTCAAATTGCGTCAAAGGTCACAGGAATAAGCATGCATTGTGAAAAGGAAACAAAAAGAAGTCAAGATATCGAATGGGTGATTATTGAAGTTTACATCCTTCAATTTTTGTAATTCTGGAAGGAGGCCCAGATTGCTACATCACAGACCTGTGCTGCTCAGGAGCTCTCAAGAACCACAGTGCCCTAAAGGTGAATTCAAGTGTGACTCACAAATATTTATCCTCACATGAGTTAGTGTTATTACACTTGAAAAGAGTTCTTATTTTTTTCAACGGCAAAGAAATATTGATCAGACTCTCTTTATGAAGAGGGTTCTCTATGAAGAGGGTTCTCTATGAAGAGGTTGAAATTGTGGAGCTGGAGCTCACTTTTGCTGATAGTGTCCTGCAGGCTCTTCCAGGGTCTGCACTGAGGCTTGTGAACACATGCAACCTGGGGATGCTTTCTTTGTGTTGTGTAGTTTCCAACTTTCTTTCCCCTTTCTGTGAGGCGAGTATTGTTATTTTAATTATTTCACACCTGTCTGGAGCTTTCTAGCTGCAGGCTCTGAGGGGCTTGTTCTGACTCTGAGCTCACAGACTGTCTAGAGGGTTGTCAGAGATTTATTCATTCTGTTTCAAATTCTGACAAAAACTTTCCTGCCCTGTCTTTCACCTTCCAAGGGATATGGGGAATGTCTGGGGGTTCTGTGGGTGGTGATGGAAGCCTAAATTTCTTTCTTAAACTTAGTGAAGTGGTTTCAAATCAGACCAGGTTTCAGGTATAACAGCTAAGGATGGCCAAAAGGAAGGAAGGCACCAGCGAGCTGATGAGTGAACTAACCCAGAATTCCTGACTGTCTGTCTGTTACTGTTTCCACCGGAAGTCATGAATTCCCTGACATTTAAGCTGTTTGCAGTCAGCAGCATCTGGACACAGTGAGTAGATCCTTCTAATTGTTGGTCAGGGGAGACCATCCCCACCTATCTGTAAAGAACAGCTGATTGTTAACAGTTGTATTTTTCTTGGGAAAGTTTCCAGTACATCGATAAAATTTGCATTTTTGATTTAAGATTTTTTTTCTAAATAAAGAATGGGGAATAGAAGAAACTCATTGCTTCCAAGGTACTTTCCTCACTGTAGTTGAAAAGAGGTGACCTCAGGCTTAATATGAGTAAGATCCAAAGAGGAGGACATGTTGTGTTTTTCACTTACTCTGTCACTAGTAGGTAGGTGACTTGGTCTGTCTCCTATGGCCCCACAGTCAGTTGAATGTTCTGCTGTCAGTTTTGAGAGTCTCAACAACATGCGAACAAGAAATCCTATATTTTCATTTTGTACCAGGCCCCAGAAATCATATAGCAGGTCCTGTCTGCCCTTACTTGTCTTCCATTGGGCTCAGCAGTGAAAAGTCCGTATTGTAAGCATCTCCCTTTCTATAATTTCCCCATCAAAAGATTTTAAAAAGTGAGTGCTAAGTGTCCCTTTGGGTTACTTTCACTTTCTTTTCTTTTGTTTTTCACCCCCAAACTTAGCTACCAAAAATCCAGGACTCAAGGTATAATTTATGCAGATGGTCCAAGAGCATCCCTCATTGTGTCTGAGGCAGCCATCAGGCAAAGTGTTGAGCAGGCAGTGGGGAAGAGGATGCTCGCACTGAGAATGAAGTGTCTTCCCGGTGTAATTAGGCTTTTAGAAGGAATGGCTGGGCATGAGTGCTGCATTAGAATTCAAATTTCATCTAAATAATATTAAATCTCCTCCTTGGCATCCTGCTTATGCTAATCCTTTCAGGGCTTAATGATGTTTATCAGGACTTCCATTTCCTCTTCTTTAGAAATGCTCTTGGCTAATGAAGAAAGGTTGGCTTTATTCAGAAAGAGAGATTCATAAGCAGAATGTGCAATGGGCAATGATTCTGAACAGTGTAGGTCCAGCCTTTTGCTGTAGTGACTTCAGATTTCTCAGGGGCCAGGGATAACCTATGCTGGGCACAGCTGATTTAGGGCAGAAGTAAAAGCTCAGATAACAAAGCAAGGCAGTTTCGCAGGCTGCCAAGTCTGAATACAAATGGCTAAACGTTCTCATGTCATCGATGGTCATCTGCAAGGGTAAAAATGGATACACCGTGCCACATATATATAGACTGCACGGCACTGGGAGTAACGGAGGTGAAGTGTTGGCGGTGTTTCAGGGCTCTGAGCTGCTGGCTTTGACTGTGGTGGATGCTGATGATCCAGACAAATGTCCAGCATTCAGGAAGGGGCCCAGTTCATTGAAGGCTGCCTCTCACTCTGATCCAGGCCAGAGCCAAGCCAGTCCCAGACGACGGTTCCCATAGAATGTGGCTGAGCACAGGAAGGCTATCTGGGGACATTCTGGTCCTCTACAATTCCGAGCTGAGATTGCAAGGCCCTGTGCAGAGACGAGTCTTCTCAATTTTAATGAGGTGCTGTTGGCAAAAGAAAAAGCATTCACCTCCTGTTTCTCGCCTTCCTTCTTACTCCTGCCCTCCTTTCTTTTCAGGTGCGTCACTTTTTATTTGCCGTGAAGTCTCTAGGACAGCCTTTCTGATGGGCACGGTTTTCTTGGGTTCTTTGTTTCTTTGGTTTCCCCTGTTCCCTTCTTACTATCATTACCACACAGAGGCCCTGTCTGTGTGTGTGCCCGCTACGTGACAAGCAACGTGAGGACATGCAGAAGGCAGGACCACTGCAGGACTGAGGTGGGCAGCGGCTGTGGTGAAAGTCCTTTTGGACATCCTACAGATTCTTCCTTGTGGCTGATACAAGACAAGCATTGCCTTATTCAGTCTGATTACATGATAATCAGCATTTATGTCCTTGAAAGGAGTCTTTTTTCTCACAAAGCTTTGCCCACACATTTTTTTTTTTTTTCCATCATGGGATTCTTACAGATGGACACTGGAAATAAGCCAGTAAGTAGGGGCCCGCTGTCCTCTTTACTTTCTTTTCTCTATGTGATTTTGGTTTCAGGATGGGAGATGGAATCACAGCAGTGATGTGGGTGCTGCACATCTGTCAGAATCTACAAGGAGTGGGATGTTTTCTATTCCACACTAAAGACTGGAAGGTGAGTGGAACAGTGGCATATATGGTTCATTTATTCATGTCCAAACCGGTTCAAGAAAGAATATAGGGTGACTTATAATGGCCTATAGTTAATGATAAGGATACATTTAAAGATATTAGAAAGGAAAATTACAACAAAAAGAAAATTGAGGGTAACTGAAACTAGGAATGAGGTTGCAAGAAATTTGTACCAAAATGAAAGATTCATATATTTACTATAGGCAGAATATACATTTGGCTCTGAGTGTTCTACCAGCTAGAACAGAGAGGAAAACACACCCAGTTAAATGAACTTCATGTCTGTAATACGAAATACAAACTAGCCTTCCAAAAGAAACACAATGTTTTCAAGTACTGAAGCCAGGGGGGAAAAAAACCTTCTTCCTCCCATCCTCACAGAAAGGTTACTACATTATGTAACGACCAGTTTTATCAACAAAATCTTGACAGTGAATCCATCAATGGACTGTAAAGGGCCACTTAGTGCCCCTTAGTGTCTGGGGGCGGGGGACGGACAGGGTGAGGATTTTAACAGTGTAGCAGCTAAAAAATGAAAACTGAAGTTAGATTTACAAGCAAATGATGGCCTCACCACTGAGAGCAGAGTGTTAACACTGCCTGAAGTGGATGTGGAAGAAAATGAGGCAATGCAAACAGAACACTTAGTATATGTGTCTGAAACATGCCAGCAGTCAGGATGGTGTGGATGGGCTACATGTTCTTTAGGCATTCCTGAACAAGCATAGTTTTCTCTTATGAGAGCTTTTGCTTTTCTTTTTAGCATTAGCTGGGCATGCTTTTGGAACAAACTACTTTCTGTGCTTAGTAAAAGACAGAGCCAAGAGAACTGGCAGACTCAAAAGAAGTGGATCTGGTACAAACCTTCACAAAAATCGAGAAACCTTGAAAAATGTACCTGAATCAAAATCTATCTACTCTGCACGGAACAGAGTCCTGGATATGTAACAGCAAAGCAACCAAATAGAACTGAGGCCCAAAAGTCAAAAGGCATGGTCCTAGCACTTTACCATTAGAAAACAGGTCAAAATGGTATTTCTAAATATTCACTGGAGCCTACCTCCCTCATTTTTTACTTAGTAAAACACCTACAGGATATTAACTCTGATTATGTATGTACATTTCCACTAAGGAAAAAAAATGCATGTAAGTAACCAGATTCATTGACTTGCTCTACTGGGACGTTTCAAGTCAATACATGCGGGACAACCTATTTTTAAGTAGTTTGCTACCCTTATTTATGAGAAATAAGAGGCAAGAGATTAAAATAATTTGAAAACTCAAATGGCCGTCCACCTCAACAACCAAAACAGCAGTAGCCACCTGCCCTGTATAATGACATACAAGTACATAAAACATCTGTCTCTTCTCTAGCAGAAGGGTCAAGGAAGTAGTCAACCAAAGATGATTTTAAATGACACAGTCACACCTACTTTGCTCCACTGAAAACTGGCATTTAATTCATCAAGAGATTATCTTGATTTTAAGTATAGTCTCAGTTTTGATGTCTCTACAAGTGTCAGCAGCCAAGTTTTTTTGTCATTGTTTTTTTGAAACAGGGTCTCCCTGTAGCACCAGCTGGCCTGCAACTTGCTATGTAGACCAGACAGGACTCCATCTTGGAGAGATCTACCTGCCTCCAAGTGCTGGGGTTAAAGATGTTTGCCACCAGGCCTGGCTGTAATCAAGATCTTTGAGTCCATGTAGCTTCGTTCATTCCTGTCCACTGAGTACAAGGCCAAAGGTAAATAAACAAAAAAAGTGCAAACAAAAGGTTGGAACAGATTTTCCTACACTTTTAGAGAGTATGGTGAACGGACTGCTGTGGAACATTTGCCTGGAAATAGTCCTGCTACTCAAGGTGGCAATCTGTGAAGCAGAAACATGCTTTTATTTTGGACAGAGCACCTAAGAAATGCATGGATGGTAATTTGGAGGAGCTCCATAAATTACAGGATGGCTTTCATTCTGTGCTTAATCAGAGCCCATCATTAGGATGGTTCTTAAACAGTTCTGGAGGCAGAAAATGATTTCTGAATATTTTGCTTCCCATGAGCTTTGCATCAACTCTTAGATTAGGGGATATTCACGTGTGCATTTAAAAAAGATACAAATGAATTTGTCTTGGTCACCACGCTGCTTCAAAACATTAACACAGGGAGATGTAAGAACCACATAATATAACAGTGATAAAAGAATGTTATAGAGTGGGTTTGGGCATTGGGATAATAATTTAAAAGGCAATGTGGTACATAGCTTACTTCCCAGTTTGTAGGGAATGTAAATTCAACAGATACAAATTATAACATTAACTCTCTTTGATCACCCCATGGTGTCACTCAAGTAGCCAATGAGAGAACATTCTCATGACAGGGTGTAGCCAGGTCATGTTCAATCTTGATATGTAAAGGTCTCAGTGCTTTTTACTTTTGGTGAGGCGTGTCTTATAGTAGACAACCCTGGCTCAGTCTGGCATCTCCTCAACCCAAGCCCAGGTTTGAGATTTACCACCCTACCTGATCCAGACAGTTGCTACGTAGGTATCTCAGTGCTTGCTGGATGCTCTGAGGCAGGGGCTGTCCGGTTCTCTGGACGTGGACTATAAGAGGAACTCCAAAGACAGCCTTATCTTTGTAGTCAGGAACTTTCATCCTCTTCATGAACTTTGGAACAGACCTGGAATTCACAGAAACCAGGTCATGCAAGGCCCCTGGGGTACACTGTGCAGAGAAGCTGTGGAAGTAAGTGAGAGGGAAGCCAAGCTCTTGTTGGAATACCTCAGAGGCAAAGTGCAGAATTCAGCATTCTCTCCACCTTAATCACAGTCTATGGTGATCTATGTGTGGCCCTTGCCTATGTGTTATTTCTGTTAAACAGCATGATTCATGTTAGCAGAATGCATTTGTGGCTCTGTTTTCAAGCCAGGAGGACAACTTTCCAATTTGTTGTGATAGACATGCCTCTCAAATTTAAAACTTAAAACCTCCCAATAGAACAAAACAAAACGTACGTAAAACTTACACGAGGAAGAAGAAATCTGGTTGGGGTTGAAGAAAATGGAGGGGAGAGACGATGAATCACATTTTCTTGCCGATTCTTAGTTTTCTAGAACCCGTTCCATTTTTAAAAGGGAATTAATATACAAGTATATATTGACTTGACCATGTAATTTATAACCTTTTGAAACATTTTTATAAAAGCATCATTGATTTTTCTATGCAGATTATGTAACATTGGACTGTCACCAACATATTTTCTGTTTTTTCAAATTCACTCACTAATTCATCCACAATAGGAACTGTATGCAAGTTCCAAAGGAGACTTGCATCCATTCCTTAATTGCAAAGGTTTACTGAACAGTCTCATTTGTACTTGCCAATGAAAGCAAAAATGGACTTGAAGAATTAAATGCTCTTTGAGTGAATCAATGCTGTAAGGGAGTGAATTCTGCCAGGCCACAAGGTATAAGTGACAGATGTTTCTCTACAAACTGCCAGAATTATTTTATGGCAAGTTTATTTTTGATTCCTTTGTTCACAATTAATCATTCTTTACTCATCTCTCTTCTTTCTCTGAGTCTGACTCCCTTCCCTGGAAACCACCTGAGAACTACAAATAAAGCCATGTGTCCTGTGTGCTTTGTCAAGTCAGTAGCTGGGCTGCCCGGGGGGGACGCTGACAAGCAGAACTCTGCATGGTTTCCAGGAGAGGGTAGTGCAGCCAGTACTTGGATTTTCCAGACACCAGAATGTAAACACTGGTGGCTTTTGCAACGGCACACTTAGCTCTGAACAGCCAATCCATTGTGAACGTGCTACACACCAGGTCCAGCCGTGCTTGTTGGACAAGGAGTACTTCTCCATGACGGCGGTGAGACGGAGCAGTGAGAAGCGCTGGAGCAGGTTCAGCTGGCCTGCTGTCTGGTTGCTGATGTGCGGGGCTGCTGGGGATGGCTGAGGCTGGTGTGAGCGCTGGAAACTGTTCCATCGCAGTCGCCTACAGCAGAGGCGGGCAGAGAAGCTGGTCACTAAGTGGAGAGCTATTGGGAAGAACAGGCTATCCCTCATGCATAAATGGCTAATTAAGGAGTTTCTGAGCCAAGAAAATCAGAAAACAAATGGAATAATGTCACAGATCTGCAGAACCAACACGGGAAATTATTCTTTTCAAGTTGTACACATCTGGAAAAAAGTCACATTGTGGGATTTAAATAAGGGATGTCATAGATTTTGTTAATTTGTTACTTTATTTCAAAATTCACTTCCAAGGTGTTTAGAGTAGCTGAGACAGCTGTGTGTGTGTATATGTGTATGTGTGTGTGTGTGTGTGTGTGTGTGTGTAAGAGAAAGTGTCAGAGAGAGAAAGTAAAAATGAAAAAGAGAGAGAAGAGAGATGGAGTGACAGTGAGACAAAGAACGATGGAGACATAAAAGGAGAGCTGTTAACAGAGAAAATGAGATAGAGAGAGACACAGAGAGAGAGAGAATGAATAGGGAATGCTAGGGGAAGCCTCAAGCATTTGGGGCTGTAGACTATTCTCCTGCTTTCTATGCTCTCCACTGTCATTTGTGCTTGAGTTGGAGCCTGGAAGTGACAGGCATAGATAACAACATAGCAGTGAGCCCTGAGATACATCACTACCTCACTCAAAAATCCAGCAGCACTCCAAGCTGATTACACGAGTCAGGTTCTTTCAGCCAGTGTTCTAGGGTGCTTCTGTAAATCAGCTTTTGTGTGGTGCATAATCAGTAACTTAAAGCAAAAAACAGGCATGAAGTACACACCTTAGATCTCATGGGATTAAAAAGAAATCTGCACAGGGACCGAGCTGCTGTGATCTGTGATTCCCATCTACAGTGCCTGGTATAGAGCTTTGCACATAAGCTCAAGATTTTTCTTGAACAAAACTGAGTTTGAAGTAAAGGACAGAGAAGTGAGTGTGTGTGTTGACATGGATTCAATCAATCACTATGTCTATAGGAAGGAAAAACTTCTGTTCAAGTGATTCCTAACTACATCTATCACTTAGAACAGTGCCAGGCATTGGATAAGCGGTTTTTCCATGTCTGTTAAAGAAATTAACAAAACACAGCCACTATGACATAGATGAACCAGGGGCTGGAGAGACGGCTCAGTGGTTAAGAACACTGGCACATGGCAGCTAACAACTGTCCATAACTCTAGTTCCAGGGAATCCGACAGCCTCTTCTGTCCCCTGTGGGCACTGCATGACATGGGTGCACTTACCTATATGCAGGCAATACATGCATACACGTAAAATAAAAACAATAAATAAAACATTAAAAAAATAGATGAATCATCAACTCACAAAAGCATGTAGCCTACCTGTTTGGCCTGGTCAGAGAGGCCCCCACACCAGAATCCCTTCTTTCTCTGACCCCAGTTGCCTCCGATTCAGTCAGAGAGGTCCCATCTCTTTCCACATCACTGGGTGTTGTCCGACCTTCCGAGACAGAGTTGCCTTCAAAATCTAAAGTGATCTGATTGGGAGATGGGAAGGAGGCTAAGCCAGGTTCCCCCACCAATGCATCGGGACTTTGCAGTTCTGGTAAGATATGCTTTGACCAGTCATCCACTACCTCTTGGATCCCATTAACATGCTGTAGGATGTCATCCAGCTCGGGGAGGAGGTCATCCTCTAAGTCCAACAGATCTCCTGTGCTGGCATACAGATGGGAGTCGGGGACATTGTCATAGATACTGACTCGGCTGGCTCTGTGGCAGGACCCCACCAGCCTGGGCTCCCTCATGCCGGGGCCCCGCTGTCTGCCCAGGGAGATGCTCCCAGTCCTCCAGTTAACCCCATTGCTATTATCTGTAGGTGAGAGGCTTTCAATAGAAAGTGCCTTGGGGAACGTTCCTGGTTTGTGATCCTTGGGAATATGTACCAGCAAGTTCTCTTGGGAGTGAAACCCATGGGTGCGGTTTTGATCCTTTGTATCCCGTTGTGCTGTCCCTCCCAGCACATCCAGGTCCTCCAAGTACATGCCCTCGCGCTTGTTGGCCTCATGGTGGCATTTCCGTTCCTTCATGCATGGCGTGCTCACCCTGCTGCTGTTCTCTGAGGGGCTGCTCTCACCACTGGACTTACTGGAGCAAGGAGGCCCTTTCCTACAAGCAGCTGGGGGTGAGTTCTGCAGATCTCCATTGGGTATTTGAATGCACTGCATGGCCTTAAAGGAATCTGGCTCTTGCTGCAACACAGGCCCACTGATCACCAGGCCACCTGTCCTCCCTGGCCCCTTATGCCTCCCATGTGCTCCTTTAGCTCGTAGAGTTTCCATGCGTTTTAAAAAAGACTTGGCCCTGGCCCTGGTGGGTTTCTCATTCTTGGGGTGGAAGGAGTAGCTAAGAATGTCTCGGGGAGACTGTGGGAGGCTGCTGCTGCCCAGGGTGCCCTCCAGTAGAAGTGTGTTGTCAGCACAGTGCTGTCCTGACTGGCTGCGGCTGTCGCTGCCTCCGCTGCTTTCGCTGTGAATGGAGCAGACCTCGGGTTCGCTCAGGTCTGTGAGGACACTCTCACTGCTGGCCGTGTTTCTCATCCTAGGGCCTCCTGGGGACCCGTTTCTGTCTCCCCCTGGGAACAGTGTGTGCAGGTCATCCACACGAGACCACCTGCGGCTGGTTCTTTGGAAAGTCCATTTGTTGCTGATGCAAAGATCTTCCTCATCTGAGTCGTCACCCTGCAAAACAAGGAAGATGCTCATGTACTTGAAGCATGGATGCTTGGTGCTCCCACCTTGTTTCCTCTGTCCTATTCACACTGGGATTCTTGAATACCCCAGCCTCTACCACCTCTCACTGTCCTGTACACTGTGCTTCCCCCCTGTGACCAGAGGACCTCCTTCATTTACCAAGCTTTCTTCCTTTTATGGACTCTTTTTTTAATTCTTTCTTTTCTCTCTAAGAGTTAAAAAGAGTGTGTAATTATCATCTGGACTAGACAGTAGAAACACTGGCAGTCTCCTTTTACAAACTCGACCCTGCTGATAAAGGGCACTTCTTTCCCAAACACCTCTTAATTGAGATCCAGAACCATTTTTACCAGCTTCCCTTTTCTTAACCTCAGCCTCAGAGCTTGTATTTCTTACCTTAGCGCCCCAAACTTGATTCCTGTCATACATTTCCCACATAAGTTAACAGCAAAATCATCTGCTGAGTTCTGAAGAGTAGATAAGTTGGGAGCTAATCTAGAGATCACATTTGAAGACAGTTTAACCCAGTCGCTCTGCTTGACCAGGCTTCTTGTGTTTTATGAACTTGAATCAGAATGCCTTTGGCCATACACAAACCTCCCAGGTGCTGTGGTTGGTCCCCAAGGCTCTGCAACATCTTACATTCTGCATGTCACACACTGACCTCACCTGTCTGGTTTTTGCATGAATTTGTAGCCTGTGACACATAAGAGTCTGTGTTCCTTGTGGCCAAATATCCTTCTGCTTATCTCTGCATTATGCCTTGGGCCCAGAAATTATTTACTCCCCCAAATGGGCTGAAACGTCAGCTCCTGCTCCCTCCTTTCCATGCCTAGCAGTAAGACCCTGTGTGGAAATGATTTTCAAATTTGTTCCCTTGTTTGCATCTTCCTGCTCACTTCCTTATTCTAGGCCCTCAGCATCTCTCCCCGGATGTATTACAGCCAAAACCTGGCTAGAATTCTGATCTCTAGAATGTTCCTCACCTAATCAGATTCCCACCATGCGATCCAAATACAATCATATACTTTCTCAGATCAGAAGGCTTTGGCTGGAGTGATTTCAGTCTCAGTTGTTCAAGGGAAGGTCAGCAGGAGCAGGGCCTGGGGATTTTCCTTTTATTCCAACTTATATCCTCCCTAATACAACACCCATGCTAATCACTTAACTTCCATCATTTTTGTTGTTACTTGAACTTATCTTCCTTTGGTATATCTGGTTCTAAGACCTGGTCCAGAGTGATATTAGTACCAACTAAGAGATATGCAACTCTGTACAAATCCCTTACCTTTTCTACAGTAAATTTTCTTTACATATAAAATTAGGTTAAAAGTTGGCTCTGACTCATAGGTTTGCTAATGGAAATAAATAAGGGTGTATATTTAGTAGTCCCTTACTGTGAAATATTTGTTCTTTTCAATGTTTATTTGTTTGCCTATTTTACATATTTAGCATCCTCCTTAGCAACCCTAACCTTACAATATATTGTTTTCAAGGCAAAATAAACAGATGCACAGTAAATAATTGTTGGAACCTTCTCATGGAAGGTTTATTCTTTCAAAACCTACGTTCTATCTAAGTTAAACTAAATTCGAACATTCAAGTATAAAGTGGAAGAAACTACAAAGTCAGGGTACTTACAAAACTTCTATGGCTTTGACATTACAGTAGGAGGAATTTAGCTTTGATTTTTAAAAACAGAAAGTATTGTATAAAGTTTTGTTGAGATAACTTGAAAAATTAAAATTGTATACATTGACCTAGGATCATTGAAAGTGGACATTCTCTGTGATACTGTCTAGTTCTTTTTGTGATTCTTAACATAAAAAACAACTTCTGAGAGCTGTTTATATACAGGGCACCATGAGAGCTAAGCACTGAGCTTACTGGACACCCATATCATATTTTAGGAAGCTTGTGAGGTGACATAAAGCAAGTCTTCTAAAAAAACTCTTTCAGCAAACAGTTTTAGAGAAGGCAAAGGAAGGATCCACAACTTTTAAGAAAACATAGATGTTTAAAAATAGAAACTATAATATTTAATGTTGATTCCAACTACTCTTTCTATTCTACTACTAACACTAGAAAACCACATATAAGTTGGATAAGGACTCCTTTATTTAGGTTGAGAAAATATGCCAAGCTGGGCTCTGTGGACTCAAGACAGAATGCTGGTCCTGTCTGTTTGGCTCTAAGCACTTATTACATTGGCTTTGGCCAACAGAGAAGATGCTTACTACCCAACCAAAACATTTTACAAAATGGTAAACTCCTTGAGGAGAAAAACAGTTCAAAGAAATTCTGCAGTTAATTAGGTTTTTCCAATCAAAGTAAGGAAACAAAAACTAAAGCAATACAAAAATAAAAACAAAGCAAAGCAAAATGAAAAATACACCCTTTTTTCTTTGGCACTTTGCAAAAAATTATCATAGTATATACCCAGGCAAAAGAATTCTGTATCTTTCAAATTATTTATAGAGACACATAATAATGTGATAAGGCAGGCACCATCTTGACCATAGCTATACCATGTTGAAATCTAGGCTGAATCTAGTCTCTGAGACTAAAAGGCAGTTGGCCCATGGTGTGGGAACAGGAAGGTGCAGCTCAGCTGCACCTAGGTTTGAGTTTGAGAACACGTCAATATGCTCCTGGTTGACTTGTGAACAGGTCAGCATCTCCCTGGTTGCTCCTGCTAACTGCAGATTTATGGCTTCTGTACTCTACGCTTGGCTTGCTTTTGCAGACTAGTAATTGTTAGAGGGGCTTCTCCCCCCGCCCCCCGCAACCTGTGGAAATTCTTGGAAACTTAAACTTTTCAGCCCAGATGTTGTTTTTCTGTATCAGGGCTTACCCTAAGAACAGCTAGGCACTGCACTTGGATTCAAATGCCCTGTGCAGTCACCAGCAAGCTAATAAATGCCTTTCTTTTGGCATTATTTTGTGTCTGGGTGGTCTTCTTTGGTGAAATACCTCACAACAATAAGACATATATTTCCCATCAAAACATAGGGGATGTAACCATACTATACTAACACACAAAAAAAGTTATAATAATTATTCTTGTTTGTTTGTTGTTTGTCTAGAGTGTCCCAAATCCAAACACTGAATTCTAAAATGCTTCAAAATTTTTAAAAAATTTGAGTACTGAGATGATGCCATAGATAAAAAAATTTTACCTGGCCACATGTGATGGGGTTGTAGTAAAAATATACATGCACACCGATGTATAAATGTATAAATTACCTTAAGGTTATGTGTATCAGATGCAAATGAAATGTAAATGAATTTCATGCTTAGACTTTGGTCTGACACACAAGTTATCATGTTCTATGTATATGCAAGTATCAATGTTCTAGAAATATCTAAATATGAATCACTGCTGGTCCCAAACATTTTGGATAAGGAATATTCAATCTGTAGTCTCATTTAGTCTGTTCATCTCTAAAAAAAATGTTGCTTGCAATCCCTTAAATTTATTCAGCAATGAACCATGTGGTCAAAATCTGCAGTATGCAAAGTAAACATTGTACTAGAGTGCAAGTTTCTTTCCCATGCTTGGGACTAAGTGAAGAGTCAGACACACACAGGCTCCCCAGTAGCATTTGTAGCATACTGTTTAAGAGATTATCAGATTTCATTGTTTGGCCATTTTTTTTAGGTTAGAAACAGTCTGTGTTTATATAGAAATGTGAAATGTAGATTTATAGAGTTGATCATGTTTATGGAGAAGAAGATACTCCAAACTAACTTTATTCTCCCATATGAATGGTCTAGTATACTATGAAACTATGACAGAGACAGAACATCAGAATTTCAAAAGGCTGTCTTGCCTGGACGTGGTGGTGCACATTTTTAATCCCAGGCAGAGGAGGCAGAGGCTGGCAGCCTGGTCTACATAGTGAGTTCCAGGCCAGCTGGGGCTACAGGGAGACCCTGTCTCAAAAAGACCAAAAAAAAAAAAAAAAAAAAAAAAAAAAAAATGGCTGTCATGATACTGTTGTGAATAGGGTGGCTGACAGTGCTGGATGCTACCAAGGTTTCGTTAGTAAGTGGAAATGGGTAACTTCATCAAAGTGATCAAAAGACTGAAAGTAACTGAGGGGTAGGGGGAGCTTTACAGGCAAGTCTCAAAAAGTCATGTCTATTTTAAACAAAACGTCAGTGAATAGGAATAACCCATGTTTTTAAAGTATAAAGATGGTATAAGGGCACACCCTGAAGGATATTGAGCTAGGTATCCTCTTTGAAACTTGGTTTTCTCAGTCATAAGATGAAAGATAACAAAATACATGTCTAACATAGTTCATCAACAGAACTAAATGAAATTATATGTGCAAAGGCCATCAAAACTTCAAAGTGATGGATAAAACTAGTTATGATTGTTAGAGATATTGGTTGAGCACTACTAATCCCTAAATCCAAAGTCTAAGATTCTCCAAGTGTGAAACTGTTTGACGGTTTACATGATACTACGAGTTGAAAACTGTATACCACAAAACCTCGCTTCAACATGTGCATACAAGCAATACTACATATATAGTAGATTGTATATATGTAACAATAATTAAAGAAGAGGTCACAAAATTGAGAAATAGGGGGATGTATGAGAAAGGGGGTAAGAAGGGCTAGAAATGATGCAAATGTAATACTTAAGCAAGAAATTCTTAAATTTTTTTAACAACTTAAGAAAGCATTGCTTCATATACAAAGTATAAAATATTGCTTAAAATGGTAAGCTCTGTATACAAGGTATATATGAAAATAAACGGATTTTTTTTGTTGTTAGATTTAGGTCTTGTGCCCAAGATGTCTCATTTTGTACACGCAGCTTAAAAAAAAATCTGAAAAAAAATCATATCAGAACAGTTTTCTTCTATAGCATTTTGGATAAGGAATAGTGAGCCAATATTAAAATGTATAAAGATCTTGACGGGACTGGAGAGTTGGCTCGGCAGCTAAGAGCACTGGTTGTTCCTGCAAAGGACCCGGGTTCAGTTCCCAGCACCCACACATGGTGACTCACAAGTGTCTATATAACTGTAGTTCCAGGGTGCCCGACATCCTCTTCTGGCTTCTATGGGCATTACATGCATATGGCCACTTATACATATACAGGTAAAACACTCATACACATAAAATACAAATAAAAAAATGAAAAGACTTTAATGGAGATGAAGGATGACTGTTAATGAGCTGAAATTGCTTGATGTCAAATGTAATGACTCTATCTTTAAAATTCAACTATGAGATGTGCAGGGTGTTCTATTAATAGCCTTTAGAGTTCTGGAAAATTTAATATTAATGTGAATTAGCTATGTAACATGGCTACCAAAGTTGCGAACCTTATGGCACATGACTGGAGCACGGATACTGAGGCTCTGAAGGTCAGAGCCTACTGCATTTTCATTGGTCACATAAATCGAGGACAACAGCTTTACTTAAATGGCATATTTTAAGGAGTGCACTTTTACAAGAAATTAGGATGGTGTGTCCCAGGGGGCCTTGTTCCTCCAAGGGGTTGGGCCTGCTGCAGAGACTTGACTGCGGAGAGTTAGCTGCAGAGGGAGGAGCGTTGGGGGCCATCTTGGGACAGAAGCTGTGTGTGCAGAAAAGAATGGCTCTGGTGTCTCACTTGCGTGGGCATGAGAGTGGGCATTTACTGACCTGGGGCAAGACCGCGTACCCACAAGGTGTGAGTGAAAGCTAGTGGTGACTGTGGGTAGGGGCGCGGAAGTGATCTGGAACTGTGGGCAGCCAGGTGTTGCTACTACCCTGACCAACAACTCAAAGTGAGTTTTCTTCTTGTTGGCACTCTTTCTTGCTATTTAGTCATCAGACATACATATGCACTCATGTTCAGCTGTTGTAAACATATCACAAAGGGGGAAATGGATAAAATGAGGGCATTCAACTGAGAAGGGAGGAGTGAAGGACATTCAAGGAACAATTAGGATAAAGGAGAAGAAAGAAATCAAGAGAGGGTGTGTGTCCCGAGGAGTATATTTCCCTCTGAGGGGTGGGGCCTGCTGTGGAGAATTGGCTGCAGAGAGTTAGCCATGGAGGGAAGAGCATTGGCACCATCTTGGAAGTTAGCAGCATGGAAAAAATGGCCTCAGTGTCTCAACTGCATGGGCATGAGGAGCATTTACCAAGATGTGTTGAGACCATGGATCCATGAGACTTGAGTGAAACCTAATGGAGACTGTGGGCAGGGTGTGGAAGCAATATGATACAGTGGGCCACTGAGCTGCAGAGCAGACCAGGGCACTGGGTGTTTGCCTTTGTAAGCTACTCTATTTCCCCTACCCAGGATATAAACTATGAAAAATTAAGATAAAGGCGTATTATATGGTTTGTCTAATAGTGCCAGCAGCAAGAGACCCTAAGAGAGCTCGGGTGACAAATTGGCACAAGTTGGCAGGATAATGGCTCTAGGAATGACAAACCTCAGGAGTTTGGAAATGGCGGCACTGATGTGGATTTGACAGTGGATTATAAAATATGTAACTAAGAGGCCAGCTACGCAGAAGCATGGGCCACAGCTGTGTTGTAAATGTGGGGAAACAGCCCAATTGTGGATATATGAAGATTTGTTAAAGGTTATAGAAAAACTGTTTCAGACTGTGGACATGAGGGGAGAACCCAGAGAGGGGGCGTGGCCACTGCATAATTAAAAATGTGCCCAAGGCACAGAAAGCTGAAAAGGCTAGAGAAGCACTGGCAGACCCAATTGCAGAGCTTGAGAGAGAGAGAGAGAAAAAAAAATGGTACATTTTAACTTGTGTAAGGTTCAAGGACTCAGAGGAAAAGACAGATAATAGTAAAAAAAAAAAAAAAAAAAAAGAGATAACCTAAAAATAAAAGTAGCTAAAGCTGCCCCTCAGATTAAAAAAAAAAAAAAGCTAACAGTGCTGTAGCTAGGAAATACTCCACACTGGAACTGTTAAAACTAGGAAAAACTTACAAGCAAGCAATCAAAGCCCCTAGCCATGTGGCTTGTGAGATTGTGGGACATGGGAGCAAATGATGTCAGTCTAAATCCTTCAGAAGTTTCACAGCTGAGTTATATAACCCATCTATCCTTGCGACATAGGCTGTTCAACCTAGGCCAATGCAGAGGGGAGCAATACTTAATGGGATGGCATTAGAGATACATGGTCATCACCAAGTGAAACTCTGATAATTAACAAAGGCTGGAGGACTATAAAGGAAGGACAGGCATTACTGAGAGAACTAGGTATAAGAAAAGCAATATATGATACCCAGTTTACTGGGCCAGGTAAGACCGTGTTCACCAGAGATATAAAGGAAAGCTTAATTCAACTGGGACCTCGAAAATGGTATGGAGCTTTAATGGTTTTGCTAAGCCCTTGAATGGGACAGGATCTTTGTGAAGTGAGAGAGGTTTTAGCAGATCTAAATGATTCTAACCAGCATGTAAAACATGTCTGTAGAATAACAGATCACCCTACAAGAGATATAAAAGAGACCAGACAGAAAAAATGGTCTGTTTGGGTTACTTGAAAACAAATGTGGCAAGACTTATGTCGAACTCAAATTCCCAGAGAAAAAATTGATAGAAAACCAAATCCAGTACTAAAGAGTTTCTGAAAGGCTTTAAAACCAGAACAGTTTACAAAAGGCATTCAAAGGATAAAACCTGTCCCAGGGGTGGTTAAAAATCCCCAAAGATTAAATAAGGTGCACTTCTCTTCTGGTAAAGGCTATACTGGGGTGGAAGCAGTTTTTCCCACCAAGGCCTCTCCCAGCAGCCAGGTATGGTCAATGGAGAGATGACAGATATGGCTAAAGTCAGGAGGCAGACCCAGGGCCTGCCTGACTCAGGGAACCAACAGGTACAGCAGGGACGGGAGAAACCCCCTACCTCCTTAGCCCAGTGCAGAATACAAAAAGACTCCATGTAAGATCCCCAGAATGCAGAATGACTCCAAAGGATAACTAAAGACAGCAAAGAACTAACCAAATTAATGCCTCTTACCCATGCTGTGGTACCTAACAAAGAACTGTGGAGAAAGCAGTTAATACGAATGGATAAAATCTTTCCATGTTGTGTTAGACCTTGTCTATGATTGATTTAATATATGATGTCAACCTTCCTTCGAGTGTTTTACGGATGTGAAATCCATCTGAAATATACCTGAAGAAGTAGAGGCTGGCTATAGCTATAAGATTCTTGGGAGTTTTATGGTTGGATGAGATAAAAACAGAGGCTCCCAAACTATAAAACTGTTAAGAAATCTTATCTACAGTAGCAGGGGTGGGTTGCCCCCCTATGAGCTGTTGGTCAGAGAGAGATCCTAGAGGTCCTCAAATTCACCCAGACTGTTGCCACTAATGTCAGTTGTACACTAGAAAGGTCAGTAAGGCCATGTTGCTGAAGACAATGCATGATGTGAGCATGGGAGGAGAAGAAGAAATGGAGCTGAGACAAAGTCAAAAAACTCCATGCCACTGGATGATGTTCATAGTGCCAGATGGTGCTATGCAGATGGTTGGGGAAGAAAGGATCCCCTATGATTCTACTCAATAATGGACCCCACCTTCTGCACACTATGGACATGCCAAGCAATGCCTGAAAGTGCAATAATGGCTTGACCAACATACCTACAACTGACAAACTTCTAATGGGATAAGGCCCACTTCTAGGGGTGGAACACACATCTGGTGCTGTAGACCAGGCCATCCCCCTGTCGAAAAAGGCTACAAGCCCTAGCAGGAAAGCCATTACAAGTATACTGTTTAATGGCTACAGTACACCTACTGGGATATCTTCTAGGCATTTGTATTTAAATCCATGTTTGTTTAGATGGGTCTACTTCCTTCCATTTGTCTTTACAGTAGAAGAAACACCACTGAGATAGATCAATGGCCACAGCTTGAAGACGGATAACGGGGTGGCCCCGGAAGTCACTATCTCACCATGATAAAAGAGAGATCACCCTACATCTGTCACCCCCTCCGAGGCTCAGAGACCTTAGTGGAAGATTGGTGGAAAGATTGTAAGAGCAGAGGAAAGGGGCCTGCTTTGGAGAATTGATTGTGGAGAGTTAACTGCAGAGGGAGGTATGTTGGTGGCCATCTTGGGACAGAAGTGGCATCACGCGGAAAAGAATGGCTCTGGTGTCTCGCTCACATGGATGCGAGAGGGGGCATTTACTGACCTGGGGTGAGACCATGTGCCCACAAGCATGGGCGAAAGCTAATGGTGACTGTGGGCTGGTGGCAGAAGTGATCTGGAACTGTGGGCTGCTGAGCCACAGAGCAGAACAGGGCACTGGGTGTGGGGCGCCAGGTGTTTGCCTTTGTAAGTTACTCTATTTCCCCTACCCAGGATATAAACTATGAAAAATTCAGATAAAGGTGTGTTATATGGTTTGTCTAATAGTGCTAGGAGCAAGAGACCCTAAGAGAGCTCAGGTGACAGATGGCCAAGATCTGGAACTACGATCTCCCATGAATGATGATTTAAAAAATGGCGGGCTTAGAAACAAGGTACGCCACATGGTGCACCTCAGTGGGCCAGGGGCTGCCCATCCCTGAAGTTCCCAGTCCTGAAACAGACACAGAAATACCAAGTAAGCAAGAGAACTTTTCATCACCACATGGCAGGGCTTTCTATGATGCCCAAATTTGAAATTGGTAGATTTTTCTTATTGGACAGAGTAGTTTATCTACCACAGTCCATGGCATATTATATATAGTATCCATGGTTTCACACAGAGAAAATATGTTTGTAACTTTGTAATTGGATGTGGCTAGTGATGAAGGACAGAGTTTGAAAATACAGTGTGACTGACTTCATTTTGAATAGTAAGTATTTGAAGGAATACTCTAAGTGCTGAAACTGTTTTAAAAGCTCATTCCATACTAGTCAACACGCAGATAGTTTCTTTCTGATCACTGGAATTAACACAACACAGAAAGGATTTTAGATGTACATTATTTCTTGTGAGTACTGGTATCAACCACCTTAAATTAGATTTCTAATACAAAGTGCAGTCACATTAAAATCTTATGTACTCATAATCCCAGCGTTTGTTCAGAGTGTGTGCACAGGCCTGTAGCACAGGGAATTAGATTCCTGCTGCTTTAATGGAAACTTTTGTTTCATTAATACAGATGAAGAACAGAAAAGCTATTAGTACAATAATAATTCTTCATATTATGCATGCTTTCAATAAAATATGCACCATTTTGTCATTTTCCCTATTTTCCACTCTATTTGTCTTTTTTATATTTATTGGAATGCACTTTTGTGTTGTTTGAATCTAATACTAGTCTTGTACTTTCTATTCATTTTTTAAAATTTGAAGGTCTGACAACTCATTTGTATTAAATTTTACAAATATCTGTGGCAGACTGGAAGTGTAAATAAACAGGCAGTTCACCACAGGTATTTTGGGAAAATTTGTTCTAGACCCAGTAGGGGTCAGAAACCATATCTGTGAAAGGCCAGATGGTAAATATTTTGGGCTCATAGGCTATTGTGGTCTCTGTCATACTCCACTTTGTTGAGCCTGACTGTGCTCTACCAAAACTTTATAAAAACAGGAGCAGTAGCTTGCCAACTCCTGCCTTAGAGGACAGAGTAGAAGGGTTACTATGATGAGAAGGAAGAAATCCTCATTCTGTGTCTCTTGAGAGGTGTAGAACTAGCTCATCAGATGAGCTAGTTTACAGTCAGCTTTTAGCTGGGTTTTTACATGGAAAACTTAGTGATTTAAAGAGCTCACCTTGCTGAGAAGCTTACAGGCAGAGGATGAGGGAAGGTAAAGGATGCTCTCAGAAAGAAATCCTGTGGTGAGTGGTGGGAGGTTGGAAAACATGAAAGAAGATTCTTCCTAACTCAGAGGATTCTAAAGTTCTAAGACATTCAAATGTCATGTTTGCAAACCTTTAATGTTCCCCAGCTACATGACTGATGAACTACTGTGCTATTTTCCTCTTACTTGATTCTGTTGCTTGGATCTTCCAGGAGCACCTGTATTTGGTAGGAGATGCCAGGTATGGAAATCAATATGTCAGGGGTGAGGGCGGAGATTGGGTCCCTGTCATAGCTCAACCAGGCAGGAGGGTTTTAGCTGCATGGCTTATTCATGGTTTCTGAATTGCTTTCTATCTTTGGTCATGATTTCAGAGTCTTCTTAAAATGTAACTCTAATGAGAACCTGATCTTTCTTGGTAAATACTCAGTAAGGTTCAGTGAGAGTCTGTTTCCTTCTTTCCTCACTAATAACCTGACCAGAGTCTTTAGATTATAATCTTTCCTTTGAATAGAAGTCTTGCTCTGCCTGATAACAGAGGCTTATAACCCTATCTACTCTGTAGGCTGAGGCAGGGAGATTAAGTTCAAGGTCTGCTTTGGCTAGAGGCTGAGTTCAAGGCTATCCTGCGTAACTTTGAAAAGGCTGTCTCACAAAACAAAATAGGGCTGGGGATGCAGCTTAGTGGTACACTAATAGTTCTCTAGTAAGTGGGACACCCTAGGTTCACTCCCTATCACACACACACACACACACACACACACACACACACACACACACGCACAGAGGAAAGCATACACACACCATATAATATTAATACCATGGTAGAAGAGAACCGACTGCTCAAAGTTGGGCCCTGACTTCCACATGTACTCCTTAATGCATAGGTTCACTCCCTATCACACACACACACACACACACACACACACACAGACACACACACACACACACACGCACAGAGGCAAGCATGCACACACCTTATCATTTTAATACTAGCAACTCAGGACAGTTCATCGTCATCATGAAGCGAGTGGAACTGGTAGATGATAATGAGGAAGGAACATTTTTCTGAGAAAAGGTAGCTTGGCTTTGCCTTAGAGTTATTTTAGTTTAGATGACCTCTTTGTTTGACTTTTCACAATAAGAACAGTCTTCCCTGAAATTATACGTTCCTTAAAGTAGATGCCTGCCACTGGATGCTCCAAGAAAAGAGCTTTTATTATTTTTTTAAAGAGATGATAGGGGAGCCCCATATGAATCTTTGAATCCTCAGCTGTGAGAGGCAGCTAAACCACAGTTACACAGACATTTAGAAGCTAGACACATATCTTCCACTTAAGTTAACAGGGGCCCAGTGGTTGAGTCAGCATATTGGGAAGGCAAAATTCTCCACTGGGCATGTGCCTGGCCTGAGGAACCAATCCCACTGCTGGGGAGCCCCCTCCCCTTCAGAAATGTCTCAGCAGGGTTTTAATGAGGCACATGGGGGTCAAGAGCATTTCACTCAAGGGCAGGTGCATGTGAGAAGTGACATTTGACATATAAGCAGAGTTCACACCAAGCCAGATAGGAATCAGACCTCACCATCTTCCCTCATTTGTGGACTTTCACTCTCTGCTCTTGGCTCAGCTCTCCTGAAACTCCAAAATTAAAGACAATTTCCATGAACACAATAAACTGTGAATGTTAGTACTGATGGCAAGACATATCCCTACTCTAAAAACAGTTCACTGGATGAACTGCTGAGGAAACACGAACTCTTCAGCATGCACGCCAAGGGATGGAGGTGCATCTAGGGCCCAATCCAATCTGTCGATCTTCGTGAGGTGAAGAGGCAGCCGGATTCAAATCCTGCCTCTGTATTTTTTGTGTGGTTTTTGGCCAACAGACTGAACTGTTCGATTTCTTCATCTGTTATGTGGAGTTAATGAGGAAGAACAGGGTCTGGCAGAGGGGAGGCCCTTTGTCAGCACTTGCTAGCCACGCAGACTGCCAAGCAAGCCCACAGAGCCTTTATATGTGTCTGGCTGCATCCGAGAGGCCTATGGCCTTGGACAGTTAAGCCATGTGTGGACCAGACTCTGCAGAGCTCAAGTCTAGGACTTTTGCAGATTGGAGGTGAGGATTCTGTTTCATAGACTGCTTAAAATGAGGATGGATGTAGAGGGATTGCTGCCGTCTTAATTTTCCTTTTAATTTTCTAAATAGATGAATTCTATTGGTGAGTGAATTCTAAAGTTGGCTGTGGCTTTATGAGATAGTTGGCTCTCAAGTTCCTTTCTATTTTTGATCATTTGGCCTAGCCTTAGTTTCTTTTTTCTTTCCTTCCTTCCTTCCTTCCTTCCTTCCTTCCTTCCTTCTTTCTTTCTTTCTTTCTTTCTTTCTTTTTTTTAGAGTGAAATAAAGGACTAGCCTGTGACATCAGGGCCAGGTCACAGAATTGGACAGAATTGGGTGCTACTACACAGCACATTCTTATGTGGTTGCTGGGAACCAAGCACAGACGCTGGTCATTACTGAGATTCACAGGTGAGCGGAGACCACATGTTGAAATTTTTTTTTTTTTTTTAAATCTAGGCTATGTCTCCAATTTACAATGTGAGAAGCAGCATTTTACCTCAATGCATGCATTTGTGAAGCCTGTAACTAAGCCGGGAATGAAAGAATGTGTACCACTACATCCAACATAAGAAATCCACCAAGCATGTCGGAATACCGAAGTGACCGGTTTACAGAGCAGCTTTTGTGAAAGTCATTCATGAATATCTTGCCTGTGGGTTCAAAAGCGGGTGACATGGTGAAAAATCCAATCACTTCGCATTGTGGGAAACAACAAGTCTGCATAGATCGGCCATCCAGGGATCCTTCTTTAGACACACAGGAATGGCTGTATTCAGCTTAATAGGAACCATGTGTTACAATCAAAACAACATCTGACCTGCATGCTTCAAATAGTATGTATGCTTCTCAAGGGGTCTATTCAACCAGACAGCTGTTGGGAGGTTTGTTCCCACATTTTAAATTTGTCTCTGGCCTGCCTGGATAAATTGCTCACGTTTTACTGTTTCTCTGAATATTGTTTTTTCACGCTTTTACCTCCTCAGCTGAAATATTTGGGTCCTAGTTTCAACCCCCAAATGCTTTTAAGATGAGGTCAAGCCAAATTGATTTGACTTTTTGGGGGATGCTATTTTAGAGCAGAAATTCAAGTAATTTGTTTTTAAAGATTAGGTTACTCTGGAGTGACTGAAAATCCATGGGATGCAATGATTTCTCTGTTTAAAACAGAATAAAGAACACTTTCTTTTGACTTGAGGACATTTGCTTTACTTCCTCAACATATTCTCAGGTTTGACTTTGCTGCACATTGTTGATGCAAAATGAAAAAAGTACTTAATGATTTTAATTCTGAATTTCCCCAAAAGGACCAATTCAGTGAGAAACCAAAGCAGAACATGGTGGTGCGGAGACTTGATTTTGGAGTCAGACACTGCTGCGGTCAAAAAGTTTCTATGCCACCAGTAAAAAGGTTCTGGGAAAATGATAGATTTAATTTCCTTTACAAAACATAGAAGCCCTATATGAATGGATTAAATGAGATAATAGAGTAAAATATACAATTCAGCTTCTGGACAACAGTAAGTCCTCAATGGAGTACAAGCTGGGTATTCCTTACCCACAATGCTTAGGACCAGGAGTGTTTGTTTGAGACGTTGAATTTGGGGTTTTCTTTGTTAATTTTGGAATATCTTCATAGACTTTTATGGTTAATTAGAAAATATGAAATCCATAATCTTCTGAAATCTAAAACTTTTGACCATCATAATGGAACTCAAACAATTTAGACTTTATAAATATGGTTCATGCCTAAAATCCTAGCACTTGGAAAGCAGAGGCAGGAGAATCAGGACTTCAAGGAAAGGTTTGACTGCATACAAAGTTCTAGGCTAGCTACAGGAAACCCTGTCTCTAAAAACAAACAAAAAAAATGGAGTATTATCAATTTCAGATACTTAGTCACACTAAGGATCCTCCTTCCCTTCCTCTCTCTCTCCCTTGCCTTCTTCCCTCCTTTCCTTTCTCTCTCTCTCTCTCTCCCCTCCCTCCCTCCCTGTTGCCTTTCTTTTCTTTCTGTGCGAGGACCCGAACCTAAGACTTGGCATATGGTGTAGAACTTCTCTATACTGAGCTACACACCTAGTATCATTAGCCTCATTTCAAAACTGCTGCCCCAGTCTTGTTCATACAAAGACACTCCCCAACCCTGTCTCCTGTACTCCATCACCAAATGAACCTGTCTGAAAATGATTGCACCTCTGACAGGCACTTGAAAGAAAATGTGATTAGAAAGAACCAGAAGACACTTGGTATGGACCCGCCTGTCTTTTCCTCAATCTCTTAAAATTATTTATTTATTCATTTATTTGTATTTTATGTGTATGAGTGTTTGACCTGCATGAATGTAAGTGCACCACGTGTATGCAATGTTCACAGAGGTCAGAAGAGAGGGTCGAATCCTCTGGAACTGGAGTTATGGATGGTTGTGAGCTGCGATATGGGTGCTGGAAACTCAACCTGGGTCCTCTGGAAGAGTAACCAGTGCTCTTAACCACTCAGTCATGTCTCTAAACCTTGAGATTGTTTTAAAGCTGTGAATACGAGCTGCTTCTGTTAGTACGGTGATAGCAAGGTGTGCACACCTACCTTTTTCCTTTGGAAGTTCACATCAAGTTTCATTGAGGCACACTTGTTCAATGTATTAAGTCGTCTGAAAAGAAAGAAAAATGAGATGATTTACTACCACTAATGAACCTAAATCTTCTTTCAAGTTTAATAATCTCTCTTTATTTCCAGTAAATTTGAAAGTGCAGAAAAGGTGAATTATGTCCCAAGATAGCACTGTATCACCAGAGACCAAGCTATAAAATAATTTAAAGGAGTTTCAATGTGTGCTCCGGCCTCCTGCTCAAAGAACCTACTAATCCCCAGTCCTTTTTCTGGTCTAAACTTAGATCTTTTCTGGCTTCTCTTTCCACCTTCCTTAGAAACAATTCCAATTATTTTAGCTATATGTTCACCAGCCCCTTGACTCCTTAACCACCTTGACCTTCCTTCAGGTCTATCCTGTCATGGGTCCCCTCAACCATGTATTTTTTTCTCCTGTTTTGCCACAGTGAGTATATGTAGGCAAATAATTCATACTACAGTGTTGAATTAAACATGCTGTGGCTTCCCACAAACTTCCATGTTGATACCTTAGCCTCAGAGTGACTGAATTTGGAATAAGGATAGCACTAAAGGCAAAGGAGGAGTCCTGACCCCACAGGATTGGGGAACCTGTAAGAACAGACATCAGAGTATGCATGCTCTCTCCCTCCTACTTCAGGACTTGGGAGAAGGTGACTTTCTCTGCAAGGAAGGAGTTCACCAAGAACCAAGTCCTGCCAGTATCTTGATCTTGGAGCTTCCAGCCTTTCAAATTGTAAGAAAATAAATGCCTATTGTTAAAGCTCTCCAATCTGCAGTATTCTGCATCATCAATCCATGTCAACTCATAAATATATTTTGATTTTAACCCTCAGCTGGACTCTCATAATTGCTACCCAGCAGAATTCCTTCCATCTTTCCCCCCTCTGGCTCCCAGTATCAGACTATCAAAGATTCAGTTCCACAACTGATGACTTAGCCACTGTGCCAGTTTAAGTTGATTTAAAAAAAAGCTCTAGACATGAATTCTTTTAATCATAAATGATGTCCTCTGCTGTTCTTTTCTACTGCTTTACAGGTAAACATCGTCCTTTTTTTTTTTTTTTCCAAAGGAAACTCTTTAATCTTGTTTTTTATTTCAGTATTCACTGTGTTATCTGAGACTTTGCTATTTATTCCCCCTCACCGCCACAAATTCTCTCAATTGCTTTCTTCTCTTGAAGTCTATTCCGTCTTGAAAAAAATTGATGGATTTAGTGATTTAAAGACACATAAGCAAGTAAGCGATTGCTGTCATCCCCCAATCCTTCCTTTCCACCAACTGTTTATATGAACTGTCTCAACATTCCTCTTCTTTTTATTACTTAACTTGCTCAGAACATTCTAAAATTTCACTCTTCAATCCTCTCCAGCCTTACTACCATGAATTCTCTTTGCAATTACCTTTATTATTTTATGTTGTTTGATTTTTTAAAAAAAAATATGTATATGTTATAAAGAGCCACATATTACTCTTTAAATCCTGTGGCTTTCTATTCTTTGGAGACAATTATTTTAACTCTTTCTTTTGTCTTTTGTTTCTAAAACCATTTTTATGCTGTTACTTCATGAACTTCCAGTTTAGGTAATTAACTACTGAATTTGTTCATTGGAAGTTGAAGACTCATTTTCTTTCAATCTCTATCCTCACCCCTCCATCATTTGCCATGTCCAAATATAGTTGTGTCATAATATCATACATATATATTGCACAGACATAAATATTTGATGTTTATTTTGACCATACAAATTCGGCTCCCATGTGTATTATATTTGAATAATTTTATTTTCATTCCTAACTTTCCGTTTCTCTAGAGTTAGTTTCTTAATGTTCTTATTCCAAACATTTCCCCAATTACCTAAATCCTATCAGATGGTCTATCAATTTAATTTCCTTGGACATATGTCTATCCGAGTCTTTTGACCTGTTCCAGTAGGGATTTACTGCTCTCATTTTGATTTTATCATAAGCTGATCACATTTCTCAGAATTGAGTCTCCTGTTGGGCATGTTTTCTACTGTTCTGGAGCTGAGTAATGGAAAAGGCCTGGGGATGTTGACATTCAAAATGTAGGTAGACTGTCATATAGGTCCCTGCTTCCAATAGAGTCCCCTACCTTTAAGGTGCCTGATGTACCTCCGTCTCTGGGTATCAACTTTCAGTCTCTTGCTGATGGTGAGGGAGATACACTACCAGGTGTAGGCTAGAGTTGTAGATCAAGGTCTCTACCCACTTTACAACATAATTTTAAGCAACTCTCAGCAATTCCTTTCAGGCCACCTAAATCCTTATCACTATTGCTTTGAGCATCTTACGGTTTCTATAGTGAGCTCTATTGACCAATTAGATTTTATTTTTGAGCATACCAGGTATTCTCCTGTAAATTTATTCTCCCACTTGGGAAACCTAATCTCTGTGTGGACTTCTGCTTTTGTGAAGAAATGACTCTGAAAGTTAGTGAAATTTTTTGGAAGCAAGCATTTGATTGATGAGCTCATCTGTGGCTGATAACTTTTTTTGCATGCATAGATCTTACATTTTCAATTCAATGAGTTTTGGCTATTCTATGTATCCTCAAATGAGATGAAGGGCTTCTCCTCACAATAGAGGCTTCTGTGTTCTTTACTGCCAATTCTGCCAATCACCATATCACTTCCCAGAGGCATTCTCTTTGACTTTCAACATCCATAAATTAGTTTTACTTATTCTTGGTCATCATGTAAATGGAATCATATAGTATACATTTTAATTTATGCCATTTTTGTTCAACATAATATTTTTTAGGATTGATCTTTGTTGCTAAGTATAACACTATTATTCTAAATTGCTGAGTAGTATTTCACATTATGAAAATGTATAACTGGTTTATCTATTCTCCTGCCAATGGACATTTAGGTTGTTTCTAGTTTTGCGCCAATGTCTTCCTAATTACCAAATTCCATAGCTTCTTTTTAGCAAAAACCTATTTCTAGCAATGGACACCATTGTGAATCTTTTGTTATCTTTGGTATTTGACTATGAATTCTCTTATCTCTCTGAACACAATCTTCTTATCACAAGCAGTACTAACTCCTTACTTATACTAAATACATATACTTATAGAACATGTATTAAGATACATATTTAGAATTCAGACTAAAGGTATTACTGTTTCTACTGTGCATGAGCATACTGAAGTATCTAATATCATCTTAAAGTAGACTTTGATGACGTGCAATCCTGTCTCCATACCTTCTGCCTGCAGCCCCAGAGCTGCATTTCAAAACACCAAATGCCTCTCACCAATGTGTGGGGTCCTGCAGGTTTTCAGATTCAGATATTAAAACTGAATTCATTGCATTCTTTTCAAAACCTGTCTTTCCTATTTGTTGTCTCATCTTGACTCACAGCATCACCAATGTGCCATGCACAGTAGAAAACAGAGCCAGCCTGCAACTGTCCCTTTGGCTCTATAGTCACCAATCACTAAATCTGGTCAAGCAAATATTTGGTGATATTCTTAAAGCCTTGTTTCTCCTTTGGCCCTAATTCAGTTTCTCCTCATTTTCCATAAGAATCAGGCAACACTTGCCTGAGTGGTTTTACTCTATTTCCAACATTTCACATTGAAACCACGTCTAGTTCTCAACTTTTCACACCACTCACTGAGTAAAAATACAGGATGATTCTCATTTTCAGTCATCAACAATTTACCCACTGACTTCATGATAGAATCAAACAGAATAGGTAATTCTGTATTAGAAGATGGTTATCTGGTCTACCAGTAGTTTCTTGGACTCTGAGGTGACAACTGAGAGACTGTCTTCTTGGCCAGTTCCATACATGTTAATCTCTCTACCTGAATGGTATGTGAAATTTAAAAGAATCCATGTTGCTCTTTTGGCAGCTCTGAGATAGGTTTGTTTAGGAAAGGACTACATGTTGTTTATACAGTTTACTTCTCTAACACACTTTGTGCCCTGTTATGGCTGGGGGCACAAACAAATCATTCTACTTTGTGAAAAAGTTTTTGATTTACTGCATATGCTCATAAAAGGGCTCATTTCTTTTACACTATGCACTTCAATATCTTTTATATTCATGATACCTGGAGAACTTTTGCTCATTATTTTTGAATGCTAGAGACTAGCTAGATTTATCTTCATAGAACTGATCCTTTAATCACACCTGGACTAAAAAAAATCTGGCTTTACCTGAAAGATTACTTCTCTATTTGAAGAAAATGTTCAGGAAACATTATATATACTTTACTATATGTAGTATCTGATAAAGTACTCTATCAATATACAGAGACCTCCTAAACTCAACAATAAGACAAACAACTTGATTTTTTAAATGGGCTAAGTTTATGAAGAGACACTTCTAAAAGAAAATAGACAAATAGCTAATAACCATATAAAAAGATGTTCAAACTTCATTTATCATGGGAGAAATGCAAATTAAAATCATGAGATACTACTATTGCATGCCAGAATGCTCAAGTTAAAAATGTTGATAACACTAAGAGCTCTTAAGGACATCAAAATTCTGAAATTTCCAAAAAGATGAAACCTGTTTAGAGAATCATTTGACAATTTCTTACAAAATTAAACATATTTTAAGCATCTGATCCAGCAACTCCATCTTAGATATTTACTTAAAATCAAAGACATCAGCTGTCCATAAAAATATTTGTACTTTGTATTCATAAAATAGTCAAAAAGCAGAAATAACCCAAATGTCCATCTGCTGATAAATAGTAATAAAAATTGTGGTCTATACTCAACATTTCCAGTCACTAATTATTGACATATGCAACAGCACAGATGACCCGGAGGCATTATGTTGAATCAAAAAAAGCTAGATACAATGAAGATAGGCCATATGCTTCCATTATTGAAAAAAATTTAGAGCAGACTAAACTGTATTAACAGAAAACAGATCAGTGCCTGTCAAATGCTAGCAACAGTTTTTTTTTAAAAAAAACTAATAAAACCATTCTATATCAGGACTGTGCTGGTCACAACTGACCACATACATTTATTTGACAGAATTCATCAAACTGTACAGTAGAAATAGTTGATTTTTTAAAAAAATGTAAGTGTACTTCAATATAGCTGAGCAAAATATAATGTGAGGGATATTAGTAGAAATTGGGAGGCAAGAGACCTCCAAAACTCTGCTGTTTCATAAAAGCAACAAAAATACTAGCAAATATTGTCAAAATTAATTTTCAAAGAATGCTTAGCACTAATGTAAGTTTGTAATGAACTAAGTAGTGTCTGTTTAAGAAAAAGTAGCTAAATGCATCTTAAAATAGTGAGATTTGTGGACTTTAAACTTGTATTCTCAAAACACTTCCACAGCTTCATAGTCAGAGAGTGGCTCTGAAAACCCGCAGCCTAGCAGCTACTAGAGGCTATGACAGGTCTGAGCGCCCTAAAAGTTCCATTACCAGAAAGAGTTTATCACTTTTTGGTCTATCTAGGAGTTCCCAGAAAGGACCCACGCACAGGACATTTTCTTTTAACAGTTCAATGGCTGAAGTATTGATTACTGTTGAAGAAAAGAAGACGCAGACAACAAATCTTAAAAAGATTAGCTGAATAAGGTGTTTGTAGGGCATTCAGGAGAATTCAAAAAAATTCTGTGGACTATGAAAGGCCAAGCACATGTGTAGAACTTTACATGCATTCAAGAAAGATCTGAGATGGCTCTAATCCCCCACCCCTCACTGACCTTGATGACCCACATAAATAGGAAGACAGGAAGTGAAGGCTAAGCCAGGGCTATCAACTTCCTGTTCCAGAGTTAAAGGCTTACTCCAAATATAAACAAAAAAGTTTCCTGGAAAAGTCTGGGAACTGTATTGGTTCTAGGTATTTAAGAAACTCTCCATGCACGTACTTGCTGTCCATGAAGTTAACTGAGTAGAGGCGTTAATGGTCATATATAATAAATAATCCAGACTTTAGAGAATTAATTGAGGAAAGTCATTAAACAATAACAGCAAACTGATAAAGGAGGGTTTGATTTTGAGTTGCCAGAATATAATATTCAAAGTGTCTAGATTTATATTAAAAATTACAAGACAGTATATATGAGAAATTAATTTCTACATTTCTATGGCAAGACAGACACACGTAAGCCAACACAATCTTTGACAAAGAGCGAAACTGGCTGACACTACTCAAATTCAAGATTCACTATGAAGCAACACTTGTCAAGTTGGAGTAGTACTGGAGACAGTACAGACCAGATCAATGAGACAGGATTCACAGCACCAAAGAGACTCATGCAAATATAATTAACTGTCCTTTACAAAGCAGCAAAGCAAGATAGCAGATAAAAGATAATCTTTTAACAAGTGGTGTTGAAACAACTAGATAGCCACATGCCAAAAAGAAAAAGAGAAAAAAGAAAAAAGAAAAGAAAGAAATCAATCTAGACACAGACTTTATACCCCTCATACAAATGAACTCAAATGGATGGCTCATAGAGCTAAATGTAAACACACAATTATACAATTTCAAAATGAAACCAGGAGAAAATTTAGATGGCCTTGGGTATGTGATGGCTTTCTAGAGTCAACATCAAAGGCATGTCTATGATAGAATTCAGAAAGTTATGCTCATAAAGAGAATGGGAAGCCAAAGTATAGACTGGAAGACATTTGTGAAAGACATCTGATAAAGGACTATAACCTAAAATATTCAGAGAACTCTGAGTCTCACAATAAAACAACAGACAGCCCAATTTAAAATGGGTGAATGATCTGAACAGAACCTTAACCAAAAAAGCACACAGAAAATAAGCATTATTAACATGTGTTCAATATCACGTTAATTGCAAATTAAAATAATCATGAACAACCACTATATACCTAAACAAAAATCTAAAACACTGGCAACACTAAATGCTGGTGAGAATGTGGATCAGTGGAACCTCTCACTTCTTGCTGCTGACGATGCAAAATGGTTCAGACACTTTGGAAGATAGCCAAACAATTTCTTATTGCAAAACATACTCTTACCATTGGATCCAGCAAGCACACTACTTGGTATTCACCCCAGAGGGTTTAAATTTTATTTCCCCATGTAAATTTGCACACAGTGTTTACAGCAGCTCTATTCATCACTGCTACAATTTGAAAGCAATCAGGATGTCAGGTGAATGGATAAATGAACTATGGCAGAACCAGACAATGGAATGTTGGTAATAAGAAATGAGCTATTAAAGACATGGAAAACATACGTGAGTATCACTAAATGTAAAATTATGATTCAAATTATAAAACACTGTGGATGAGCTGGAACTGTGGAGATGGTGAAAGATCAGTGGCTGCCAGAGACAAGGGAGAGAGAAGGACAACTAGGTAGAGCACAGGATTTTTAGGGCAGTGAAATAAATCTACATGCCACAGTGATGTCTACATGTCAGTATACATTTGTCAAAACACACAGCATAAAAATGGTAAGCATGAACACTAATGTACTCTGCTGATAATCATGTGTTCATGTAGGGATGTGAGTAACAGATGGAACAGTCTTTTGGGGGATGGGGATAGTGGTGGAAGTGTGCATGTGTGAAGGCAGAGGTAAATGGGAACATGGTACTTTCTGCTTAATTTTATTGTGAACCTCAAAGTGCTCCAAAACAGCCAATTTAAAAAATACAATTTTTATTTTAAGTTTTGAAAAACTTTGAAATTATGGATAAATAAAGTGATCTGTATTTTTAAATATTTTTTCTTTGTGTGTGTGTGTGTGTGTGTGTGTGTGTGTGTGTGTGTGTGTGTGTGTGAAGGCTAGAGGTTGACACTGGATATCTTCATCCATGGCTCTACACCTTATATACTGAGGCAGGGTCTCTCATTTGAACCCACAGTTCATTAGTTCAGTTAGTCTAGCTAGTCAGTCTGCTCCAGAGATCCCCTGGTTTGTGTGCTAGGATTACAGAAAGGTTGCCATGTCTACCTGGCCTTTACATAGGCACTGGGGATCTGAACTCTGGTCCTCAGACTTGCAGAGCAAGTGCTTTATATTTATGTTTATATTATTTATATATTTCAGCCCAGTGATGTATATTTCTTTTGTGCTTCAACAGCATGCATATTAGTTCTTAATCCTACCTACAAAATTATCAGCATTGAAGACATCCTAGAAATATTGGATACAATTTCAAATATTTTGTACAGTACACAAACCACCCAGTTCTTCTGAATCTTGCTATATATTAAAAAAGAAAACACTTTTTAAATTGGTCTAAAATTAGGTACATATTCTAGGCATGAAGTATCATTGGCTTGTGATTTATTTCAAACAAGGTAAAGTGAACAATGGGTAACCTCTGTAAGAACACAGACTGGAAAAAACACATGTTATAGACATCAATGACTGAAATGCCTTTTTCAGATCTGGCTCCTGTAGGTGAAAGGATAAATCCTTCATTGTACTTTATCAAAACTGCTGTAAAATTCTGTTGTGAGCGAAGCTAACTGGCACCAAGGGCAAATATATGGCTTTGGTATTTATTTCTACCTAAACGTAATCATAAGTAATAACAACATCTCTCGGATGAACTGAGTTGATCTAGTAGTAGTTGCTGGAAGACTGTTCTAACATGAGTAAAAATTTTAATTATGAAATGCATTTTACTTTCCATGAATGGAGTGCTCTCCACCGTATTGGAGCCTCTCTTGAGGCACATACTATACTTTCTTCTTCTAATTCACATAAAGCCTAGAAGGAAGTCCAGTGCGCGGTTTTTCATTTTAACTGAACATTGTTTACATGAGTCTGATTGGTGACTTTAAGTCATTGCAATAGGTTTTGTGCAGCCAAAATTACAGAACTCTTTACCAGTGAATATGACAGCTTACCAGCTTTACCTGATCTGCATGCCTGCCGCTGAGCCAAGATGCAAGATCAAAGTGAATCAGTTCAATCAATGTTTGCTAATGGAACATTACAGCTTGTCCAACTCCAGGAAGTATTTGGACTGACTCTTATTTTCAGGCCAGGAGACAAAGCCTCTGGGTTGATCACTGACTCAAGGGAATCACACATTAGTAATATCCAAGCCAGAAGTCATTCCTGTTTCTTTATTTATCTGCTTCTATTGAAGAAAAATTTTAGTAAAACCTAGAAAAGAGAGGCATGTGCCAGGCACAGTCTATTCAATAAGTGGCTATTTCTTTTCCCTCCTCGTTTTTCCTTTGAGAGAAAACACAGAACCCATGATGAGGCCTGTCCTTTTTATTTGCAGGAATCTGGATATATGTGTTAATATTCAATAAAACAGTTTGTCACTTTCAAAAGAAATGCTCACAAAGTCTTTGATTTTTGCTGCTGTCCTCATAATCCTTTAGAAGGGCTAATACACGAGTAATGGGGAAACAGTCAGTGGTTTCATTTCAAGAGTGAAACTTGGGGCTCTAATGGGGGAAGTCAATAGGAAGCGAAAAGTTGGTATTTGTTTATCTAACAGTGTATGCTCTATGCCCCAGGAAGAAGTTAGGTTCTGAGACTACAGAGATGAACAAAATATAGTTCATATCCTGAGGACCATGACTCTGTGGGATATAAACATGATAAACAGGAAGAGAAACAAGTTACTTCCTGAGTACATAAGACAAAGGAGATAATAGTTGAGCAAGGCTGTGAGAAGCTAGGAGAAGTTTGCTGCCCAGTCTGGGAGAATTACAGGGAAAGGAAGCAGGAGTTACACAGAGTGATGTAGTGTGGGGACTGCAAATGTGTGAATGAAAATATAAGTCTGGACAGGTAGGCAGGGGCTGGACCAGGAAGGATCAGAATGAAGGCTTTAAGAGCAATATACAGGCAATAGGAAGATACTGAAGGATATTTAGCTGGAGAAAAATGATACTTAGACTTAACACACAACTAAAGTAAGGTAGAGAATTAATCGAAGAGGATCAGACAAGAGATGGCTCAAGAATTTGGATGGGAGATGGCAAAGTGACCAAAAGAGGGAGTGAGAGTGGTATATCTACGTGAAGGAGGGACTTGATCATTGTTGATATGGAAGATGGGAGAAAGCCATGGAGGATTTCAAGGTTTTGCGAATGTGCTCTTAAGCACAGAAAATGGTGAAATATGGAAGTCAGTAGGGAGCAGGGAGATGGTCAGGAGAACCAGCTTTTATTTGTATATGTTAAATTTTAGGGCCCTTGTAACATCCACTTGGGAATGAATAGCATATAAATGATATGCAAAAAAGATACACAGGGGACTGGAGAGATGGCTCAGCAGTTAAGAACTCTGGCTGCTTTTGCTGAGGACCTGGGTTTGCTTCTCAGCACCCACATGGCTGCTAACAACTGTCCATAACTCCAGTTCCAGGGGATCTGATGCCCTCTTCTGACCTCTGTGGGCATGGCATGACATGGGTGCACTTACACACATGCAGGCAATAAACTCATACATATAAAAATAAAAATAAATAAAATATATTTTTAAAAATAGATACACAAGCTGGGTGTGGTGGCGCACACATTTAATCCCAGCACTTCAGAGGCAGAGGCAGGTGGATCTTTGTGAGTTCGAGGCCAGCCTGGTCTACACAGTGAGTTCCAGGACAGCTGGGGCTATAAGGAGACCGTGTCTTTAAAAGACAAAAAAAAAAAAATAGATACACAATAGAGTTGTTCCTCCATCTCCACGGAAGATTGATGCCAGGAGTCCCCTGTAGACACCAAAATCCTCTCATGCTCAAGTCCCTTATATAAAATGGCACAGTGTTTGCATATAATCTATGCATATATTATAGATTATATAATATATAACCCTCCCTATATTTTCAATCATTATATTATCTATTGTTACAGAGTTCGGGACCATTGGGAAAGACTACCCAGATTCAAAAAGTTCCAAATCAGCCAAATTAAGCTTTTACGATTTTATTAGAATTTTAAAGAAAAAGAAATCCTCAGGGCAGACGACCTGGTAATCTTGACAGCTGCCTTGAGGAGGTGAATGGTGGGAAGAAAGAAAGAAAGTCATGAAGCATGCAGGTTTAGAGCCTTTGTGGGAGGTCAGATACATGGCTGACTGGCAGCCACATGGCTGTGAGAAGGAAGCTTTAGGGAAAGTAAAGAAATACAAGATGCTAGGGGCAGCCCAAAGCCTTAAAGAAAGAATGTTTAGTAAGAAAGAAGAGCCATAAAGAAAAGGAGAAATTATGGACAAACTCACGGACTACATGGCTGTAGCTACTCCAGAAATTCTGCGATCATAGTGGAATTCCAGGCAGGAAAAACTCGCTATCTCATTAACACACTAGATATTCCTCCCATCTATTTAGCATAACCCACCTTCCCAGGGGTGGGCCTATGACCAGATGATTGACCAGTTAAACTTACACAAAATGGAGGTGCTCGGGGTATTACACTATAATACTTAATACAATGTAATTGTTGTGTAAGTGGTTGTTTCATGCCTGATTGGAGGTTAGTTGAATGCAGGAATGGTGGCCCCATGGATATCAAAGGTCAAATACAGCTAAAATCAAGCATAAGGGGAGAATTTGGAACCCTAGAGACAATGTTTAAGGCTGGGCCAAAGGAGGAAGCCAGAGGGAGAGGAGGTCTGGGGTGGGGGAGAGTGGCCAGGCTGCTGCCCTGGAGGACCCTGCAGAAGGGCATGAAGACAGCTGATTGTGTGGTGTGAGGAAGGGCTGTGGAGAGAGAGCAGCCAGGGCTGGGGTATCAGAAAGTAAGTCAGAAGGGCTAGGTATGGGTTGTCAGGGCCTGTCTCAAGCTGTGTAGAAGCCTAGGGACACACACAGGCCATTTGCTACTCCCTTATGGACTATACAAAAACAGTAGGCCCTTTCCTTCCTTATACTTGAGATTCATATTTGATATTTACACTGCCAGACTTCGGAGCAGTGATGAGGTCTCCCATACTGACTTAATGACCAGTTTCCTGTGACATTTCTAATTTTCCTGCCAAAAGCATAAGAGGAATAACAAGCAGAGCTAGGAGTTCACCTCTTCCAGACCATTCTGACTGAGTTCCAATAGCCTGAACTTCTCACCCTCACTCAGCTCCTCGCAGGGTGGTGGACAGAACCCTGTGGGCTAAGGGGTGTTCTGGGTGGGAACCTCAAAGACATTAAGGATCCAAAATCAGTAAGGATGTGCTCCTGACCCAGGGATCAAAGACCAGCAGGGGGGTGGGGGAGGCGCTTCCTTATGCTGTAGCCACAGGGCGTGGGAAAGGGTTTGGTGCTGAGAGAGTTTAGCAAACACAGATTCTGGAGAGGAGAGTAGATGTTCTATGCCAAATAGGCAATTCTGCTATGTAATTCCTGAGATGCGGAGATGGCCTTTCAAAAGTCTTAGGTCCTCAGTGGGAAGGCTTTATGGTGTCTGGGGTAGGGTGGGGGTATGCTAAGGGTGTTAAAGTGCAGTCTGAGGTAAGAAAATGACTGTCCCTATGCCACTCTGGAGCCAGACAAGAAGGTCATGGCTTCCTCCCTGGTTGTTCCACCAAGTGCTTGCGGCAGGAAAAATACCCCTGTTCTAGGTTTTAAATCCAGGAGCTGCCTCAGGACATCAGCGGAGGAATGAGAGAAAAGCAGAGGTAAAGGTCAGCTATGAACGGAAGAACAACAGCACAAAACCCCAAATTAAGTATGTGTGTGCTGTGCTCTCAGGAATCGTCTCTGTCTCTCTCTTTCTCTCGCTCTCTCTGTGTGTATGTGTTGTGTGAGAAACTGTGTATGTAGTCCGTTTGTACAAGAGAATTATTTTAAGTAAACTATCTTCTCTCATCATCAAAGTCTCATTGAGGAGGCCGAAGAATTAATTGGAAAGGAAAAGAAGGAAGAAAGGAAGGATTTTTCGGACTTCTTTGGTTTGTGGAATTTCAGATACTATTCTTTTGTTGGTTTGGTCTTTTTTTTTTTTTTTTTTTTTTTTTTTTTTTTTTTTGAGGCAGGGTCTCATGTAGCTCAGGCTGTCCTCTAACTCATTATGTAGCTGAGGATGACCTTGACCTTCTGTTTTGATCCTCTTTCCTCTCAGATTACAAGCATGTGAGCCACCTCCCTAGGTTTTACGTAGTGCTAAGGCCCGAACACTGGGCTTTGAGCTCTAGACAAGCAAGCATTCCACCAATTGAGCTACATCTTTATCCCTTAATTTCAGACAAATTTCATATTCATATGAGCCTATATTAGAAAACTGTTGGAATATCCTTAGCTTTGTAACAATTTACAATTGCATAGTTCTTGTTCAGTGTGTATGTTGTATGTGCACAGGAGTGGGCATGCAAGTCTGTGTGGCCCAGCATGCCTGTGGAGGTCAGAGGACAACTTGTAGGTGTCAGTTCTCTCCTTCCACCATGTGGGTTCCAGAGATCCACCTCGGGTCATCTGGGAAAAGAAGGGGCTTTTAAAGACACTGTTAGCTGGGCATGGTGGTACATACCTTTAATCCCAGCACTTGGGAGGCAGAGGCAGGCTGAGCTCTGTGAGCTTGAGGCCAGCCTGGTCTACATAGCGAGTTCCAGGCCAGGGAGACCCTGTCTCAAAAAAAAAAAAAAAAAAAAAGACACTGCTAATGTAATACAAATACTTAAAAATACATGTAGACTAAATAATACTAAAAATATAAAGTCCTTTTCCCCTCAATATGCTTGATTTCTATTTTCTTGTATAGTCTTCCTGAAAGTTTAAGCATATAAAAGTTAACTTTAATAGTTGGTTGGAAAAGTTCATAAAAGAGACAATTTTAAGATATAAAAATCAATGTTTTCATTTATAATGTACATGCCAGAGAATTCCCCTGAGTCGGACCCTTCCCATGTCTGTAGCTTGGTATACCTTGAGCTCGTTCCCAAACTGCAAGTGGACATGGTGGTGAGGCTGACAGTGGGGGTGGGACAGAGATGAAGGGGTTTTTCCTGAATATTAAAGTAAATTAAAGTAAGTGTTCAAAACAGCTGCATCAAAATCCTTTGTTCTTATTTGGATGATCTATACTTACTAGATAATTGGTGGCAGATATTTTATGGCCTTAGTTTCCTCCTCTGTAAAATGGGATTAATGTTAGGAACTATCTTACAGGATTTCTCTGCGTATTCAGTGAGTAAATATTTGTAAAATGTTTAAAAGAAGTGCTTGGAATGAAATGAGCATTTTGTGTTTTAAAGATAGAAAATAACTGGTGATTGAGAGTTTTACTGTTTATTAACTCAAGATCTTAAAAGTAGAAGTGTCCACAAAGATCATACAATCTCTAATTTCCTTTTCTAAGTGACTTGTGTGAGGACTCAGTTCTCCCATATTATTATGTGACATAATAATGCAAATAGTGCTACACATTTCTATAAGAAATGTTTTAAAGGGGAAATATTTATATTATTTTCATGAAGCCTGTCATTAGTCAATCTTTTTTAAAAAAACCCTTTATTTATTTACTTTTATTTTTATGTATGAGTGTTCTGCATGCATGTAAGTGTACCTTTGTCATGCAGTGCCCTTGGAAGTCAGAAGAGGGTGTCAGATCCCCTGGAACTGGAGTTATAGACAGTTGTTAGCTGCCATGCGGGTGTTAGGGTTAGAACTTGGGTCTTCTACAAGAGGAGCCAGTGCTCTTAACCACTGAGCCGTCTCTCCAGCCTTCATTAGTTAATCTTAATACTATTAACATATTCAAATTAAACAGGGGCCTTTGTGTGGCGGTGAATTGTAAACATTGTTCTTGTCAGCATCTTCCTCTCCTTTTGCTTCATGCAAGGCTCACCACTTCTCATCCCTTTAAACATGCACGGAAAGGACTCACTGGATAGTCCTAACCAGTCTCATGTCCCACCAAACAGCACTGAACACAGTTCATGTCCACATTTGACATGTAGTATAATTGATTAGCATCCATTAACAATATATATTATGCAAGTGATTTGCTGGCTCACATTAACTAAGGAATTCAAAGGTCATACTAGAGCATCCAGGTTCTGTCAGCAGCCAGTCCCAGGGACTCCTGTAACTCATCCAGGACTGAATGGAACATATTACCTCTCCTTTAAAATTTCATTCCAGAGCTTCAGTTTGCTGTAATTTGCCTTAAAGGCGACACTTTGCAAGCTATTTTGATACCTTGGGTGTCCCCAAAATATTCCAAAGAGTTATAGTTTCAACCAGCTCACTTAGACAAATTTGCCGTGAACTTTTCAAGACTCGCAGGAGAAAATATTTTTCAATGAAGGATTCAGTCGAAATAGTGAGAAGAGAATTGTAAATGTGGTGGCTAGAGTGCTTCCACTCTCAGTAGCAAGTATTTACAGGGAGCCTGCCGAGCTCTGCTGTCAGCATTCCTAGAGCCACAAGGGGAACATTCTGGAGGTTCATACTTGTGGCAAAGATAGCAAGTCTGTCTGGTTTCTGGGGACTAACACAGAGAGCTGCAAAAATCAATTAATTAGAAAAAAAAAGAATTACACAGCTACACAATTTATATAATACTTTTGGAGGGATAGCTACCCTGATTACTTCCCACCAGTGTCAACCTTGGTATGATAAGTATTTTTAAGCTATAGAAAAGAGGGTGATAATATTCAATAATTCTCCAGTATATTGGGATCTGAGATAGGAACTGCTTGACTACACAGAGGACATATTTGCAGGAAACCAAAAATGAGTAAAATTCCTGTGGTGCACACCATTTACAGGAGACTCTAGTTTTCCAGCTTGTCTCAACCAGCTCCCAAAAGTTGTCCTCTGACCTCCACATGTACATTGTGGTGCACCCAAAACACACACACACAC
>NW_008360317.1:1975845-1980516 GCF_000622305.1 Nannospalax galili | reverse complement strand
ATATAATATAATTTCTAATGTAAAAATAAAGCAGGACACAAGGTCTACTTCTGTGTCTACAAGTGCACAAGGAAGAAAACGAATCAAACTGCACCTCTTACTGCTCTCTTGGCATTAACCATGACTTACCGCTTGAATAGGCGAGTGTCTAATCAACTACTCGTTAATCTCAAAGTTTTGGAAGTGCCATTCTTCTCCTCTGGCTGAGCTGCTCCTTCTGCCTCCTTTCAGCTATTTGCAAGGCAGGAAATCTGTACTGTGAGGAACCCAGGGAAGAGAAGCTCCATGCCGCTGCCTGCTCCGCTGGCTTCCTTTGATCCACCCAGGGTGTGACTACTCTTTGGCCTGTCTTCTACCCACAGCTTTTTACACCCTGAGAATCCCAGTTCACATGCCTCCAGCCAATTTTTTTTTTGCTTCATAATATTTTTGGAGACATATCTACCCCAAGAATGATTCCAATGACAACCCCCTACCTCTCTAACCATCTCTACACAAGTCGGGACCTTCTTAAGAGTGCGTTAGTGTATAGCATTGCTGCCCTTCTTAGTGTTGATGTAGTGATGCTTTGGGGGTATATCTGTGTACCTGGGTGGCTCTGGCTGCATCCCGATGAATTTTGTACTCCTCAATTAAAGACTTAATTGTTCTAGTTGAGGCTAGTATTATTAGTCAGAACTTCAAATCCTTACATGATTTCACATTAAGGGTACTGGCTCATTTCTAGAACCTGTCTGAAAGATATTTGTGTTTTTTAAAGGGTAGATTTTGATGGAAAAGTCTCATATTTATCCAAGGTATCTCAGACCACATGTAGCTGTGGGTAGATAAGGATTTATCACTGACATGTTTGAACTACAAAAGTTTGACCTACTAAGCCACATCATCATCCTGTAAATAGAATTACCCACTCAGATATACCATCTGTCCCTCTTTAGTCCTCCTCCTCTCCTCTTCTTCCTCCTCCTCCCTCTCTTCTTCCTTCTCCTCCTCTTCCTTCTTGTTAATTATTGATTTTGAACTATACAGTAGAATTTTTATTCTAGGTTTAAAATATAATCTTACAATGACATTTAGAAATAAAATCCCAAGGAAAGTATAATATAATTTAAAAATTTTAAAGCTACTAGAATTAATAAGTAAGCTTAGAAAGTTTACAGGACATAAGGAATGCTCTAAAAATTATATTTTAGTAATAAAAGCAGAATATGAAAAATAGCAGTAATTACAATAGCACCAGAAATATGAAATTCTCAGGTATTATCAAGTACATTTCATGTGCTACAGACTAGACTACAAATTATTGTTGAAAATATCAGGACACCTAAATAGAGACCTAAATATATACTTTATTAATGAATATATAAATTTAGAGCCAGTGAGATGGCTTAGTGAGTAAAGGCACTTGCCGCCAATTCTACGACCTGAGCTCAGTCTCCAGGTTCACATGGTACAAGAAGAGAACCAATATTCATAAGTTGTCCTTTGACACCCACAGGAGTGCTGTGGCAAGTATGTGCCCCCCATTCCTCTGCCCCTGCCACAAACATGCACATGTACACACACGGTCAAAGCCATTTGCTGAAGACAGTACAGTCTCCAACAGGGGGTTGAAACAATTGGACATTGAAATGCTAAACTTATGCCTTGAACCTTACACAAAAATAAAATGGATCATAGACCTAAATGTGAAACATAAATGTATCACATATCTAGAAAAATACAGGATAAAAATACTTGTGGCCTTATGTTAGACAAAGAATTTTTCAGAGATACCATTAAAAGCATGAACAAAAGAGAAAATAGGTTAGCAAAATCATGAATTTTCATTCTATGAAGAAAATCACTATGATATTGAAAAGATACTCTACAGGCAAAAAAACAATATTTACAAAATACATCATCTGGCTGGGTGTGGTGGTGCATACCTTTTTTAAAAATTGGAGACAGGCCGGGCATGGTGGTGCACGCCTTTAATCCCAGCACTCGGGAGGCAGAGGTAGGTGGATCTCTGTGAGTTCAAGGCCAGCCTGGTCTACATAGTGAGTTCCAGGACAGCTGGGGCTACAGGGAGACCCTGTCTCAAAAAGACCAAAAAAAAAAAAAAAAAATTGGAGACATGGTCTAGAATTTACTACATAGACTAGGCCAGCCTCCATCTCACAGAAATCAGCCTGCCTTTGCTTCCCAAGTGCTGGGATTAAAGGCTTGTACCAACACATCTAGCCTTAGAGTATACCTTTAATCCCAGCATTCGGAAGCAAAGGCTGGTGGATCTCTGTGAATTTGAGGCCAGCCTGGTCTAATAGGGAGTTCTAGGCTAGCTGGAGCTACATAGAAAATCCTGACTCAAAAAAAAACCAAAAACCCAAACAACAACAACAACACTCCCTCCAGTACCCCATCTGACCAAACACGTATCTAGACCAACAACAAAATTCCTCTCAAAACTCATTACTAAGAAAATATGACAATTAAAAGTGAGAGATTGAACAGATATTGTGTAAGATTTATGATAACACATGTAAAGATGTGTAGCATTATTATTCACTAAGAAAAGTACACATTAAAATCACAGTGTCATAATGCCAGACACCTCTTAGACTGTCTACGAACAGAACAAAAACATAACAATAAAGGGCGATTTAGCTGGGACTCTCATATGATGTTGGGAATACACAATAACAGGGTCACTTTGAAGTGATTATTGTTTCCGCATGAAGTTAAAACAGATTTTTCATATGCCCCCACAGTCCCATTCTTAAGATTTTATCCAAAAGAAATAAACATTTATGTCCCCACAAAAACATGAATATCAATGCTTAGAGCGCATTTATAATCCTCTAAACTGGAGAACTCAAACAGACTTTAACTGAATGGATAAACAAACTGGAGTCTGTCCATACAACGGAAAGGAATAAACTTTTGAAACAGATGAACATGAATTAAACTTAAGAACGTTATACCAAGTGAAAGAAGCCAGGCAAAACCAGCCTGATACTGCTTCATGTCATCTCTGATATTCTGACAAAGGCAAAACTACAGGTATAGAAAACAAATCTCTGATTGCCGGGGTTGGGAGCTGGGGCAGACACCTATGCCAAAGAGGAAGTAGGGGGTTTCATGGGCTGATGGAGCTTTTGTGTATTTCGATTTTAGTACTGGTGACATGACTGCAGTCATCTGCTAAAACACAAAGAACTATATGTTGTTTTTTTTTATGTATATACACACACATATATATATATATATAGATACTATAGATCAATTTCTAGAAAACAAATTTAAAAGACAATAAGAAAAGATAATGAAACATAATATTAAAAATAGACATTATTTTTAAAATGTCAGTCAGTAAAGGATATACTCAACACTGAGAGGGAAAACAGCCTGAGTTACTAACTGGATCGTCCTGAGTAGAATGAGTGCTTTTGAGGAGGAGTTTGCTCTTGCTTCGGGTGTGCCTTCAACAAGCAGAAGAGGAAACACTGCATTTCCAGTTCATCACCTTTGAAGAATCATAACTGCAGCATCCATTCATCTTATAAGCTCTCACAGGGCATTTTGTGCTTATTTGTTTTCTTATCTAAATAGCTTTCTCCCCATTGAAATCTATGATTTAAATCATTTGTTTGCTTGTTTGTTTATTTAGTATGTATATGTGCGCAGGTACATGCATGCCATGTGTGTGTAGGTCAGAGGACAACCTTCCACCATGTGGATACTGGGGATCGAATCCAGTAAGTTTGGCAGCAAGTAGCTTTACCTGATGAGCTATCTTGCTGGCCCACAAATTTATGACTGAAAGAGTTCTTAGCTCTTCTAACCCACAGGATCGATATATTAAAGTTAAGCAAACACACAACATTGTCTTGAATATCAGAGATCATTTGTTAACACAAATCTATTTTCTCCTTATATAAGTGCTGTGGAGGGATCAGCTTTGAACATAAAAATACACATCTGGAGATTCAGCAAGCCCAAGATCACGATAAGTGGTAGTATTCTAGCATGTGTTGGTCTCTCCTGTGCTGACAAAAGTTTTGCTCATCATTTCCTTCTTAAACAATATTTTTTTTTAATTTTTAAAAATGATTTATTTAATAACAACATACTTAGAAGAAGCATATCATTACAACACAATTGACATATTCAATAACGTTTTCCTGAAGTAGGATGCATCTCTTTCAAATTTGGCTGTAAATTTTTAGGCTTACAGTTGAATTATTACAGTTATACAATATTGTACTCAGTATAAACCCTATAAGACATAAATTAAATGATGTTTTAACCTTTAAAAAGATCTCCATTTCATTATTAAAATACACAGTTTCATATAGAAAAATTCATTTTAATGCAATTAACATTAAGATGTTTGCACATGCATTTCTAATCTCTGTATATCTGATTATTACTAGTCACAGTTGGTTACTTTCTGAGCTTCTAGGCATCTGAACATGAATATAAAGTCATCAGGTAGATTTCAATGGTAATGTTTTTCACATCTACTAATTATTGTTTTTTAATCATTATTTTTTTAATTTTTTTTTTCATACAAAAGAATTCATTCCAAAGCAATTGACATTGAGACGTATTCACATGCATTTCTAATCTCTATATACATGACTATCACTGGTCACAGTCGCCCACCTTCTGAGCTCCTCGGCATCT
>NW_008360317.1:1959015-1975385 GCF_000622305.1 Nannospalax galili | reverse complement strand
ATAAGTCAAAGGTCCTGCTCGACCATTGTTGGCTCCTCTTGGAAGCATGGGGGAAATGATTCCTCCGTGTTGACCCTGCTCTTTATAGTCTGGACACTGGCTCAAGTCCATCTGTTGGGGTCTCCTTGGCTTCCTTGATCAAGAGGTCAGATGGCCCACCACCATTACAGGACATTTTGCGCAATGCTCATTGTCCCTGGGAACTAATCGACCCAGGAGGGTAAGGAGCAAAAAGTGTCCTTTGAATCCCTCTGACCCAATTAGTATAGATCTCAAGGTATGTCTGTTAAACATCCAAGAAGTTTAGTTCCACCATTCTGGCATTTTTAATTACTGTGTGTCTTGCTGATAAATCTTGGGTAATGACCAGTTGGTCTCAAATAAACCTTATCTAGAGATATTTTTCTTGATCTATTATGTATAATTTGTCAGTAGATTGTAGGAATAATATGGTTCCCTCTGGTTTTCGTGACTAGCTAGGCATTGTTTCTCTCTTGTATCGTCTCCCCCCTCTATCATGGTTTATGTCAAATGCAGTATACACTAGAAAGAGCAGTGGACCGAAGGCCACCAGTACTGGATTTTTAAGTCCTTCTGGCCCATAAAAAGCTGTATAGCCTTGGAGAAGTGAAAGCCTCCTACAAGTAACATCTGTTTCCAGTTCTTTCTAGTGCTTAAGTCAGGCAATTTCAAAGTTCTACAGACATAGATAATTTCTCATACAGAATTAAATTGTCTAAGAATATATATTCCATTGGGTTTTAAAAATTATTAACAGTTGCTACTTAATTGCTCATACATTTATCCCTGCCTCATTTCTTCAAGTAGACTGCAAGTGTTTTAGGGAAGAGACCACTTTCACATACATCTTGCCTCTTTATAGCTTATATCACACAGTAGAGCTATAAATACGCCAATTGATGACTAGTTGCTTGGCCTTACATATTCTAATTTGGAGACAGAACCACTTGACTTTCTAGAAAACCCTGTCAAATTGGACATACTCAGGAGATTTCTCAGACCCTGCACACTTTGCTGAGGCTGCCCATGCCAGCTCCTCCAGCAACTCATCTGTACCCTCCACTTACTGTCCTAATCCTTATTAACTTATTTATGGTGTTTAAACATACTCCGAAACAGCCATCTTTCCCTCTCTCTCCCTTCCCTCTTTTCTTCACTGACCTCCCCCTCCCCTCTTTTTCTAATCTAAAGTCTGAAGCCTCCTACTAGGATTTAAGCTCTATGAAAACTTGAATGAATACTGCTCACGGTATAGGACCCATGCCTGGCACACAGTGGCCACAAATATCAGGAAATATTTACTGAATTGTTAAATCCACTTCTTAACTTAGTGCTACCTAGTGGAGACTGACTAATTAAAGAAATAAAAACCAAAAATACTTCATTCTTATGATTTACCTGCAAAGAGGTTCTACAAGGTCCTTTTCAAGAAAATCATGATCTTTTTTGACAGCCACAATGTTGATGGGAAACTGTGAATCTAAGAGAGAAAGGGAGAGACAGAGTTTTATGTCCTTTGCAGTGTCTGAACAACAACTCAGCCAACAACTCAGGTTACCAAGGTCTGCACAAATCACCGATCTTAACTGTTCATTATCATTGCTATTGGTGTTTAAAATAGCACCCGATTTTATTTTTATCACAGAAAATGCTTTTGAGAGTAAGTGGGAAATATGAATATAATCAAGTGCTTGACCTTGGGTAGCATTAAAAGCTAAGTGCCTGCATCTTTATGTTCATCCCTATCAGACACACATTGATGTGGACTTAGAGAAGAGCTTTTACATTCTTATCGTTCACCTACAACAATGGTCACAGACTATTATTATCAAGATTTCACAGAAATCTTTGGCAGTTTTTTTTCCTTCATAAAGGACATTTCCAAAAATACCCAATGTTCAATGGTATGATGTTCTCTTTTCTAGAAAAATCTTCAGTCATCCTCAAGTGTCACAATACTCAAAACAATTGATGCTATCCAAAGAGAAGAAATTCCAACACCATGATTTTTCTCCAAAAGATTATCCATGCCAACTAGGGAGGCCACTATCAATATTCAGAACATGGCATTAATTTTAGGTACCCCATTCATTAGTAAAACTCTGGCGATCACTTGGCATAGCAGCCAAGGTCACATTTAAATGTCAGTTCATTATCAGTGGCATGCCATCCTTTATTCTGAACCACTTATTCCTTGCCAGTTGTACTAAAGCTAATGGTTTCTAATTCTTCATGTGCATTGGAAGTAGAAACTATTCGCCTTCTGGTGAAGCAATCACTGCAACTGAATCCCTCAGGGTACCAGAATGAACACTACCTCAGTCTCCTGGCCAAGGAGTGTGTGTCATGGTGACAAGCACAGATATGGAGTCTGAGGAATAGAGTCTCTCTGGGTAAGTCACTTTACATCCTGGCATCCTTGCCTCCTCAACTGTACAATAGGGACAATATTCATCTACTTCTTGGTGGTTGTGAGAATATTTAGTGAACACTGGTTTTTGAACATCTGACACACAAGAAGCTTTGAGTCTATGGTAGTGACAGGTCCACTGCTATTAGCCTTTGGCTCTCCTTGTGGATTCCCGTATCTTAACCACACCTTCCTGATTTTGTGATAAATACTACTAGCAACAATCTTCAACAACTGAGCTCCAGCGTACCAACTGCTCACTGTTGGTTTGTGACTAATTCACTACACAGAAGGACAATCTACAAAGCAGTTAAGAAATGATTTTGTCTGGGCATGGTGGCATGATGCTTTTGATCCCAGCACTAAGGAGGCAGAGGCAGAGGTAGGCAGATCTCTGTGAGTTCCAGGCCAGCCTTGTCTGCAAAGTAAGTTTTAGGCCAGCCAGCCAGTGCTACTTAGTGAGACCTGTCTCAAAAAAAAAAAAAAAAGATTTGATTGATTATAATCTTATATAGGTGAATGAATTTGTTAACTATTAAAGAACCAATGAATGGAAGCATAACGCTGGCAAGAAAAGCCTTTTACTCAAACTCAGAAGACTGACACCTATAAACATAAATAAGGTATGTCTCAAAACAACTAGTTTTGAGGCTTCTAGCAAATTCATTAATAACTAATTTATTGTAATCTCAAGAAAACTGTGCGTAGTAAAGAAAAAACAAAAAAACACATGCAAGAAACTGTGGAAAGCTAGTCCCAGGGGAACTATGGAAGGGTGAGGAAGGGTTGATGGGAATCTGCAGTGGGAAGCAGGAAGTGGAGTGGGAATGGGGCGGGGCTCTCAGTTCCAGATTGATGTTGGGATAAGCTGGGCATTCCACAGGCTGAGGTGGAAAGGAAGCAAAGCAAAACATCTGAGTAAAGACCAGGAAGAAAGCACGTGCCACAAGGTCCACGTGGTTCGCCTTAAATGTATCTCTGTAAAGAATGAAGGAAGATTCACATACCCTCATACAGCTGAGCATACTGCGGGAACCCAGCAGCACGGAGCCAATCACATGCCTCCTTCGCCTCAATTTCTGAAAAATACAAGAAAAAGAACATTGTGAGTTCAACAGTCACACACGAGTACTATCAAGACGCTGGTGAGCTCTGCCCAAGCCACTATAAGGCAAAATTGTTCCCAGGTAAGTCTGTGTAAGTTGGTCTACCCAGAAATGAATGCAAAATGTGCAGGAACACACAGTACTCGTTTTGTGTCTACTGAGATTATCTTCACTATGGAACTGTAAGTCCATGGATGATAACCAACCGCAGAGGACAGAACACAAAGGCCGAGTGTCTGGCAGGGAAAAATATCTTATTTATATACCAAGGAACCAGGTGACTAAGGAGAAGAAAGACTTATAATAATCCTCTTTTTAATGGATTTTTTTAAAGTTTCAAAGATAAGCCTAAGCATATTTATTCAACGTTGCTTATTCTTTCACTCCAGATAATAAAACACAACAGGGTAGTCTATTTTCTCATGAAAAAAGGTATCACAAAAATCCAGTGTATTATCATTGTTTCAATTTCACTGATGGGTTCCAGTCCCCAGTATATTACAGGAAGATGCTCATTCTTCAAGCATATTAGAATGATTTCACACTCAGAGCATAGTGTGGAAAAGGATACTGAGACCTGAGTCTGATGGAGCTGCCAGAACCAACAGGGCCACACCTAAGAGGTTGGTAGGTCCTTTGGGTGAGTGTCTGAGAGGTGGGCATAGGAGCAGCCCACCCAAACACCTCTCTGGGGGAAGCTGTGGAGAGAGATGAGAGGAATTGACTGTGTGTAAACCAGGTCATTCTCTGACCTCGTGAATTCTGGATTATTTCACAACCACAACTCTGTTGGATAAACATCAGTCCAGGGGAAAGAAGTTCATCTGTCAAAAGTTCAGTTTCTCCAAACAAAATTAAACAGCCTATGAAGCAGTTCTCTACTAAAGCTCCCCTCTGCTGTTGGACAGCCAAGCATTGCATTTCCGCTTACTGGGATATTCCTTTTCCTCCAGAGACAAAGCTGCTAGAAAAGGCCTTTCTTGGGACCACTGAACAGACATGACCTACATTAACATGGGCTGCAGGATTGAGCTTGAATCCTTTTAATGAAAGCTTTGCATCCATCCAGCACGTTTGATGTGACAGAGCCATTTTGTGTGTTAAAAACAAAAAACAACCAGGTCATATGGTCAGTTCACTTGAAATTTGCTCTGTTCTGACTTTTTTCTGGTTCCCTGTCTAGAACTTGTAATGCTAACTATTCTTGCCCTTATTTCTCCTTCACATCCCCTGTTCACTAGTCAAGGACCTTCTTTTCTCCCTACAGATAAGAGTTATGCCATTTGGGAGTCTTTTAGATAGATCCACGGAAGAGGTACCCCAATTGCCTCACCCTGTGCCCCTGTTTAGCATGGTAGAAGCCAGAGTGGTCTGAGTCCCGATTTCCTATTGGCAATTTGGGTAACCCCTTCAGAGGATGGTTTGATAAGAACAGGAGGTAGGAACTGGCTAGGCAGTTAGGGTTAAAAAGACCCCAAAGAAAAGTAGCCAGTTTATTGGCTGAAAGTCAAAATGTCCTTGGGCCTCTTAGCAACTTACTATGCTCCAAAGGCCAAAAATGTCAGAAGTGTTTGGGAGCTCTTATCTAATCCCTAAAATCTTTTAGGGTTACCTCTTCGGGGGGGGGAAGTAGCAAAAAGCCCCATTAAGAAAAGAAAGAGAGAGAGAGAGAGAGAGAGAGAGAGAGAAGAAAGAAAGAAAGAAAGAAGGAAAGAAAGAAAGAAAGAAAGAAATATGGGAGGTGTTAGAGGGGAGGGAGTGGGTGTGGATTTGATCAAAATACCTTATATGCTTGTATGAAATTTTCAATAAAGTTTTTCTTAAAGTTAAAAAAAACAAAACAAACAAAAAAGCAGTCCAAAGGTCAAGTCTTAGCTCCAAAAGATGTATAAAAGCTACAGTCCTGTCTCAAGATCTGCTGAGACCTAGACTTAAATGTGTCCATAAATTTAGAGAGGCAGAGATTTTCTTGGCATTCCTAACCTGCTGTCCCAGAGAGTGAAAATTTTTAAAATCTGACTTCTGTCTCCAATTTGCGGGGTTTGCAGGTAATTTTGACCAGCACAGATTTGATATACTGATTCCCACCAAATACACATAGTTCAGAAGTGCTTGGGCACCACGCTGAACATTAAAGATTTGGAAAGCATTTCTCGGAGATCTGAGATCCAAAGGACCATTCAAAACAGAGCTCTGGCTACACTGCCTGCACTGGCTAACCCAGGCTCTCCCTAAGGTACAAAAGGCAATTACTGTATTGCCCAAAGGCTCTATTTAAGAATCATTTAAAGATTCTTGTGTGGAGGCTTTTACCTTGATAACCACAGAGTATTTCAGAGTAAGTAAGTATTTTGTTTCTAACACTTTGAAAGTGTGTTGAGCCTCTATGGAGCTGTAGATAAAATTTCCAAGCTTCAGATTTGCTTTCTGCTTCAGTATGAGATGGTGGGTGGAAACAAGAAAATGCCCAATTTCTTGACATGCTTGAAGCTCAATTAAGAGTCAGTAAGTCTTAGAAGGAAACACAGAATTCTGTATTTTCTCTTTTGAGTACTTTAGTATTATGGCCTTTCTTTCTTTCTTTCTTTCTTTCTTTCTTTCTTTCTCTTTCTTTCTCCTCTTTCCTTCCTTCCTTCCTCCCTTTTTTTTAATGGAGCTTTTTGCTGCTCTCATATCCTCTGAGATAGGGTCTCCCTGTAGCCCCAGCTGGTCTTGAACTCACAGAGATCTGCCTGCCTCTGCTTCCTGACAGCTGGGATTAAAGGTGTGCGCCACCATGCCTGGCCTTCAAAATGTCTTAAGCAAGAGGATCCCAGAGCCAGGGAATGAAGAAATAGAGAGAGCTTATATATATATATATATCTCCATTATTGGAGCAGCCAAACAGACAAAGCAAATACTAAGGTATTTGAAGGAGGGTAGGGCAGGAGAGATGACTCAGTAGTTATAAGCACTGGCTGCTCTTGCAGAGGATCGGGGTTTGGTTCCCAGCACCCACTAACAGCTAACAACCATCCATAACTCCAATTCCAGGGGATCTCATGCCCTCTTCTGACTTCTGTGGGCATTGCATGCATATGGTGCACTTATATACATGCAGGCAAAGCACTCATTTACACAAAACAAAAATAAGCAAATAACTAATTAAATAAAAATTTAAAAATATCTTAAGGTAATGTTGGACTGCTGGCCCATTGTCTTTGACATATCAGTTTAAGAACAAAACAGACTTACTTGCTAGCCAGCAAAAGTGTCTGGTATAATTACCACTAAGGAATTTTATTTTGACTATCAAATTGAGTTGGAAAGGGGCTTTACAGTTTCCACTGATCACCTACAATCCCTGATAACACCTATCAGACAAATGCTAATGTTTTCTCCAGGTCCTTCACAGTGGCCAAAACATAGGAAAATTAAAAATAAAAAAGGAGTCCTATTGCCAGTGTCATTTCACAGAGATCTAGTTAATGAGATTTAAATGACACTTGATGAGCGTGAACATTTATTTTTAATGTGCTCTTGGAAGCCAGAATCACATTATATATAAGCATCAAGCATCATTAAAATCACATTTTGACAGTTTTCTTTGTTCTCCATTTTCAGTCCTTACCTGTCCTTGTAGCAGCGCCAGAGCAACATCAAGTCACTGTGGCTTTCTTGCTGAAAACCCACGCTGTGGGACAGAACCAGAGCATACCACTGGAAAAAAGGGCCCACAGGTCTCTAGTGAAGTTATGGTACTAGAGATGGCCTCTCTTAACTGGAGGGGCATGAGCCAAGATTCCCAGTGGATGCCTGAAACCCTGTATATAGTCTAAACCCCGTGTATCCTATGAGTTTTGATCTGATAACTGAAATGGATTCTAAGTGACCATCATCAGGCAGGTAGCATGCAATGTGGACACAAGAGACAGAAAGATGTTTCACATTCCCCAGTGTGATAGAGTGGGACCCTGTGATCACACTCCCAGAACACTGTATGTATTAGTTACTTTTCTGTTGCTGTGATAAAATACATGACCAAGGCAGCTGACAGAAGAAAAGAGTTTATTTTGGCTCACAGTTCCAGAGGGATAAGAGTCCATCATAGTGGAGAGGCATGGCAACCAGTGGCAGAAGCTGATAGCTGAGTGTGCAAATCTTCAACCACAAACAGGGAGCAAAGAGAGCCAGAAGTGGGACAAGGCCATGAACTGCCAAAGCCCACCTCAGTGCCAAATACCTCCAGCAAAGCTCCACCTCCTAAAGATTCCATGACCTCCCAAACATGCCACCAACCTATGGGAGACATTTTTTATCCAAATCACCAGATTGTATAATTTAAAACTTATGGATTGCTTGTTTCTGTCATTGTTGATCTCTGTCATTTTCTTGTTTAATGTTTTCTGCTGCGGATTTCAAGGATCTGAAGTTATAGGAAAGTGGAACTGAGAGGATTACTGCACTTTGCTGGGGAAAATGTATTCCTTTGGCTGGGAAAATGTGTTCTATGACAGGACAGGAACAGAATTTAAAAAAAGTTTGTGTGTGTGTCTGTAAGTGTGACTGGGAGGTGGGGGGTGGTATGGGTGTGTACATGTCCATGTATGCATGTCTGTGCATGTACACATGTATGTATGTGACAGTGTAGGTATAGGCCAGAGGTTGACATTGTTTTCTATTACTCTTCACCTTTATTTTTTGAGACAGTATCTCTCACTAATCCTACAGTTTAACAATCCAGCTTGATTAGCTGACCAGCAAGCCCTGGGGGACCTCCTGTCTCCATCATCCCTGTGCTGAGATTACAGACATGCATCATGGAGCCTGGTTTTACATGTGTGCTAGGGATCTACACTCAGGTGCACATCTTGCAGAGCAAACACTTTTACCATCTGGGCCATCTCTCTAGCCCTGTCAAGGTTTTTTTTTTGAGTATACATAACAATTTTTTTTTCTCTCTGTAGCAGTTATCTAATTTTGTCTGCCCAATATTCTTCTGGGGGAAGCCTAAAAGCCTATAACATGGTACCAAACTCAGTATATATTATGCTTTCCCATCTGATAACTAGATGGTTATTTACTGAATGACAGGCAGAGTGGGAATGAGGTATAAAAGGATGACTCAACTTTGTACTTCTAATAACAGAACCTCTTTATTTGAGGAACCTTTCTGTATGGCTTAAGGGAGGTTGACAATCCTCATTCCCTACCACATACCACTCATACAAGAATGCCCGGTTCCTGAAAAACACTTCTCTCCCACAGCATAGACTGAAAAGTCTTAAGGTCTTAAGTCAACTGTATTTGGGGACTGAAAACAACTTGTTGAAGAAAGGAAAAATTAATACCTGATTTTTCATTTGGTAACTTGATCTGAACAAAAAAACCAAGCAGGCTTTTCACTGGCTTACCGAGCAAATTCAGTGGATGTTTTGGTGCTGGGCATTCTCTCCTGACACCTGCCTGTGACTCCACTTGACAGAAAGTCATAGGCTTTATCTTAGTTCTTATCTTCACCTGGTCACCAACCTGCTGTGTTCAGTGCTAACTCCTCCCCTGAACTACATCCAGTTTCTTAGGATATCTCTGTCAGAGTGACCTGGCAGGGGGACACGGTCTCAGCAGTGCCTCAGGGCTTTATGTTCTGTGGCTACAAGAACAAAAGCACTGTGGAAACAAATCCTGGCTTGTGATATGTTTTCAGAAAGCATTATCATATTTCTTAATTATACATGTTCAGCTGTAAAACATCATAGAAGAAAATCTGGAAGGCACAGTACAAGAAAAAAGCCAATTCTTGTCCTATTGCTAACACATAATTTAATGTATGTTATTTGCCTGAGTGGTAATATGGCAATAATATCTTAGGTTGACTGCTGTGCATAATTACATGTTGTGAATATTTTTCCATATAATGATATTATTTATAAAAATGTGAACTTTGGGGCTGGAGAGATGGCTCAGCAGTTAAGAACACTGGCTGCTCTTGCAAAGGACCTGGATTTGGTTTCCAGCACCCACATGGCAGCTAACAAGTTGCCTGTCTCAAGTTCCAGGGGATCCGAAGCCCTCTTCTGACCTAAACGGGCATTGCACAACATGGGAGAACTTACATACTTGCAGGCAATACACTCATACATACAAAATAAAAATAATAAAATATTTTTCTTAAATGTGAACTTTGCTTTGTTTGGGAATGATGTCTGAAATACATGATTTTTGAATACCACCAAGTTATTTTTAACTTCTGGTTATAATAGCAAGGTAGCCAAGGTTAAAACCTTGGTAAGGCCTCCCCAGTGCTGACTGATGGTGGGAGAAAACTGGAGCTCTGTGTGAGTTTAAGGAGATTTACATCATGCTACTTAAGGAGACATTAATGACTCAGGTACAAACTGTGGGTGTACCAAGCTCTGGAAGACCTTAGTCAAGTAAGGGGTTTTACTGAACTCAGTGGATTTTGCTACCCAGGTTTGCAGACTTCCTCTCAAATTACAGTCTCCTTATATTTTTAAAATGCCACTCCTGTTACACTGGGGAATAGTGTGTTCTCCTGGTTAGGCATTTTAAGTACATTTTGGTTTACATTATGTGCTGCATAGTACATGCTGTTTTCCAAAGCCATCCCAAAGGCATTAGGTATTCTTTCTAAATGACCCAAAATTCAAACCAGGGCCACATTAAAATTTATTATCATCAGGAATTTGGCTGGCTAGAAGGAACCAGGGATGTTTTTACTGTGCGTTTATGAAATCATAACGTATTGGCACAGGCACTTAGGTTATCCTTACAAATCTGAAAAATTCACAAACCAACTGGCTCCAATGTAAGTAGCTCTTCTTTCCTAATCGTTCATTAAAAGTCCTCAATAGGAGTATTTTGGAAAAGCAGGCTTTGGGATTTTTCTTTCATTGAACTGGATAACATATTGTTCACCCTATTTCTAGAAGTAGACAGGTACTAGCATCATGGGATGACTCAGCCTCCTTGAGACGTCTGCAGTGGATGCAATTACCATCATTAAAGTATCACTAAGGTGTTAAGATTTCAACAGGCTCATGGTTTACAGGTTTAGGATAATTCATGCGGATGAGTTAGCGCCATGATTAATGCACTACTTCTAGCAAATAATGCCTTTCCCCTTAGAAAGAACTTCTCAAGTGAAGCACAACTTAGTAAAAGTGTATTTCTTTGGTCAAATGTTAAGCAAATTTTGTTAAAAGTAATGCCGGTATCCACCCCACTTCTATATGGCTGTGAATGATTACAGAGAACCACACACTTCCACCATGATCTCCCTCCCAAGAGGACATTATAACTTAAATTACAGGTGTAGGACAGGGCATCATGGTTTTCTTAGACTTCAATTTAGATTCCATGGCCTGATGTCAGGGTCCACTTTTTTCTGCACTTTTAAAGTTAGATATTGGGGCTGGAGAGATAGCTCAGCAGTTAAGAACACTGGTTGCTCTTGCAGAGGACCGGGGTTCAGTTCCCAGCACCCACATGGTGTAACTACAGTTCCAAGGGATCTGATGCCCTCTTCTGACCTCCACTGGCATTAGAGGACATGGGTGCACTTACATACATGGAGGCAATACACTCATATACATAACATAAAAATAATAAATAAAATTAGATATTAAGTTTGTTTTGATGCTTAAAATGCCTGAATAATTCTTTAATATATGCCAAATATAATTTTCTGTATAACATTTTCTTTACATGATATTCTAAATTATTATGGAGAGCTAAAATACAGGTTACTTACTAATTATTGAATATTCAAAACACCGAGTCAACATATAAATACGTGTTTTATCTCCCTATGATTTCAAGCAACATTTTCCTTGTCGCATAATAAAACGCCCTGTTGTTAGCAAGTAAACAACCACAGGAAGACGAAATCTGCATGTCTCATATATACATATTTTGCTGTGACATCTAATTGCATTCAATAGAAACAGAAATGCATGGCTTTGTGAATATGTATTTCTTCTCCTAAAGCAAAAGTCATAGGCATGCTGAGACATAATAATCCATCACCATTTCTTAACACTAGCCTTATCTCCCAGCTTTGAAATGTCTTCCACAAGCTGGGTTCACAGTGAATATAGTCACTTAAAATAATTTCTATTAGAGTAAAAGGGTCATAATCAGATTCTAAGAAGTGGATTTATTCTTGGTCACTCAAGAGTTGTTTTAAAATTTTTTTTCAGCCTAGTTGAGATAATCATGTGCATGCATGTATATGACACAGATCACATAGATTATAATATCTGATTTTCATACAGAAACTAAATACCTTACAAATACTTAATGTATTATTTTTAAATTAATTATAAATGTATAGTTAAAACATATTACACACATATCATGTTTTCCTTCTATGTTTTCAGTGTCCCCCTAGCCTTTCCAGCAGCCATGTGGCTCATAGCTTTCCTTTAACTGGGAGCAAAACTTCCTATTTCTCTGATGTCTGCTTGGCCCTAAGACTCACTGCACCCAGTGAAATGTAGGCAGAAGTAATGTGTGTTCATTTCAAGGCAAACACTTAAGGATCTGCACCCTGTTCTGCCAGTGTTCCTTCTCCCATCCCTTTATCATGAGGTTAGCATGTGCTAGGTAGGGCTGTCACTTCAGTGTGGGTCCCAGTAAATCAGCTGCTGGCATGAAACAGGAGCAAGGAATGAGTGTTCTGTTATTTTATGCCACTACAGTTTTGGAGAAAATTGGCTAAAGTGGCATCATTCCATGTAAACTAATTTAACCCAGCTACTAGGTAGTCATTCTGTGTTGAAACACAGAAAACACTATGGTTCTCTATTTCAACTTTAAACTGTAGCTGAGTGTCTATTAGTACGGCCCAGAAATGAACACAACTGCAATAATCATTTCTGCCCAGAACTATGCTTCCTTCCCTAGTGTGCCTAGCCTGTATGAACTCAGTGTAAAGGATCCTTTCACATTCATCTCTCACACTGTACACAGAAAAGCAAAAGTCCAGATGCAACAGAACAAAGAAACTTTAGGAATATAACTGTTATTCTCCATATCCATACTTTCTAGTATTAGTTTAAAAGAAAAAAAAATTTAATCTCCCACCCCAATCAATATCAAAGGTAAAGAAAGCAGAGAATATACACGCTTCCAGCCAAATAGCTTCTGATCAGACTGTGCTGACTCAAGTTTTCCATTAGGCAGGGTAGCTCTTCATTCCCCTCTTCCATTTGGTACAGATTGTTCCCATCAGGCGCTCATGGTATTTCCCAGGAAGGCTGCGTACATACACAACTGTGTGAACATCCTCAGTCTTTAGATGTTGTGGAGCCCCTGCCTACCAGTAATTCTCAAGAGAGTTTTCAAGCTGGAGCCAGTTAGCAACTAAAATCAAGGTGGGAAGAAAAGAGGTGAATCAATTAGAAAAAAGGCCAAATTTGCAGGTGTTGGTCAGTGCCTCAATGTTGACCTACCAAATCTACAATCCGTAGTAACCCTTCTTGGGATAAAAGCGTTTGAGAGAGTTTGAGAGTGTGGATATGGTCTCTCTCTAGTTCTCTGTCTTTGAAAAGATGATAAATGAGAATCTGAGCTAGCTGATTTGATGCTGACTCTTGAGCAGAAGCTCTAACATCTATAATGAGGGGGCTTTAACCTCATGAGTTGTAAACTGCCAGGTTCATAAGGGTCCCATGTATTTGCCCTCTGTCTTCTTGATGATTTCGTGCTTGGAGAAGAGCAATTGCTTTGGGCAAGAAGATTCCCCATTAGAAGCAAGTTGCTTTCTTGGCTTCTGAGAGGTTCTCTTCCATCCTTCATTGCTTTAACCACCACCCCCCCTTTTTTTTTTGGTCTTTTTGAGACAGGGTCTCCTTGTAGTCCCAGCTGTCCTGGAACTCACTATGTAGACCAGGCTAGACTTGAACTCACAGAGATCCACCTGCCTCTGCCTCCTGAGTGCTGGGACTAAAGGCGTGAGCCACCATGCCTGGCAAAACACATTTTTAAATGTTAAAAAGTATGCCTATCTTTAGGGACTTAAGTCCCTCTAGTACCTGTTTTCAGGACTTATCTGGATATCAGTGTTTGGAAGAGGTTATCTACTTTAATCTGCTTAGATCAACTCCTTTTTTAGTTCTGGAGCTCCAATTACACCAGAAACATTGATGATTTTGGGGAAAACCTTGCCATGCAGGCAGAAGGACAAGCAATTATTCTAGGATAAAATAATACCAAGAGTCCTGTATGCTTTTGTCTTTCAGTATTAGGTCTGTCGTGGCAAGATACAATCAGCAAAGCTCCTGTCTCCTTTCTTAAGTCTTTGTGATTTAGCTTCTCTGTAACTGTAATACCTAGATCAATCAAAAATAGCTTTTCCTTAATTTAATCCCAAGGAAACATTTGTAGAACTCAGGAATAATTTTATTATCTGACTATACATAAAAAACTTGAGATTGTATGCTTATGTTTTTTTTTTTTTTTTTTTTTTTTTTTTTTTTTTTTTTTTCATTCTCTGGCATGGGCTCAGGTTAAACAAAACATTTACTGGAGGCTTTTTCAATGTGTCTTTGCCAACTTTCTGGAATGCTTTCTATTTGGTTGCTGAATGCAGATGGTATTGGCTCTGTGAATGATTTTCTAAATACACATCACTCATCCCATACCATGAGACTCAGAGTCAAGAAATGAAGTTGTCATTGGTTTTCAACAGCTGATTCATTTTTCTCCATGCTCCTCAAGGCAAAGGAGACTATTGAGCTTAGGAATTCACTAAGTACTGGGATTTTATTCTATAATTCATTAATAACTACTTACAGAAGAAAATTATAAATGGGTTCAGATAGCTGAAATATCTTTCCCTGATTTGGGGTGGAGTTTAACTGAAGAGGTGGGAAAAATTAACTGGTTGTTGCCATCCCTTTCTTCTTCAGACAGATGAACACACTAAGGACTGTGTCACACTATGGAACTACATGGCATACAAATATTAAAGTCAATTGAAAATGTTGCATTTCTCTCATATAAATTATAGATTTTAATAAATAAGACAAATATATCAATATATGACATTAAAGCAGAAAGAAGACTATTTGTGGCGAGGAAGGGGACCATCAAGGAAGGGCGAGTACTGAAAGGACGACAGTGAGCAAAGTATAATGGTACGCCAGTGGGAAATGTCATAATGAAGCATTATTTTACACGACGACTAAAAGTTAAAAGAGAAAAATAAAAGTCAATTGAGACATCCATAAATGTGTCACAAATATAATCATATAGGTAAAAATTAAATAAAGTATGAAGATGATTTTTAAGCTCTTGAACTCTTAAATAGTTTAGTTTGTATGGTAGATGACTCAAAATTCTAAAGGATTCTTTGGGCTTTAATAATCATTGTTCCAAAATCTTAAATTGGCCTCTTTAAACTTTAACACAATATAGAAAACTGCTATATGTGTCATGTAAATAAAGAGTTATTCCTAAACAGAAGTCCATCTACATAAATCCCCACACAGTAAGAATGTAACTTAATTCCATGGCTAGCTTTCAGGACATACTGCTTTATTTGTACAGTCAGTATGATGGCAGTCTTATTTAATGTGCTTGTCTAAATACTGACTAGATTCAAGTGTATAAAGACAGACTTGAATAAGGGTGAAATATCTTTGGATTCTCTCTTTAGTCTAATGGAAGACTAGCAAAATTGAATCAGAGATTTAAACACTCATGCACATACTCTCAAACCAAGGCTCAAGTACACTGAACATAAACAGAATGAACAGTTCAAAGTGTTTCCAAGGATCTATGCATTACTCCAGCACCAGCAAACAGGGGACACTACTCCAAGATTTTAGTGATGCTGATTATAGGACTACACTAAACTCTGGCTACTGAATGAGCTGGCAAAGCTGTTAGGACCCATTCAAGGATTGTTAAGCAAGGGATAGCACTGGTTTCCAGTTGCATTTAAGTAAGGTGGTAAAATAAACCAACTTAAAGAGGGCCGTACCATACAGAAGACTGTCACATGTTTATTTATTTTGAAATATCAGACATGATACACCTGGCTCTCTGTATCTCAGGTTTCTGCAACATGGATCTAAACAACATTTATATAAGACACTGGGGAGGTGTAAGGGTTGGAGTGATGGCTTAGCAGTTAAGAGCACTGGCTGCTCTTGCATAGGACCCAGGTTCAATTCCCAGTACCCTCATGGCGGCTAATACTTGTCTGTAACTCCAGCTCCAGGGGATCTGATGCCTTCTTCTGATCTCCATGGGCATAGCACAACATGGGTGCACTTACATCTATGCAGGCAATATACTCATAAACAAAATAAAAATAATAAATGAAATATTTAAAAAAAATAAAGACACTGGAGGGAAAATAAGTCTGTATTGAACAGATACAGACATTTCCCTTGTCATTATTTGCTAAGCCATACATTATAACAACTGTTTCTACAGTGTTTACACTGCATTACATATTTATTATAAGTCATCTGGAGATGATTTAAAGTATACAGAGGAGCTGTTGCTATGTGTAAATATGCCACTTTTCAATAAGTGATATTCATCGGATCCTGATGTCTGAAGGAGGGGATGGGGATAGTGGAGCACCCTGGATCCAATCCAGGAAGATACCAAGGGGGGCAGTAATTTCAGTTTTTGAATAAAAAGACAAACAAGAAACCATGTGAAAGGAAGAGAATGAAAAGGAAAACCCCTAATTACATTAACATTTTAGTAGTTATTATCCTTTTATTATGAAAACATGTATATATGTAGGCTAAGTATATTACCTATTTTAAATAATTTTTAACTTATTTTAAAGATTTATTTATTTTAAATTA
>NW_008360317.1:1940568-1959005 GCF_000622305.1 Nannospalax galili | reverse complement strand
TGTGTGTGTGTGTGTGTGTGTGTGTGTGTGTGTGTTTATGAGCGCATGATTATAGATGCTTGTGGAGGTCAGAAGAGGGCAGTGGATCTCCTGAAGCTTAGGTTACAGGCAGTTGTGAGCTTCCTAACATGGGTGCTGGGAACCAAACTTGGGTCCTCTGGAAAAGTGTCAAGAGCTTTTAATCACTGAGCCATCTCTCCAGTTCTCTTAAAAATGCATTGCCAGGCCTGGTGGCTCAGGCCTGTTGTCCCAGTACTTGGGAGGTAGAGGCAGGCGAATCTCTGTGAGTTCAAGTCCAGCCTGGTCTCCATAGTGAGTTCCAGGCCAGCTGGGGCTGCAGGGAGACCCTGTCTCAAAAAGACCCCCTCCCCCCAAAAAGAATTCATTGTATTTATGGTGTGTGTGTGTGTGTGTGTGTGTGTGTGTGTGTGTGTGAGAGAGAGAGAGAGAGAGAGAGAGAGAGAGAGAGAGAGATGCGAGTGCAGTTGCGTGTGTGGCATTGCACGCATGTGGGTCATGGCATGCATGTGAAAGTCAGAGGACAACTTTCAGGAGCTGGTTCTTTGGGGATTGAATCCAGATTGCCCGGCTTTTTACCAGCTGAGCCATCTCACCAATTTTTTAATAAATATCTAATCTGCTTTTCCAGCTGACAGTGCTAACAGATATCCTTTTCAAACATCTTAGATGGCTAAATAATATTTCCTGCTGCCGTTAGTTTAAAAAAGTATTTTCTTATCAACGAAGGCTTCCACAAACCTGAATTTAAAATAAATTCATTTCTCCAGATGCTTTAGATCTAAATAGAAAATTTCACCAGAACGTATGTCCTGATGAATATATTTCAGAGACTACTTTTTGGGTTGACATTTCTCATGTTAGCTCACATTCTGGATTAAGACATATCTCATATGGTTTTGATTTATGTTCTCAGCAGACTTCAGAAAGGAAATTCCAAGTGGAAGTTTATTCATATATGAAAGCTATGCTTAAATGATGCCACAGGGATGTCTTAAACTAACATAATTGGGAAGTTCAAAGTCAAGGTTAGATCCTGGACCACGTTCCCATCTCTTCCTTTTTGGAAGTTTAGGTATTTGGAAGGCAGAGGTTTTATGTAATAGCTGTCCAACTTATATTGGGCCTCCTGAATATGTATTTTCAAAATTTCAATGACACAATTTGCTCAATGTAACAAACTGGTATTTCTGATTGCATTTTAAAAAACAAAGCAAACAAGACCAAATAAAGGCAAATTCCACATCTCTTAAAAATGAACATATGAACATTTGGAGTTTGCAGGACTCTCAGAATAATTTACATAATCAAAAGTACCACGTGACCCTTATTTGTAAGATTAGCAAATCCATTAAAATTAAAAAATTAGCAAATCCATTAAAATTAAGAGACAAGACAATTTTGTTTTTATGCAAGGTTAATATTGTTGCTTTAAAGCATAGTTCTAAAACACACAAAGATGAATTCTAGCTCCATTTTGCTAAAACTCAAATTTTTTCTATTTGAATAATATGCTTAATTTTACAGATTTACATTTTTTGGAAAAATATTTTATTTATTATTTGTATTTTATGTGTATGAGTGTATTACCTCCATGTAGGTAGGTACAGCCATGTCATGCAATGTCCTTTAGAGGTCAAAAGAGGGTGTTAGATCCCCTTGAACTGGAGTTACTGATGGTTGTTAGTCATCATGTGGGTGTTGGGAATTGAACCTGGGTCCTCTGCAAGAGCAGCATGTGTTCTTAACCACTGAGCCACCTCTCCAGGTCCCAGATTTACATTTTAAAGATAGCCTGTCAATTTATCTAGAAAACAGTCCTGTATTTGAGGGTATAAGCAGACTAAGAGGATACAAGGGAGGTAACAGAGCAAAAAGAGGTGAGAAGCAAATGCTGGGTTCAATTCCAGGTCCAAGTCTCATTACCTTCTTGGTCTTGGGTAAGCTAGCTACAGCATGCCTGTTTCCTCGTCTTTAGAATGACACTATAGAATAGTGCCTATTCAGAGAGTTGCACTAAGAATTAAGTGAACATATCACTGTAAAACACATACCCAGAGGACAGCGTTTGCCACTCTTACTAATTATTTTTCTATAATAGAAAATAGTGTTTGTTATGGTCCCTAAGGCTCCTCACTCACATCTTCATTTGGCTTCAGAAATGGAAGTCCATGTGTTTATTCAACAGATACCTGTGGAGCGCCCCAGTGAGAGAGCCTACTATAGAGCACCACAGAACAATCCATGGCTCTGACATGAAGCTGGGCAGGGAAGACAAAGACCATTACAAACCAAGAAAGAAAATCTCTGTGGAGAATTAAAGTGTTCTACAGGTATCACAGCAAAGGGTGACCACCAAAAGCCCAGGAGATGATGTAAATTCAAGTGGGAAGGTTAGTGAAATGGTTCTGCCATAGAGAACTCTTCTGCCTATGAAGGACCCCATGCCTTCCTGGTAGCCATTTCTTATACTCCTGTATCTGTGCCTGCTGGAGGACCCCAAGACCACATGCCACCTGCCAGCCTATATCCAGATTCTCCTTTGACAAGGTGTCTAGCAGATGATTCATTTTATATTCCCTGGAAGGTTTCATTACAATCTGTCTATTAAGTGAGGCTGTGTTGCAGGACACCATGCTTCTTACCAGGCAGTGCTGTTTAACGAGATGCTCCGAGAGTCATAAATGAGATGTGACACTTTGAAGATGCAGTAAAGGCTTCTCCTAAGAGGCTGTTACTTTGGGACTATGAACACTAGCCTAACGAAACTGGTTTTGCTATTATGGTTTACAATGTGCTTAGTAGTTAATAAGTAAAATATTAGCCTTCCTGTGCCTGATATGTGGGGATTCCAAGGTCAAAGATATGTTAAAACATAACCAAATAGCAGAACCTTGAGAAAGAGGTCTGTATCAGACATGTGGGTTTCAATAGGAGAAATGCTTTCAGAAAGTTATGTTTCCTTGTTATGAGGAAAACATAAACAAATGTGTAAATTGTGAGCAAAGGCTATGACTTTGTCAAAGTTAAATTACAGCCCACCACCTCTATATCTTAATGGCTTATCCACTGCAATACAGCCTATAGGACGCTACATCTCCAGTTATAGAAGAACTAATACATTTTCACGACCACACACTCATAATTGTATTCCTAATTAGCTCCATAGTACTATATGTAATTACAGCTATACTTATGGGCTTGTTGTCAATTAATAACAGGGGAAAGTTGGGGGTTAACGTGGAGCCCACAGTCATTGGCCCCAGGTGCTTTGTGCCAAGTTTATTCTCACTGTTAACCACCCCCCCACCCCAGGAGTCTATTTAGGGATCTGCTCTGCAGGGAGGCAGCGTGCAAAGCCATTCAGATATCATTCAGATAAACTTAAATTCGTTTACATTTATAACAAAGAAATACTTTAATCTCATGCCTAAAATATTATAATTAACATACTATGGATGCTCAAATTGTACCTAATACTGAAAACTTTGAAAGCAGTCCTCCATGAATCTTTCTTTTTCCAAAATAAATAAGTAAATATTCAATCGAAATTTTAAAAAATTAATAAGGGGTCTTTCTTGCTCAGACTAATGCATGGTTTGCGGTCCTTTTTTGTTACTACTACTACTACTACTACTATTGTTACATATTTATTTATTCTTCAAGAATTTCATAGATGTATATAATGTATTATGATTATATCCATTTGCCAATCCCATACCCAATTCCTCCTGGGCCCCCCCCCAAGTCTCCCTCCCAACTTCATATTCTCTCTCTCTTAAAAAAAAAAAATCTATTGAGTTTAATTAGTGCGGCCAGTACAGGCATGGGTATGGGTTCATTCGCTGCTACGTGGGCAACCTACCAGGGGTCACATCCCTGAAGAACAATGACTACCAATATCTCCTCAGCTAGGAGTGGGACCTCATGTGCCCCTGTGTGGTCTGGAGGGTCTTACCTTGAAATTTTTAGATAGAATTCAGGGGCCTAGAAAGCCTTCTGAATACTCATATTTAGTCCAAAAAAAAAAGAAAACTTATATATCTTGGAGGTTTCAAAGTTTGCCAGTGCTGCCCTACTCTGCTCCTGTGGGCCAACAGGAACTTAGGGGAAATAAACAGTCTCTCTCTTTCTCTGTCTCTCTCTCGTATATTCGTGCATGTTCATTTTACAAATATGTGAAAGACAATGCTGCAAGCATCCTTTAATAACTATGTGGGTGTGTATCTTCTTAAATTATGACATCATAGGTACACAACACCAGATTGGAAGTCAGAATGCATCTTTACACCTCCAGTTCTTTAAAAAAATTATTTATTTTATATGTGGGTGGGATGGGTGGATGGATGCAAGCATGTGTACCACAGCGCACATGTGGAGGTCAGAGGACAGCTTGTGGGAGTTGGTTCTCTCCTTCTCCCATGTGGGTCCTGGGGATGGAACTCAGGTCATCAGGTTTGGTGGCACGCACCTGTACCTGCTGAGCTCCACCTCAATGGCTCACATCTCTTAGGATCTTGCAACTGCTTATTGTTTAGTGAATGTTGACTGAATGGATGAGTGAACTCCATTAAGAGGAACGTATAGACCTGGAGACAGACAAACCAGAAAAAAAATGTCTCAGATATTCAGGTTCCTCCAATCCCACAGGACTGTGCCGATATGGGAAAATGTGTTATGAAGTATTCTGTAGACTGGAAAGCCCTCTATAAAATAACATTATTCTTCTAGTTGTGAATTTTGATTATATCTCTAGGAATGTGTCTTCAGATACCCCTGGGCAATGGTGTCTCTACATATCTTGATATTGCCCCTGTTTTCTGAAGGGCAAGACATAACACTGTCCTACACTGGCTGGGAGAACTATTTCTGCCGTCTCTTTTCCCTTTAACATTCCCTCTTCATCAAAGGCTTGAGAATTCCAAGTTCATACTGAACCATAAGATTCAGTGTCAGAAGAGTAATAGCAAGAAAAGATTGAAGGCAGCAGGCATGGTGGCTTCTCTCTGTGATCCCAAGATGAAGGAGGCCAAGGCAAGAAGGGTTGCTGAGGGTTTGAGGCTGGGGGTGGGGGCAGTTCTAGGCCAGACAGTATAAGACAGTGTCTCAAAAAACTGAGAGAGAGAGAGAGAGAGAGAGAGAGAGAGAGAGAGAGAGGCTTATTTTAATCTCATAAAAGAGTCAGTCTCCCTTTCTATGATAATCAAACCTGATTAGGGTATGTTCTAGCTTGTTTCGCCATTGCTATGACAAAACACTCTGACTACTACTACCAACTTGGGGAGGAAAGGGTTTATTTGTCTTACATCTCCCAGGTCACAGTTCATTAGGGAGCCCAAGGTAGGACCTCAGGGCAAGAACCTGTAGGCAGGAGCTGGAGCACAGGTCATGGAAGAATGCTGCTTACAGACTTGCATCCCTGGCCCCTGCTCAGCCTGCTTTCTTATGCAACACAGGCCCACCTACCCAGGGGTGGCACCACCCACAGTGGGCTGGCTCTCCCACATCACTCAACAATCGAGAAGATGCCCCACAGACCTGGCCACAGGCCAGTCCTATGGAGGCAATTCCCCAATTGAGGCTCCCTCAACCCAGGTGCGTCAAGTTGACACTAAAGCTATCCAGCACAGGGTGCATTCATACTTGAAAATTATTCATAGTTAAGTCTCAACCATAGCAAAAGAACACTGTAGAACTTTCAAATGTTTGACTACAATCTTTATTGTAAAACAAATACAATTCATATAGTTGCGAACATGTACACACTTACACATGCACACACACATACACGGAAATGAATTTCATGAATGAAAGTTACCCTTTAATTATGAAAACTCTCCTTTTCTTCCCTCTCCTTTCCTCCCTAGCCTCTCTTCTCTCTTCTCCTATCCTACCCCATCTGAAATTATTAGTCATATGTTGTCATGGTTAGTCTTAAATGTCAACTTGACTGGATTGAAAAGTGCCCAGGAGATTAGTAAAGTGCATCTTGGGTGTGTCTGTGAGGATGTTTTCAGAGAGGACTAAGTGGAGAAGACTGATCTGAATGTGGGAAACACCGCCCCACAGGCTCCCAGACAGAATAACGAAAGTCTCTTTCTTCTCTCCCTTCTCTCTCTCTCTCTTCCTCCTTCTCTCTCTCCCTCCCCTTCTCCCCCCCCCCTCTCCTTGATTACCATGACAAGAGTTTGTCCTACTCTATCCTCCCCACCATGATAGGGAAACTTCTGCAACCCTTAGCCTAAAGAAATCCGTTTGTTTTTTTTCTCAGAGGTCTGTCATAGCCATGAAAGTTTGACTAATACATGTGTTTGATTTTGCTTAAAGAGCACTGCTTCAGGTAATACTTAGTTAGATAAGAAAAATTGTAGTTAAATAAATGAATAAATCAATTGAACAGAATCCTATGTCAAATATCTGTGAATCTTCTTCGACTCCCCCTTTTTCTTAACTCTCCATATTCTCAAAGCTTAACCCCAGGACATGTTGTATTTCTCATTTAGCTATTTCTCCAACTCCTTTTCTCCTCTCCAACTCCATTCCCTCCTCCTTGGTTTAGTGCCTCATCTAGTATCTAAGACTACTCAACATAACCCCAAGTCCCCTGCAACTCTGATCACCCCCTGAAAGCTCCTTCATCCTTCCCATCACCAGCAGAATAAAGTGCCAGCTCACCATCATAGCCTCATCATCATCCATGGTGCCTCCCTGGCCTGGCCACTGCCAACCAGGATTCACATGCAGTTATGAGCACTGCTCAGAGTTCCCCAGCCCAGGCTGTAGTTCACACCCTAAACTTAGCTCTAACTGCTTCCTCTCCTTTATCTTTTCATCTGTCACGGTCCTCCTATGTTTACTTCTTCCTGACCTGTTCTCATTCATCTTCTACCATGATTCAGTGGAGACTTTATTGAAATCCCAGGCTGCCCTGGCTCGTCTCTGTTTTGTACACATCTATTATAGTCCTTACGGGATTATCTTGGAATGTTCTCAATGCATGTCTGTCTCCCCCATCTGACCACAGCTTTTCAAGGGTGAGGTTGCCTTAGTCACTGCTGACAGCACTAGTGCCTGGCAGAGCATGTGGAACCTGAAGTGTGTTCTGTAGTTGCTGAACTGAGGAACAGCTGGGAAGGGCTTTTCTTGCTCTGCACCAATCTCAAGCCAGATTGGACTGCAGTTCCTCAGCATCTTCTGGCCAAAGGACCCTAAAGTCCCTGCCCATGGAATCCTCCGTTTATCCCCTGGAACATTTCCTTTGTTTTTCTCCTTTCATGGTTCCATTTAAGGCATCTGAGGGGCACATGCTGGGCTTCATACCTTTCTGTTATACTCAATTTGAGGAGTTGGATGCTACTGTTTCTGGGTTTGAAGTTGGGCAGAGTGCCAGGCCTTAGCCTTAATCAATAACAAATCAATGACATGAAATCTCATGTAGTTTAGAGGACTTCCAGATGTGGGTTTGGAAGAGTGCTGGGGGGACAGATGTGGTTCAGAATTATTTCCAGTCTCGTGGGCCCTGGCAGAATGAATGTAGTTCTGGTGGTGAACAAAAGATCAGGTCCCCTCACGAGCAAATTTGAAGCTAGCTCAGTTCAGTGTGGACATCTCAGATCTCTCTGGAGGAAACCAAATTAACTGAGGCTGCCTCAATTGTACCTCGGAGGTAATCACGTAACCAGTCTATGATGGTCCACCTGAGGAAGTGGAGCTATGGATGCTTATAATTCCAGCAATGCCTCCCATCCTTTTAACACATAAATGTATTCAGCTCTAAGTATTTTGGATCTCAGGAACGGAGAGAAATGGGTGATATATTAGGGTAAGCTGCTTTGAGGCCAGAACTAGCTACATCTGCCTCCAGTTCCCAGTGTTCTGTTCTGCTTAAATAAAGCTTCTCCTTTACTCAAAGGGGCAGCTTCCTGGACACTTCCTCCAAGAAGCCTTCTTTGAACCCTGCCTTCTAGCACTATGGCTGCCTCACTCTGTGACCTACAACCACCTAGAATTATCATTTGATTGGTTTTCTGTGACCAGGGCTTCCATTTTCTTTATAGACTGAAAGTCTGAGCAAGGTAAACACTAGGGGCTCAATGTAGGTTTGTGGTGGTTGAACTGTTATGGCTACTTGTGGTAACTAAGAAAAAACCCCTTGTATGTGAGCATGGCTAAGGATGATGATGATGATGATGATGACGACGATGACGATGATGATGATGATGATAGGTGACTTGCCAATTTCAAGAAGGAGAAAAGTGGAGCCAGGAGAAAATGATGATTATCACTATTGACTACAAGTAAGAATAGAGAAAACGAAGGAAGCAGCAAGTTGTGATTAGAGACAACCAGGGCAGTGACAACAACACAAACAACAGCAAGCCCACCATGAAAGCAACCGAGGAAACTTTCAGAGAGAATATGGCAGTCTTATGGTAAGGGTCCCTGAGCAAAGAGCATTGCATCCCATAGCCTCCGTTTCCCTATCTGCAAAATGTATATCCTGTCACATGCTCTCATCAGAGGAGCTGTGAGGATGTAAGGAGCTCCAGAAAAGGAAAGGCATTTGGTTTGCCACTGCAGTCCCGGCACAGGACACAGGACTCTGGACTTCATTTTGTGTTTACAGTTGTTGGGCAAAATAAAATTTCTGTATTGACACAGAGTGGGCACTTACAAACCGGAGTCTTATTCTTAACAGATGATTTTTTTTTTTTTAACCATTTTCCATGGACATAGCTGAACAACAGAAAGAAAAGGCACCCCGATGAATTTGTTTCACATTTCTTCTTGTATGTAGCTGTAATGCAACACAGTCGCAATTTTTTTAATGCAAAAAGCCCAAGGAAAAAATGATATTCCGAAAAGAGGTATTCTCCTGAAGTTTCTAAAGACTACTGGGCATTTTGCCTTGTTGAAAAAGCTCACTTGCGAATTTAGAAAAAAATGTCACTTTAAAGAGATAATCTACTCATTTTTTTTCTTCTAAATCCTATGGATAACTATTTTATTATGAGTATGTAGAAATTTCTCATTTTTAATAACTTCCTCTCTATGTAGCAGGTGAATTCTGATGCTGTAAGAGGACACAATGGCTCAACTTAAAAGAATGAAGAGATACACAAAGGACAGCTGAGGTCTTCCAAGCCTAAGATCACAGGATGAAGGCAGAATCTGCACAACAACGTAAAATACTGGCTTGAAAACAAAGACATTCTTGAATATATTTCCATGAAATAGCAGGGTATCTCGTGTGCATTTTACTCGAGAATGTAACCAACATCATGCAAAATAATAATTGTGGAGCCATCCCAAATCTTATTCCCTTGTTTGGAATCCATGACTCTTGAATTCCTCCAAAGTAAAAATCCACACTTCTGACGACATCACAGAATTACTGAGCTCGGGTTCAGGCACATCATTGCTTTGTGTCCATTTCCAACATGCCCTGCTCGCCAGGGATGCTAAGCAACTGCAGGTTCTCTGGACTGCCACCCCAATCCCAACTCCTATCATTTCCTGGAGGTAGTTTCTATCCCATTTCATCTGACCAGCCATTTTGCAGTCTGCTCTCCACTCCTTTTTAATTTTCAGCTCTGGATTTGTCTTCCCATGAAGAAGAAGAAACCTACCTCTCCTGCCACCCGAGGTTCATGCTTCTCTCCTTCTGGGTGTCCTTTGGGCCCACACTTACCGCAGCACTGGAATTTTTGGTTTAGTCCACGTTCCTGTTCTCCTCCACAGCCATCATCCTCCGCATTGGCCCAGTACTAAGCACCCCAAAGGGCCTGATTAATGTCTATGGGAAGACCGAGGAAGCTTCCAGCAAGGAGGCTCAGAGAAACTCAGGGCAGGGAGCAAAGATCATCCTCTCTCTGTTTCCGGCCACCGACACAGCGGAAAGGAACCTCACTGGTCCCCAGGGACCTGCGGAGCCTTGGCTGAGATTCCAAGCCTCCACACTTCCTCTCCTCATTGTTTTCATTCACATTAAAAGGGAACACTAGGATTTGCATCACAGCCTCAAAAAGAAATCCAAAGAAAAAGGATTCTGTTTGGAACAGAAAGAAATACACACGGTCTAACGAAGCAAATCCAAAAGGAGACTGAAGCGTGAGGTGGGGCATGTTCCACTGACCCGCGTTATCAACAGAGTCTTTCAGTGGGGAACAAAAAGCGCCACTCATAGAGAAGCACCTCAGGAACCACAATGTACTGTCAATGGTTAATCTTCTGTTTGAAATTTCCAAACCTTTTTTTACATGCCCTTTATGATCATAGACACACTTTTAAAACATTCCATGGGACTGGAGATGTAGTTTAGGGTTAGAACCACTGCCTAGCTTGCAGGAAGCTCTATTCTTGATCCTCAACACTACAAGGAGAAACAAAAGTTCTACAGTTGACTAAATGCAGCAAAGATGACGTTTCTAAGAGACTTTCTTCTTGGCACAAAAGGTGCAATGGAGGTCCTTAGGTGTCCATGAATCCTTTTAAATTTTAATTTAGGTTTCTTTTTTCTTTTGGGGGGGGCAGTCTTGATGTGTAGACAAGGCTGGCCTTGGACTCATCATGTAACTCAGGCTGGCCTCAAACTTGCAATCCGCCTGTCTCTGATTCTAGAACATTCACAGCCTCTTAAATGGTACAAAACTCTTTTTTGGGGGGTCAAGTTTGGTCTCTGTCTTAGTTTGTTTCTTCATTGTTGTGACAAAATACTCTGACTACTACCAACTTAGGGAGGAAAGGGTTTATTTAGCTTACATATCATGGGTCACAGTTCATCCAGGAATCCAAGGTAGGAACTCAGGGTAGGAACCTGGAGTCAGGAGCTGGAGCACAGGCCATGGAGGAATGCTGCTTACTGGCTTTTTCCCTTGGCCCCTGCTCAGCCTGCTTTCTTATGCTACACAGGCCCACCGACAGTGGGCTGGGCCCTCCCACATCACTCATCAAGAAGATGCCCCTCAGACATGGCCACAGGCCAGTCCAATAGAGGCAATTCCCTCAACCCAGGTGTGTCAAGTTGACACTAAAGCTACCCAGCACAGTCTCTATTTACATTCTAAACTATATATTATTAATTATATATTCATAATGCTACATACTTTGTAACACAATTTGTGTTAGCAAATTAAACTCTTTGAAATTAATAATAGCACATACACGAAATCTTAGGTTTACTACATTATAGATTTTAAAATCCTCTTTGGTGCGATGGCTTCCAGCCTCCAGAGCCAGATCCCACCAAGCTGTAAGTACCTTTAACCACAAAGGTCTTGTGAAACTCCTTCAAGCACCTGCCAGGCTCCCTGCAGGGGGCGTAGGGTGCTTGCTTGTTTCTGGTCCTGCTGTGAAAGTGGGAGGAAGTGGTTCACAAAGGGATCTAGAGATGCCTGTCTGGGGAAAAGGGAGGAGCAACACTAATGCTGATGTCATTGTCATTTTTGACATTCCAGCCCTGGTCACTCTCCCATGGGGCCACTTTTCAAATCTGGTGTTCACTATTCTCACTACCCACACACCTAACTCCTGGGGGCCACTGAGTCACTTCCTGTCTTTTAAACTTGCTGCTAGACTTCCCTTTCAGTAAGAACCTGGACCAGAGGATCTGAGGAGGTTGACACTGAGGAGAAGCAGAGAGCTGGCTGAAGGCAGAAGAGAGTGTGAGAGAGACTGGGGCAGAGAAGGAGCTGCTCAGCAACACCAACTCTGGACTTTTGAGATAATTTTGTTATCACAGAAATGACCTAAACTTCAAATTATTAATACTTGGTTTATCTTCACGATCTTGACTGGGCCCTTTACCTTCCTACTGTGTATTCTCAACTTGAGGAAGAATGGAGAGTAAAGGAAATAAAAAGCAATTAATTAATGAAAAATCTAATTAAGCAAATCTGAGATCTGTACTAACGTGGTCTATCACTGCATTTTTATTAAGACTTCTGTCCTTAATTTCTCATTAACTATTTTTAAATTTGTAAAGTAATGAATAGGATTAGTACTCGAGTCCTAGCTTCCCAGGTCAGCCTCTCTCTACAAAGCCAGATTTTAGTAAAAGGATATTTTTACTATGTTAAAGAATTTTTAATTTAAGTTTAAAAATATTGTGACAGAGACAGATTGACCATTCAATAGTTGTATGGTAACAAACACATAATGGACTGTGGACTCCCAGAATCCCTTGTGGTTAGGCCAAGAGGAGCTCTAGACAAAAGCATGTGGGTGAATGTGCCAGGGATCCACCACCTGCTCTCCTTCACTGTGCACCATGGTGCCAGCAATCTCAGAAATTACATGCAAAGGTGGCAAGAGCTTAGTGTTCAGATGTGAAGTAGGTTTCCCACCTCCAAATGAGTGGGAAACAAATTTATAGCTGTTTAAGATCATAAGCACTTTGAGAACAAGGACCTCTGCCTTATTTGACATCAATCCTCAATGGCCGTCATATTTCTGGAAAATTGTAGGAATATGGCCAATATTTCTGGTAATGTTGAATGTGGATGAATTATAAGAACATACACATAAAAAATAAAATGAGTACAGTTAGTTTTCCAGAAAATTTCTGGGCATGCTTTTCTGCTCACACACACACACACACACACACACACACACACACACACACAAAACCTCACTTTAAATATTACTCAAACCTCTTTTGTCTTTTATGCCCACCTTTGTTTCCATGGAAGCCACCCAACTCAATAGGCACAACACCAAGACTGATCATCTAACAGCTTCTTTTGAAAAAGATTCAATTTTTTTTCTTAACTATTTCAGTTGACCCAATAGGTTTATTTTAGTACTGCTTAATTTTGGAGAATTATTAGAGAATAAGTAATTTGGGGTTTTCACGACTTTAATGGCAAATTCGCCCAAGGGGATGCTGACTAGGTGGCCAAGATTTCCTCGCATTGTTCGCCTCATAAAGAAAATTCTTGTGCCTATCAGACCAGCCCCTGAAAATTATAACTGTAAGACACTTTGCCTTAATTAAAAACCCACAATATCCTCAATACATTTGCATTTACTTTCAATCTAAATGTGAGTTCTAGTCTTAAGGCTCTCAAGATTACTTGATAGCTCCTTTTTGACTATTCCTGTTTATAGGGACAAATAGTATCTATCATGTATACGCCAAAAATTCTTTGCTTTTGCTAGTTAAAAAGTAATGTAGGCATATAGCTCCAAGTATCACAAAATCATAAGGAAGAGTTACATGGGAGGATTTTAGTTCCTTTAGTGTTTTCCAGGTAATAGCAGGCACATGTGCAAGTAAGCTGGAATCTCCAATGTCTCTTTTAAACTATTTATCTATTTTTGTATTTATTATTATTATTATTATTGTCTTTTTGAGACAGGGTCTCCTTGTAGCCCCAGCTGTCCTGGAACTCATTATGTAACCCAGGCTGGCCTCTAACTCACTAAGATCCGCCTGCCTCTGCCTCCCAAGTTCTGGGATTAAAGGCGTGCGCCACCACACCCGACAATTATTTTTATTATTTTTACTTTATGTGTATGAGTGTATTGCCTGTATGTATGTAAGTGCACCTATGTCATACAAATTACAGGCCAGCCTGGTCTACATAGCCTGTTCTAGACCAGCCAGGGATACATAGTGAGACCCTATCTCAACAAACAAACAAACAAGTTAAAATGATAAATAATAAACCTGGTATTTAATAACTAGGAATAGCCAATACTTGGCTATAGAAAAGAAGGAAGGCAGGAAGTGAGAATGAAAAGCAGGAAGATTAGAGAGGGGGAAGGCAAGATGGAAAGAAAAAGGATAGGAAGCAGACCAGCAAAATAGAAGCAGCTGTGTTTCAAATTACCTGACCAAATGAAGGCCCCCTGCCAGCACCTGGATAGTCTAGCAAGACTCTTTCAGTACACTTTATTTCTTCATCTTGTTATACATGAACCTCCTTCTTGCAGGGAAAGAATTGGCTGTTTGCCTTTATTTCGGTTAGTACCTAGTTCACAGCTATTTCTCAAGTCTGAAATTGTAACACCTTTTCAAGCTGATCTTCCGAAGTGTAATACTGTGCTCAGTCAATAGTCTCTCAGCTAGAGGCCATGTCTCTGCTCTGTACTCCAGGTCTTTGGCCCATCATAGGTGCCTGGGTTTTGGCAAGTGTGCAATAATTGACTGGAATGTGCCCCCTTACAACTTTCAGCTTCAACCCATTCCAAACCTTTTAAATGCTGTTGTCAAAATGACAATCTGAAATCAAACCCTAGATTTTTTTGTTGTTGTTACTTAAAAATTTTGGCTTCCCCACGCCCTCTGGGACGAAACAGGCTTTTCAATGCGTATATGAGGTACTTAGAGATCGCTCAGGAAGCTCTCCTTAGATGAAGAATACTTAATTGGCTGAAGTTCCATCATGATGAGCGAATGCCAGTTTGGGCTTTATCATAATCTGAATGTGGTTTGCATGAAAAACATTGTAAAGTGTGGTTGAGTCAGGGAGGAAAGCAAAACCCCAAATGTTTTTTAGGTATGCATCTCTCTGCACCACGACTGTGATAGACCAAAAATTGAAACATTGCACCAGTGTCTCAATGTACTCGACATAAATGACATTATCTTGGGGAAATTTTTTTTAAAGAAAACAAAAACAAAATCTTCAGTGTCATTCCAATGTACTCATTATGCTACTCAAAAAAATAAAAATAAAAAAAAACCTGGAAGTTTGCAAATGATTTACAAGGTACGATTATTTTAATGTTATACTTTGGTTTCTAAAGTGAAATCATGACAAAAATTACATCTTCATTTTTCAGCTTTTTTTGTTGGTCTTCTTTTTTTTTGAGACAGGGTCTCCCTGTAGCCCCAGCTGCCCTGGAACTCGCTATGTAGACCAGACTGGCCTTGAACTCACAGAGATTCGCCTGCCTCTGCCTCCCGAGTGCTGGGATTAAAGGTGTGTGCCACCACGCCCGGCCATTTTTCAGCTTTTTAAGTGTACTTTTCTGAGGAAAGTTTTGATGATTCCTTGACTTTAGACTGCTAGATTATAAGCAAAGTGATTTTTAAAATGATTTTAATATAATTTTTAAAAACAATTTCATTGGACTGGAGAGATGGTTCAACAGTTAAGAGCATTAGCTGATATTGCAGAGGATGAATTCAGCGCCCAGCATCCACCTGGTAGCTAACAACTGCTTTAATTAAACTTTAATTAATTTAATTAAACAACTGCTTTAATTAAAGTTTTAATTTAAAACTTTAATTCCAGGGGCTCCAACACCCTCTTCTGGCATCCGCGGGCATTGCAAGCATGTGATACATATACATATATGCAGGCAAACCACTCAGACACAAAAACAAATATAAATCTTTGAAGCAACATAAAACCCAATTTCACTGATCATTTTGTTAATTATTATTAACAAAATATTTATAAAAATTTCTTTTTGGTTTTTTATATATTCAGAAAGTGAAGAATAAAAAGACTTTGCAGATGGCGGGACTCTTCCAGAACAGGTAATCATTTGAGAAAAGGCTTGAGAGGTGCACAAAGTCATTGCCTGGCAAACTGGCTTGCTGGCTTGTTAACTGTATTACTTTGGGCACAAAACTTGACCCTTCCCAACTCTGAGTCTTCTTGCCAGGAAGAGGGAGCCTCTTTTAGAGTCTTTTCAATGCTCTCAAATCCAATGATCTGTAAGATGAAACGGTATCCTGAAAGCAGCTAAACTCAGAGAAGCCAAAGCCACTCTAACACAACGTCATGGAACTCCAGGGGAGATAAACCAGGCACCTATACCCTGACTGTCTGAGTGCAGACAATGGCTACATGCATGCTAACTGAATCCAAGCAACCCATGTGAATCTTGTAGGAATGCTGAGGTTTATCTAACTCTTGGTTACTAGGAAAGCTTTGTTGATGACTCCTGATCTCAATGGTTGACTTGACTTCATAGTGTGGTCTCTGACATAGCAAGCTAAATATTCCCACAAGCCAGAGGCTCATCTGCTGCCTCTTGGGCCCTCAGGTCAGCCTTAAAGTGTTCTTTTTCATTTTTGTGATTAAATGCAGCATTTTAAATCTCTCTGTTTTGAAATCCAATTCTAATAAAATGAGAATAAAAGCAGGATTCTAAATGTGAGGCTGAATAAAGCAGCATGTTTTAAAGGCATTCGGTTACTCTAAGACGGTTATTAGAATGTCTGGTTAATGACCTCGGACTGTACCAGCCTACAAATCAGCTGTGCAATCTGGCTGTTGGTACATGCGGCCTTGGACAGCTTTCTCTAAATTGAGTTACAAGAGGCTGTGAACTGAAGTGTCTGTGTGTCAGCTTGACTCAGTGTCAGACACAGAGCTACATAGCAAAACATGGAAGCAATTCACAGAACAGTTATTACTGAAAAGGGAAAGATTCTACAGCATGTGAGAGCTTTAGATATTTTGTGGTTTGTGTGGAGATAAACATTTGCTATGATTGCAATGTTTAGTAAACAGGGAGTAAGCTATTTCGAAGCTAAAACTGTGTCCTGGTAACATGACTTCTAGTATTCCTTAATTTGCTGAAATGTTAGTTTTTCCAAAAAGCATATTCTGGAATGTTCTCCTTAACATACATTGCATGAAGACAGCTTATAAAGCTCACAAAACCCATTTAATTTTTTAGATAAAAATTCCTTCCTATGTATATCTGTTCAAATATTCTACAAAAAGAAATCTGCTTGGCTTTGTTGATACCACAGGCTAGGCTTGATGAGAAGTGCTTTATGAATGGGTCAGTTAGGCCTCACGGGAGCTTTTAAAAAATACAACCATCCCCATCATAAGAAGGACCAGATCAAGGCTTAGGGAGGTTAAACAAGGTGCTCAAGGTCACAGGTCAGGTTGCTGTTGCTGAAAACAGGAACTTCTGTTTCCAATCTTTATCTGTATTTGTGAACTTTTCCAAATCCTTTTGAAAGAAGATAGACTAGAACATAAATAACAAACGAAAACACAACGAAAGTACTAATGTAATTTCCCTACTTATATAGCTTTGATTGGCATTAAATATTTATTTCAACCCTACACCAAGCAGTAAGAGAAGGAGCAAAAGGGGCCTCCGAAATGAGGGACTTGCCAAACTCTGATAAAAACTGGAGTTGTTAGTGACAAGAATGAGGAGGAAAAGTGGAATCATCAAGCAATATTTTCCAAAGGTCTTGGTGGCTTTCTAGAAGGTTCTATAGGAGAACACTAGGTCTACTGTTGGTGTGAAATTGGAAGAACTTTTACTGAGGTGAGGGCAGGTTTGTTATTGACCACCACCCAGGCAAAGTCCCACATGTGACTTCTTACCCTCATAGCAGTCTGAGGGTGATATTACTATCACCACTGTGGAGAGGAGCAATCAGCGACTCATTGCAACATGTCCACAGCCAACAACAGGGTCAAGATTCAAACCCAGATCTGCCTGAGCCCCTAAGCTTCCTGCCTTCCACAGAGTCAGGCTGCTCAAAATTATACTGCCACAATGTTTTTGTTGGCTATTACATAGTACATGCTGTAGGAGAAACAAAACAAAACAATAAAAAAAGATTTCTATCTTGAGGACAGGGGAGAGAAAGGGCCTAGACCAGTGGAATAAATGGGGAGGTTTATCTAGTCATCTCTACTATTAATTAAATTTAGCTATCAGCCAGCTAAGTCCTATGTGGCTCCATGGTGATTATCAAGGCAGTCGGGATTTCAAAAGGCACTGATAACTAGGTATAATAGGATTATGTATTTTTACCCCTTCATAGCTTAAGCAAAAATGTTCCTTTAGAGCCATGGTTTTTCTGTTATTTTTCTGTTAGTAACCAGCTCAGAGTGATCCTAGACACCACAAGGATTGTTAAAGCTGATTTTCATGTACACAGGGAAAAAGAAAGAAAGAATTCCTGCCAGATTGAAATGAGAACCTAGAGACATACCAGTGTAGCCCCTTCCTGCCTCAGTCTGGACTTGGCATTCAGTGGCCTCATACAGCAGAAAAGCCACAGGAATGGGGCAGTAAGCACAGCCCATGCCTAAAAACCAATTTTTGTTTATGATGTCTGAGTCACAAACATATGTCACTTAAAAATTTTTTTGATTTATTTATTTTTATTTTATGTGTATGAGTGTTTTGCCTGCATGTATGTAAGTGCACTATGTGTGTGCAATGCCCATGAAGGCCAGAAGAGGGTGTTGGATCCCCCTGGAACTGGAGTTTCAGGCAGTTGTTAGCCACCAAGTGGGTGCTAGGAATTGAACCTAGATCCTCTGCAAGAGCAGCCAGTGCTCTTTAACCACTAAGCCTTCTCTCCAACCCACATTTCTCTTTTAAAAGTATTATTTCCTTAAGATTTGTAGCAATTTTTATAAATAAACCTTTCTTTAAATATGGAGGAACAGTTAATGCTTCATTTTAGAAACATTCTA